>NC_058415.1:46312153-46461938 GCF_002201575.2 Neomonachus schauinslandi | reverse complement strand
ATATATATATATATATATATATATATATATATATATATATATATATAACGTTATATATATATATATATATATATATATATAAAATATAAAACTTTAAATCAGGTGTTCTCTAAGCATGGTACATTGACCACTGGGGGATCCCCAACACCTATTCAGAGAATCCTTACTGTCAAAATTCTTTTTATAATAATACTAAAACAGTGTGTTTAATATTTTCAGTTTGTCATTTTCTCAGTGTGCTGACATTTACGCTGGCAGTACTGAAATTATAAAACTGCTGGTGCCTTAGAATGAGTCAATGAGGTGGTACCAAATTATACTAGTAATTGTTTTTATTCTTGATCACCACACACTTGAAGTAAAAATATACCAGTTTCATTTAAGAATGTCTTTGGTGAAATATGTCTTTGATATTCTATATGAAAAAATGGTAGGTACACATAAAGTACTTCTGTCCCATAGTGATGTTAGATGGTTATCTCCAGGAAAAGCACTTGGGCAATCCAGTGGCATGCTAAAGTAGCCACTCTGTTCATAGAAAAATCAATTTTTCCTTGCAATAATGACTGACAAAATATAGTTATTCGGACTTAGGTATCTTCTCAAAAGCAAATGCATGAGTGTGTTACTTCAAGGAAAACAAATGACAGTATTATCAAACTTTCAAATAAAAATTAGTATTTTGGAAAATCTGTATGTACCACACGAACCTGGATAGTTGTCCGACACTTAAAAACTTTTCTAAGGAAATCAATGGCAATGTTAATGAATCTGACTTCTTGATAGCTTATAATGAAATGTGTCAACATTTAGAAATTCAGCTTGGTCATAAACCAGTGTTTTCCAAGTGAAAGTTGTAAGAGATTTTAAAAACAATGTATGGATAAAGATTCATTCAGGGGCACCTGGGTGGCTCAGTCAGTTAAGCATCTGCCTATGACTCAGGTCATGATCCTGGGATCTCCTGGGATGGAGCCCCACATTCTGCTCCCTGCTCAGCTGGAAGTCTGCTGCTCCTTCTGCTCCTCCCCCCACTCATGTACATGCTCTCTATCTCAGATGAATAAATCTTAAAAAAAAAAGAGATTTTAAAAGTGTAACAATGTTTAAAGAGTTTATTGATGTGGTCTTAAATTTCCACATTGCAACTAGCCTTTAGGAAACTACTCCTTCCAAGTTCTGGTGTAGTATCAAAAGGGAATATGTGCAAATACCTAGGGGAAAAAAAAGACTTTTTTTTCTCCCAACTATATATCTGTGTGAGCCCAGATTTTCATTATATACTTTTTTTTATTATGTTATGTTAATCCCATACATCATTAGTTTTTGCTGTAGTGTTCCATGGTTCATTGTTTCTGTATAATACCCATGCTCCATGCAGAACGTGCCCTCATTAATACCCATCATCAGGCTAACCCATCCCCCCACCCCCTTCCCCTCTAGAACCCTCAGTTTCTTTCTCAGAGTCCATAGTGTCTCATGGTTCGTCTCCCCCTTCGATTTCCCCCCCTTCATTTTTCCCTTCCTGCTATCATCTTCTTCTTCTTCTTCTTCTTTTCTTTTTTTTTAACATATAATGTATTATTTGTTTCAGAGGTACAGATCTGTGATTCAACAGTCTTACAGAATGCACAGCACTCAAATTTGCTTAAAAAAACAAAAGGATTTGGGCGCCTGGGTGGCTCAGTTGGTTAAGCGACTGCCTTCGGCCCAGGTCATGATCCTGGAGTCCCAGGATCGAGTCCCGCATCGGGCTCCCTGCTCGGCAGGGAGTCTGCTTCTCCCTCTGACCCTCCTGCCTCTCATGCTCTCTGTCTCTCATTCTCTCTCTCTCAAATAAATAAATAAAATCTTAAAAAAAAAAAAGGATTTTTTTCCTTTGTTAACAGTGAAGGATAAAGGTGAAGTTGATTGTTAGGCAAAATAAATTCAGGGAATCAAATTGCCAAAAGAGCCACCTCTTCATCTTGTTCATCTTGCTCCACTGAGTCTCAGCTTCGTTTTTTTGTTTTTTGGAGTTTTTTTTCCTACTGTGCAGACTAGCTTCTTTGTTGGGAGACACAGCACAGGACTTCTAGAGTTCATCTTCCCTTTCAGTGTCCATGGTTAGGGATGGGTTTACATGTTCCTACTTCAGCAGTATACAGATCTCTGAAAGGATTTTATTTCTCTAACCTTGGACCACAAGTCCACACTTGTAGCTGTGGGATGGAGGATTTTAGACTGGTATCCCTAGCAGAACCATGTAGTTGGAGTAGGGGAAGAACAGTGGTCCTCAGGAGGAGCAAGGAGGTATAGTCATAGGATAAGAAAGCAGCCAGATTAGGGAGTGATATAAAGTGTCACTGGAAGGTGAATGTTAACTAGATGTCAAGTTGTGTCTGTTTTTGTGCCAGTACCATGCTGTCTTGATGATGACAGCTTTGTAATAGAGCTGGAAGTCCGGAATTGTGATGCCGCCGGCTTTGCTTTTCTTTTTCAACATTCCTCTGGCTATGCGGGGTCTTTTCTGGTTCCATACAAATTTTAGGATTATTTGTTCCATTTCTTTGAAAAAAGTTGGTGGTATTTTTTGGGGATTGCATTGAATGTGTAGATTGCTCCAGGTAGCATTGACATCTTCACAATATTTGTTCTTCCAATCCATGAGCATGGAACCTTTTTCCATTTCTTTGTGTCTTCCTCAATTTCTTTCATGAGTATTTTATAGTTTTCTGAGTACAGATCCTTTGTCTCTTTGGTTAGATTTATTCCTAGGTATCTTATGGTTTTGGGTGCAATTGTAAATGGGACCGACTCCTTAATTTCTCTTTCTTCTGTCTTGTTGTTGGTGTATAGGAATGCCACTGACTTCTGTGCATTGATTTTATATCCTGTCACTTTACTGAATTCCTGTATGAGTTCTAGCAGTTTTGGGGTGGAGTCTTTGGGGTTTTCCACATAAAGTATCATATCATCTGCAAAGAGTGAGAGTTTGACTTCTTCTTTGCCAATTTGGATGCCTTTGATTTCTTTTTGTTGTCTGATTGCTGTGGCTAGGACTTCCAATACTATGTTAAATAGCAGTGGTGATAGTGGACATCCCTGCCACATTCCTGACCTTAGGGGGAAAGCTCTCAGTTTTTCCCCATTGAGAATGATATTCGCTGTAGGTTTTTCATAGATGGCTTTTATGATACTGAGGTATGTCCCCTCTATGCCTATACTCTGAAGAGTTTTGATCAAGAAAGGATGCTGTACTTTTCAAAAGCTTTTTCTGCATCTATTGAGAGGATCATATGATTCTTGTTCTTTCTTTTGTTAATGTATTGTATCACATTGATTGATTTGCGGATGTTGAACCAACCTTGCAGCCCAGGGATAAATCCCACTTGGTCGTGGTGAATAATCCTTTTAATGTACTGTTGGATCCTATTGGCTAGTATTTTGGTGAGAATTTTTGCATCCATGTTCATCAGGGATATTGGTCTGTAATTCTCCTTTTTGATGGGGTCCTTGTCTGGTTTTGGGATCAAGGGAATGCTGGCCTCATAAAATGAGTTTGGAAGTTTTCCTTCCATTTCTCTTTTTTGGAACAGTTTCAGAAGAATAGGTATTAATTCTTCTTGAAATGTTTGGTAGAATTCCCCTGGGAAGCCATCTGACCCTGGGATTTTGTTTTTTGGGAAATTTTTGATGACTGCTTCAATTTCCTTAGTGGTTATAGGTCTGTTCAGGTTTTCTATTTCATCCTGGTTCAGTTTTGGTAGTTGATACATCTCTAGGAATGCCTCCATTTCTTCCAGGTTATCTAATTTGCTGGCATAGAGTTGCTCATAATATGTTCTTATAATTGTTTGTATTTCTTTGGTGTTGGTTGTGATCTCTCCTCTTTCATTCATGATTTTGTTGATTTGGGTCATTTCTCTTCTCTTTTTGATAAGTCTGGCCAGGGGTTTATCAATCTTGTTAATTCGTTCAAAGAACCAGCTCCTAGTTTCATTGATCTGTTCTACTGTTCTTTTAGTTTCTATTTCATTGATTTCTGCTCTGATCTTTATTATTTCTCTTCTCCTGCTGGGTTTAGGCTTTATTTGCTGTTCTTTCTCCAGCTCCTTTAGGTGTAGGGTTAGGTTGTGTACTTGAGACCTTTCTTGTTTCTTGAGAAAGGCTTGTATTGCTATATACTTTCCTCTTAGGACTGCCTTTGCTGCATCCCAAAGATTTTGAACAGTTGTGTTTTCATTTTCATTCATTTCCATGTATTTTTTTAATTGTTCTTTAATTTCCTGGTTGACCCATTCATTCTTCAGTAGGATGCTCTTTAGCCTCCATGTATTTGAGTTCTTTCCGACTTTCCTCTTGTGATTGAGTTCTAGTTTCAAAGCATTGTGGTCTGCAAATAGGCAGGGAATGATCCCAATCTTTTGGTACCGGTTGAGACCTGATTTATGACCTAGGATGTGATCTATTCTGGAGAATGTTCCATGGACACTAGAGAAGAATGTGTATTCCATTGCTTTGGGGTGGAATGTTCTGAATATGTCTGTGAAGTCCATTTGGTCCAGTGTGTCATTTAAAGTCTTTATTTCCTTGTTGATCTTTTGCTTAGACGATCTGTCCATTTCAGTAGGGGGATGTTAAAGTCCCCCACTATTATTGTATTGTTGTCGATGTGTTTCTTTGCTTTTGTTATTAATTGCCTTATATAATTGGCTGCTCGCATGTTAGGGGCATAGATATTTACAATTGTTAGATCTTCTTGTTGGATAGATCCTTTAAGTAGGATATAGTGTCCTTCCTCATCTCTTATTACAGTCTTTGGTTTAAAATCTAATTTGTCTGATAGAAGGATTGCCACCCCACCTTTCTTTTGATGTCCATTAACATGGTAAATGGTTTTCCACCCCCTCACTTTCAATCTGGGGGTGTCTTTGGTTCTAAAATGAGTCTCTTGCAGACAGCATATTGATGGGTCTTGTTTTTTAATCCAGTCTGATAGCCTGTGTCTTTTGATTGGGGCATTTAGCCCATTTACATTCAGGGTAACTATTGAAAGATAGGAATTTAGTGCCATTGTATTGCCTGTAAGGTGACTGTTACCGTATATTGTCTGTGTTCCTTTCTGGTCTATGTTGCTTTTGGGGTCTCTCTTTGCTTAGAGGACCCCTTTCAAGATTTCCTGTAGGGCTGGTTTTGTGTTTGCAAATTCCTTTAGTTTTTGTTTGTCCTGGAAGCTTTTTATCTCTCCTTCAATTTTCAATGACAGCCTAGCTGGATATAGTATTCTTGGCTGCACATTTTTCTCATTTAGTGCTCTGAATATATCCTGCCAGTCCTTTCTGGCCTGCCAGGTCTCTGTGGATAGGTCTGTTGCCAATCTAATGTTTCTACCCTTGTAGGTTATATAGCTCTTCTCCCGAGCTGCTTTCAGGATTTTCTCTTTGTCTATGAGACTCGTAAGTTTTACTATTAGATGTCGGGGTGTTGACCTATTTTTATTGATTTTGAGAGGGGTTCTCTGTGCTTCCTGGATTTTCATGCCTGTTTCTTTCCCCAAATTAGGGAAGTTCTCTGCTATAATTTGCTCCGTTATACCTTCTGCCCCTCTCTCTCTTTCTTCTTCTTCTGGGATCCCAATTATTCTAATGTTGTTTCATCTTATGGTATTGCTTATCTCTTGAATTCTGCCCTCATGATCCAGTAGTTGTTTATCTCTCTTTTTCTCACCTTCTTTATATTCCATCATTTCATCTTCTATATTACTGATTCTCTCTTCTGCCTCATTTATTCTAGCAGTTAGCGCCCCCATTTTTGATTGCACCTCATTAATAGCCTTTTTGATTTCTACTTGGTTGGATTTTAGTTCTTTTACTTCTCCAGAAAGGGTTTCTCTAATAACTTCCATATTTTTTTCAAGCCCAGCTAGTATCTTTAAAGTGATGATTCTGAACTCTAGATCTGACATCGTACTAATGTCCGTATTGAGTAGGTCCCTGGCAGTCGGTACTACCTCTTGTTCTTTTTGTTGAGGTGATTTTTTCCGTCTTGTCATTTTGTGCAGAGGAGAATAGATTAATGAGAGAACAAAATGCTAGCAGAGTAACAACGTCCCCAGAAATATACTCTAAACAAATCAGAAAAGACCTGAAGCAGTGGGAAAAGAAAGGGAAAGAGAGAAAAAAGAAAAAGAAAAAAAGAAAAAGATAAAGATAAAATCAAAAACAAACAAAACAAAACAACAACAACAACAAAAAACCAGAATGTGATCAAATATGATCAGGCTGGTATATAGATCAGTGCCACACACTAGATTTGGGGTGTATTTTGGTCTTTTAGAAGAAAGTGCCTCCCAAAATTTTAAAGAAAGAAAAACTTATATATGTACAAAAATAAGGGTTGATATGATGAAGGGATGGAATATGACTGTAAAGATGGAAATTATAAAAAATTTTATAAAAGGAATTGATAAGAAGTTGTTTGAAAAAAGAAAGAAGAGTATTTAAAAAAAGAAAAAAGAAAAAGAAAAAAAAAGGGAGAGGATGTGATCAGGCAGGGGAATAGAAAACACCATATACTAGAGATTTAGGGTATATTTTAATCTGTTAGAAGAAACTATCTCAAAATTTTAAAGAGAGAACAACTTATATATATAAGCCAAAAATATGGGTAACTACTATGAAGGGATAGAATATGACTCTAAAAATGAAAAATAAAAATGTTTTTTTAAAAAAAGGGATTGATAAGATGTTGGTTGAAAAAGGGAAAAAGAAAAATTCAAAAAGAAAAAAAAGACAAAAAGACAGTTAAAAAAAAATTAACTTTGAAAGACTAAAGAATCATGGTAAAAAAGCCATGAATTCTATGTGCAGTATTCCCCTAGCGCTGGAGTTCTGCCGTTCTCATTGATCGGTAAACTTGGTCTTGGCTGGCTGTTCTCGCTGATCTTCTGGGGAGGGGCCTGTTGCCGTGGTTCCCAAATGTCTTTGCCATCGGCAGAACTGCCCCGCCCTTGCTGGTCGGGCTAAGTAATCTGCTCGGGTTTGCTCTCAGGAGCTTTTGTTCCCTGCGAGCTTTCCGTACAGCTTTGGAGGCGGAGAGTGAAAATGGCGGCCTCCCAATCTCCGCCCCGGAGGAGCCGAGAACTCGGGGCCCCGCTCCTCAGTGAGCCCCCAGAGAAAAGCCGTCAGTCACTCCCGTCTCCCCGGTCTCCGGCTATACTCCGTGCTCACCGGCCTGTGACCGCGCGTTTCTATCTCTGGCACCCGACCCCGGGTGGAGTCTCCAAACCCAGCAGATCCCTGCGGCGCACCCCCGTGCGGCTCTTCCCGGGGGAGGAAGGTGACTCTCCCCGGATCTGCCGCTTGTTGGGTCCCTGCTGGAGGAGCAGGGGCCCGACTGTGCCGCGGATCACGGTTTATGGCAACCCCGAGCTGGGCTGCGCCTCTGCAGCCGGCTTCCCTGCTCCGTTACCTGGGAGCTCTGCCACACTCAGGCACCCCCAGTCTTTCTGTGACCCGTGGGTCCTGAGACCACACTGTCCCGGAGGGTTCCACCCCCCGCTTAGCCACCAGAGTGACGTCCCTCAGCGGAGCAGACTTTTAAAAGTTCCGATTTTGTGCTCCGCAGCTCTATCACTTGCCAGAAGCGGCCGCCGGAGGCCCCTCCCCCGCCGTCTATCCTCCCGAATATAGCCTCGGATTCACTTCTCCTCACGTCCTACCTTCCAGAAAGTGGTCGCTTTTCTGATGAGAGAGTTGTTGCTCTTCTTTTCTTCGATCTCCTGTTGAGTTCGTAGGTGTTCAGAATGGTTTGATCCCTATCCAGCTGAATTCCTGAGAGGAGACGAAATCCAGGTCTCCTACTCCTCCGCCATCTTGCTCCGCCCCCTCAATAAATATTTATACAAAAAGTTGTCTTGTCTGGTTTTTTAAAAGACTTATTTATTTATTATTTGAGAAGGATGGGGGGAGGGACAGAGGGAGAGAGAGAATCTCAAGCAGACTCTCCACTGAGTGCGGAATCCAGTGCAGGGCTCAATCCCTCAACCCTGAGATCATGACCTGAGGTCATGACCGGAACCAAAATGAAGAGTCAGATGCCTAACTGACTGAGCCACCCAGGGATCCCTGTCTTGTCTGTTCTAAAACTTCTCAAAGAACATGACAAACTATTCACTATTCTACTAAGTTTAAAACCTTAAAGTCAGGAATTAGACCCTTAGGTTTAACTTGAACCCCATTTGTACCAATTACAGACTCTTCTGAATTCCTCTGGCTTCAGTGGAAAAAGAAGCTTTCTGACATCCCACTGTCATTATCTGATATTGATAATGATATCTAAAGGGGTTCAGAAACTTGGGGAATGTTTGTTAGGTAAGTTGGAGTATGTAGACTATTTTTCTCATTGAACAGTTAATCAGCATTTTTCAAAAATGTCATTGAGGGCTATGAGCTGGTTAAAAAGCCAAGTCATGGTAGATTAGTCTGAGATCCACATCAAGAATGTGTCTAACAATGTTATATGTCAATTATAGCTCAACAAAGCTGAGAAAAAAAGAGTGTCTTAGTAATAATCAAAAAATGATCCCACTTGGAATTCAACACTAAGGGAGACTTTAAGGACAGCAGTTGAGTGAGAGTAGGGTTTATTCATTCTGAAAGCCACAATGGCGTCCCAACACTTCCGCTCATGGTGACTCAGACAAGAAGGCTAGAGCATTTGATATCAGTTACATAAAAGGTCATAGCTACTTCTTGCAATAGAGACCTGGAGAAGAGCACTTCAGAACAAAAATAGAAATAGCAAGAACAATAGAAAAGTAGATGAAGTTCACACGGCTGGGATGGAAAGCCTGCATTTGCAGCCCTGAATTTAGAACAGTTACAAAAGTGCACAAAAACTCTGTACCTTTGGAGTACTGTCCTGTTACCAGGAAGTGACTAGTCTCACATATAGCAGGATGGGAATGTAGGGAAAAAAAATCAAGAAGGTTAAAAATACAAATTTAGGATGAGGGAGGCAAATCCAGCCTCGCACTGATGCAGATCTCTGCTCTGGCCACATCTGCTTAGGAACCACACCTGTACCCTAGGGTATGCTGCAGTTATGTTTTTGTTATTTATCATTTGTTATGTATTTGTATGCTTGAAAGCATCTTAAAACAACTTAAAGACTCTATCAAAAGATCTCCAGTTATCTGGAGATTTGAAACTCCGGCCATTAAGTGATTGTGTTCAGCATCTAGATATTTCCGTAACCTTCTGAGATTGATGGGCTGTTCCAGTTTTCTTTCAGATGTTTGTATTTAAATCGATAGTATTTCAAATATTTCACCTAAATGAAATAGGTTTAGCATCTGCATTCTGAACCAATCTCCAATAAAAATAAAAATGAAAAACAGATCTTGAAACCTGGACATGGAAATAAAACCTCCAAGCAGTAGCCATATTCCTGCTCTCTCCTCTCTCTGCCACTATTCCCTTATTCCTGCACATCTCTCTAATAGTGGTGGAAAATGTAATCAAAGGTAAAATTGTAGGTTATTTCTGTTTTATTCACAGCCCTCCCACCCTCAAGGGAAGTTGCATCTCTAAATAATTTTAAGTTAAGGCAAATGTGTTATAATTTTTCCAACTGTTGGGCAAAATTCAGTCTTTAGAGAAGAATAAAAGGTCTAAAGTATTTTGGGGAAATGCTCCATAAGCTATGTAAATAAATTGTCAATGAGGCCCCACTTCTAGAAGTTTGTATGTTTCCTTTACTACATGTGCATGATACTGCTTTTTACAAAAAATGCTAGCCTATGTATAATACTGCCGTCGAAAACCCTTTAAGGCAGTGAAAAAGGTAATTATTGGCTTGGGAAAATGGAGCTTTGAGGAAACAATCTCTTTTTTTTTTTTTTGCTGTTGTTATACAGATTCTTGTTTTAGTGAGCTTTGTCATGGTCTTCATAATGGTGATGGCTGGTGAACAGCTTGATCAGGAGCAATTAGCCCTGGAACCTTCCTGGAGGTGACGTCCTAGCCTCCCCTCTGTGGAGTGCAAACAAGTTTCCTTCAGAGTTGGAGACTAGTGCAGAAGGGGGTCCCAAGGCTAGAAATGAATGCACTCTGGTGGCCTGTCATATTTAGGGAATGTTTCTTCCTCTTTCTTGTTTTCAGCAAATTTCCTTTTACTTCAGAGTCTATTTATCTTAACAGGGAATCGCTGAAAGCATGTGAACTAATGGGAGAGAAACTTCTCACCTTGAAGTTCAAGTGAGCTTTTCATTCATTCATTCATTTTTGACAAATAAAAGTTGTATATATTTAAGGTATACAATATGATGCTTTGATATACATATACATTGTGAAATAATGACCATGATTAAGCTAATTAACATATTCATCACCTCCCATAGTTACGTGTGTGTGGTGAGAACACTTCAGATCTACTTTCTTAGCAAATTTCAAGTGTACAATGAATGTATTGCTATTAACTATAGTCCCCAAGTGATACATTAGGTCTCCAGAACTCATTCATCTTATAACTGAAAGTTCATACCCTTTGATCTGTATGTCTCTTCCTCCCCCCACCACCCCAGGCTCTTGTAAGCACCATTCTACTCTGTCACTATGAATATGACTTTTTTTTTTTTTTTTTTTTTTAGATTCCACATGTAAGTGAGATATTTGGCTTTTTGTGTCTGCCTTATTTCACTTAACATAATGTTTTCCAGGTTCATCGATGTTTCTGCAAATCACAGGATTTCCTTTTTTTAATCTTATTTATTTTTAAATATTTTATTTATTTGAGAGAGTGAGGGAGAGAGCAGGCACAAGCAAGGGGGAGGGACAGAGGGAGAAGCCAGATGCTTAACCGACTGAACCACCCAGGTGCCCCTGATTTCCTTCTTTCTAAAGGCTGAATAATATTACACTGTATTTACATATCACATTTTCTTTATCCACTCATTTGTCAACAGACAGTTAGGTTGTTTCCATATCTTGGCTACTATAAATAATGAGGCAATGAACATGGGAGTGCAGAGATCTTTGATATACTGACTGTTGCCTTCATATAGATACTCAGCAGTGTGATTGCTGGATCATATCATATTTCTGTTTTTAATTTTTTAAGGAACCTCCATCTATTTTCCATACTGACTACCAATTTACAGTCCCACCAACAGTGCACAAGGGCTCACTTTTCTCCACATCACTTGTAATCTTTTGACTTTTTAAAAAAGATTTTATTTATTTATTTGAGAGAGAGCAGGGGAAGGGGCAGAGGGAGAAGCTTACTCCCGGCTGAGCAGGGAGCCTGATGTGGGGCTCGATCCCAGGACTCCGGGATCATGACCTGAGCCAAAAGCAACCAATTGACTGACTAAGCTACCAGGGCACCCAATCTTTTGACTTTTTGATAATTGCCATCATAACAGCTGTGAGGTATTATCTCACCGTGGCTTTTATTTGCATTTCCCTAATGATGAGTGATGTTGAGCATCTTTTCATATACCCATTAACCATTTGTATGTCTTTTTTGAAAAAATATCTATTCTTTTGCCCATTAAAAAAAAAGATTTTATTTTTTTATTTGACACACAGAGAGAGAGAAGAAGCAGGGGGAGCGGCAGAAGGAGAGGCAGGCTCCGCACTGAGCAGGGAGCCCGATATGGGGCTTGAACCCAGGACCCTGGAATCATGACCTGAGCCAAAGACAGGCGCTTAACTGACTGAGCCACCCAGGCACCCCCATTTCTAATTTTGAGTCTTCTCTTTTTTTTCTTAGTCCAGTTAAAGATTTATCAGTTTTGTTTATCTTTTCAAAAAAACCAGCTCTTATTGATCTTTTCTATTGTTTCTCTAGACTTTTTAAAATTTATTTCTGTTTTGAGGCACCTGGGTGGTTTAGTCGGTTAAGGGTCTGCCTTTGTCTTCAGAGAAGTGTCTTTTCATATCTTCTGCCCATTTTTTGACTTGATTATTTGTTTTTTGGGTGACATACAAATGGCTAACAGACGCCATTTGTGATGATGAAAAAATGTTCATCATCATTAGCCATCAGGGAAATTCAAATTAAAACCACATTGAAATACCACCTTACACCAGTTAGAATGGCAAAAATGGACAGGGCAAGAAACAAATGTTGGAGAGGTTGTGGAGAAAGGGGAACTCTCTTACAATTTGGTGGGAATGCAAGTTGGTACAGCCACTTTGGAAAACAGTGTGGAGGTGCCTCAAAAAATTAAAAACAGAGCTACCCTATGACTTAGCAATTGCACTCCTGGGTATTTACCCCAAAGGCACAGATGTAGTGAAAAGAAGGGCCATATGCACCCCAATGTTCATAGCGGCAATGTCCACAATAGCCAAACTGTGGAAAGAGCCGAGATGCCCTTCAACAGATGAATGGATAAAGAAGATGTGGTCCATATATACAATGGAATATTACTCAGCCATCAGAAAGGATGAATACCCAATTTTTACATCAACATGGATGGGACTGGAGGAGATTATGCTAAGTGAAATAAGTCAAGCAGAGAAAGTCAATTATCATATGGTTTCACTTATTTGTGGAACATAAGGAACAGCATGGAGGACATCAGGAGAAGGAAGGGAAAAATGAAGGGGTGGGAATCGGTGGGAGAGATGAACCTTGAGAGACTATGGACTCTGAGAAACAAACTGAGGGTTTTGGGGGGGGGTGGGAGGATCGGTTAGCCTGGTGATTGGTATTAAAGAGGGCACGTACTGCATGGAGCACTGGTGTTATACGCAAACAATGGATCATGGAACACTACATCAAAAACTAATGATGTATTGTATGGTGACTAACATAACATAATAAAATAAAATAAAAAAGGGTCTGCCTTTGGCTCAGGTCATGATCTCAGGGTCCTGGGATTGAGCCCCACATCTGGCTCCCTGCTCAGCAGGGAGTCTGCTTCTCCCTCTCCCTCTGTGCTCTCGCTCTTTCCCTCTCTCAAGTAAAAAAATAAAATATTTGAAAAAAAATAAAATTTCTTTCTGTTTTGATGTTTATTACATCATCTTTCCACTACCTTTAGCTTAGTTTGTTTTTCTTTTTCTAGTTTCTTGAGGCATAAAATTAGGTTGTTTATTTAAAATCTTTATGTTTAAAGATTAGGTTTAAAAATCTTTTTGTTTATTTAAAATCTTTCTTTTTCCTTAAAGTAGGCATTTATTGCTACAAACCTCCCTCTTAGAACTTTTTTGCTGTATTCCACAAGTTTTGCTACATAGCATTTCCATTTCAGTTTCTCTCAAGATATTTTTTGATTTCCCTTTTGATTCCTTCTTTGACCCATTGGTTGTTCAAGAATGTGTAGTTCAATCTCCACATATTTGTTAACTTTCCAGTTTTCTTCCTGTTATTGATTTCTAGTTTCAGACATCGTGGTTGGAAAAGGTACTTGAAATGATTTCAATCTTCTTCAATTTGTAAAGAGTTATTTTGTTGTCCAATATATAATTTATCCTGGAGAAGTGTGTGCTTCAGAAGAATGTGCATTCTATTGCTGTTGGATGGAATGTGCTGTGGATTTTTGTCAGGCTCCTTTGGTCTAAAGCTTAGGTTAAGTCCAGTGTTTCCTTATTGATTTTCTGTCTAGATGATCTATCCATTGTTGATACTGGGGTTTTGAAGTTCCTTTCTATTGTTGTATTGCTGTCTATGTCTCCCTTCAGATCTGCTTTGTATAGTTTGTATATTTGCTCTGTATATTCATGTGCTTTAAGGTTGGGTGCATATATATTTACAATGTTATTTCCTCTTGAGGAATTGGCCCTTTTATCATTATATAATGACCTTCTTTGTCTTTTATTATAGTTTTTGGCTTAAAGCCTATCTGATATAAATACAGCTGCCTTTGCTCTCCATTTTTATGGGGTATTTTTTTCCATCTCTTGATTAGAGAATTTTGATTGGAAAAATTTGTCCATTACATTTAAAGTAATTATTGGTAAGTGAAGCCTTACTCCTCTCCCTCTCCAGTCATCTTGTTTTGATGTCACAAGTTGCATCTTTTTATATTGTGTATCTATTCACAAATTATTATAGTTATTTTTGCTACTTTTTCCTTTAACCTTTATTCTAGAGTTATATGTGATTTAAACACCACCATTACAATATTAGTGTATTTTGAATTTGACTACATTAAATAATTGCCTTTGTCAATGAGTTATATACTTTCATATGATTTTATGGTACCAGTTAGAACCCTTTCCGTCTGAAGGGCTTTTTTTTTTTTTTTTTTTTACTAATTATGGATGCCAACTGCCTATGGTGTCCCAGAAACTATTCCCTAACTCAGTCATTTACTCACTCATTCACTCACTAATTCCTTGAGCAAACATTTATTGAGCACCTACTATGTATGAGGGATGGTACTGAGGGAAAGGGGCACAATGACTATAAAGATGAATAGTACCATGTCGTACAGAAGAAAGAGGCATAAACCAATATTCACAGCATGTTGTGACAAGAGGAATAATTTGAGTGGTGATCGGCTATAGAATTGGAAGTGGAAAACTAAAATTTCTGATGGGTGGGAGTAGAGCAGGGGAACCGTGGTTGTTTCAAATTACACTCCTATCTTGGAAATTTCAGCCCCACAGGAGAGATACATTGTCCTCTACCCTTAACCCTGTCACTCCTTTCTCAGATAGAATCCCACTGAGCCACCATTACTAATAGGATCGATCATGCTAGATCCCTGGGGTGCTGAAGCACAAAGAAGGTTGAGGGACATTGAATTAAAAGTATATACAAACTGCTAGGGGACACTGAGGGGATCCTGGAGGACTTCATTAAGAAGGTAGTATTTTTGCTGCATTTTTGAAGAAGAAATTTGTCAGTTCAAAGGAAGATATGCTGGGCAAAGAATACAATGTGTAAAGGCCAGAAACAGAAGACAGAATTTTCTTCTATTTAGGAAACATCAATGATTTGTATAATTGCAGCATAGATGTGGTGTGTGTGTGTGTGTGTGTGTGTGTGTGTGTGTTTAAATGGGCTAGGCATAGTTGAAACTATATTTTGACGAGTGGGGTGTACTCCACTGGAAAGTTTTCCCCCTGTTTTTTAGAGAATGAGCATTAATTGTCTCCACAGTCAACACCTTCTCTATAGTCAAATTCAGATTTCAGGAAGAGCCTGGATTATAATTACATTTTTCTGGCCTCCCTTCTGCCCCTATCTCTTCTTTCCTAGACAACTGCATTTGCAGATTTGATATGAACCAGTGGCTGAAAAAAATTCCTTCTGTCAACTAGTTTATCTTGTTACGGACATGAATAATCAGATTCAATTGGATTAAACAAGCTGTAACACACTGTCAAAATCCATTAGCGACATAAGAGCTTCCAGCCATAAAGAACTCTTTCTGTATATCTTAGAGTTTTCCTCATGAAAGGAAAAACTCAAACTAAAGGAAACAATGTGTTTCATTTACAAGCTCAGAGTGTCCTAAGGTCTTCTCTAGGTTTGACTGACTCTCTGGTTTGATTTTTTTTCTTTTCTTTTTTTCTGTAAATTAGGAGCAGTGTTATCTTCTTGACAGTCTCGTGTGTGTGTGTGTGTGTGTGTGTGTGTGTGATGTTTTCTTGGCAGGATTGAAAACCTGGATACATCAAACTTTGCATGTTATCCAGATTTTCAAAAGGGAGAAAAATGAGGGGGTATAACCAAAACCAAGGTGGAGGAACCTCATATCCCCCTCTGCCTTTTGAGATATTATTTTACCCAATTCTGGAACTGCTATTGTATTTTTCCTGACTCAATGGCACCACACATCTCCTAAATTCACCTGCGTACCAATTCCCTGTAGATACACAGGTAGAGAGGTCGGCTGTTGTAATTGACAAGATGCCAACAACTCATGGGACTATCAGAGGTGGAAACTTAACTGCATTGCAAATGGACCCACATTAAACAATCTTAGTGCCACTTCCAACTGATCATTATCCCTTAAAGAAAATACAATTGCAGGCAAAAGCAATATCTGATGCCTTCTATGTAATAATTGTATTAAAATGCCAAGATAATAGAGATTACGCATGCCTGCCTTTACAGGCATTTGCAATATACGTATGGTCTCTGCTGAAAGGATCAAATCAAACCAGACATACAAGATGAAATATAAACGCACACCACTATTTCCCCCTTTCTTCTGGAATCATCTCAGTCATATGATGATCCTGGGTCGAAGTAAACAAAGTGAAAGAGGAAAGAAAAAATAGAGGTATTTTAATGCCTCCTGTCGATTCATTTTCACCAAGTCCTAGAGGGCAATATTATAAATAACATTTCTGTGCACCGGGCACCCTTGCTCCCCAGTGCCTCAGGATAGACTTTATCTTTTCTGAAGTTTAGGCAGGAGGAGGCGAGCTCCAGTCTTAACTGAATCCTCTTGTATCGGAGATTTAGCTAAATCCTTCAAGCTTAATCTTGACCTTTGTTTAGAAAATAAATGGTTGATCTCCAATGGCAAGCCCTGGGAATGCAGTTTGCAAGCCGTGCTGCCAAGGACCCTTAAACACTACTCACACATTTCTTGTGAGAACATGCCTTGAGGAAGCACTCAATGTACAGGGGAATTAGGTTGCTGGTAGGCCTCCTTATTCCAAGCTGTGCATGGGAGCAGACCCACACAGGAAATCAGCCTTGCTAAGAGGGCTCAGTTTATCTTCCCTGTCCTACTGGGCACCAGAATTTAATTGCAATGGTCAGCTGGGATTCCCTCGACCTGGTTTCCCATCTTCAATACCTAGAAGGGTCTTTTATCTCTAGATTTTTTGGAAAAAAAAAAAAAGAATTGAAACTACACTTTGGAAACTATAGAGAGTTTACAATCCTTTAACTTAAGCATAATTACTTATTACAAATTATGAGTAGAATATGTAGGTTTCTGCCAAAATTTCAAATCGTTTCTTTCCAAGACTTAGCCAAGTATGGGTTGGCTAATTGTCTTTGATTTGAACTCATTCTGATTTCTTTTCCTTTGTTATCCAGATCCTGCTTATTCTCATCCGTATGACCCTCGTTGTTCCCAGCTGTCTTTCACTAAGATGGTCATTTCTTTGTATGTCAGTATTTAATAGTAATAGCAGAAACTTCTGGATCACTGAATTGTTTCATTTATGATCTTTATCAAGTGTATAGATGTTTCCCCCCACTGCTGGCCTCTGGGTATCCCTCTGGAACAATTTCTCTTTCTATTTGCCTGGATCTACTACTTTCTGCCACTCTAGGGTACTGTCCAATTTCTAGCTTTCATTCAATCTGTTCCTTCCACACTCTCCTTAATAGTACAACTGGAGGGAATTATAATATTTGCACCTTTCAGAAAGAAGAATAACTTTCAGACTGAGTTAGAGTTAAACTCAAAAATTAACATGCCTTATTTTGTTTAATCCTCACAACAGCCCCTAAGGCTGGTACAATTGTTATTCACATTTTACACACAAAATTATTGAGGTCATGTGAATTTGTGTGATTGGAAAAGGTTAAACCTAACAGGTAGAAGAATGGATTTAGAACCGAGGCAATTTGATTTCAGAGCTTATTACTCTGCTGGGATGCTTCCATCAGGTGTAAACAGTTTGTCCTTGACCTGCACTAATCCAACTTACGTTGATCCATGGTAAAAGCATTACCAGGTAAACCAAGTCAAAGTCATCACAGTATCCCGTGTCAGTTTAGCTAAAGGACACACTGTATGTCTTAAACTTTAGTCTCTTAGTGTTGACATGGAAGGATCCTATCAGTCAACATCATTTGCCTATTAAACCTGTCCTCTGCGTTTTATAGAAATGGAAGTTGATTATGCGGTAAGCCCCAGAAAGTTGTGCCTACTTTGATGTGCTTAGAGACTTTCCAGGTGTTCAAATGAGAAATGACAGACTGGTCTTAACTTTCCACTGAAACGTTTCACCAGAACAGTCTTTGGGTCTGAGCCTTTTCTCTTTGGGATTTGACAGAGGAAAGAGTAGACAGAATGTCTGCCTACTTGCCATTCCTCCAAATACCACTTTCATGTCCCTGGGCCCTTCCTCCAGCTGTTCCCTCCCCCGCAAAATTCCTTTAACTCCCTTCCCTAGCTGCCCCAATCCTTTTAACCCTTAGGATTTGGCTTCAGACCTCACTTTCTCTGTGAAAATTCCCCATTCCTTTTCTTCTGCACAACCACTGACCATATTCTTTGAGACAATGAATGACTTCTGTGTTCCCAATTCTAGAGTCTTCCATCATGTATGGTACGTAGTACTGCCTAAGTATATGCACATCCTCGACTCTTTGTTCTTTGACGGCAAGGACCATCTATTTTAATTATTCTTGAACTTCTTTTTCCTAGCATAGTGTCTGGCACATACAAGTACCCAGTGTTTAGACTGATATTTAAGAATTTGAGAATATTCAATGAACCATGAGAGACGATGGACTCTGAGAAACAAACTGAGGGTTCTAGAGGGGAGGGGGGTGGGTGGATGGGTTAGACTGGTGATGGGTATTAAAGAGGGCATGTACTGTATGGAGCACTGGGTGTTATACGCAAACAATGAATCATGGAACACTACATCAAAAACTAATGATGTAATGTATGGGGATTAACATAACATAATAATAAAAAAAAACTAAAAGGGGTGCCTGGGTGGCTCAGTCCTTAAGCGTCTGCCTTCGGCTCAGGTCGTGATCCCAGGATCCTGGGATCGAGCCCCACATCGGGCTCCCTGCTCAGCGGGAAGCCTGCTTCTCCCTCTCCCACTCCCCCTGCTTGTGTTCCCTCTCTCGCTATGTCTCTCTCTGTCAAATAAATAAATAAAATCTTAAAAAAAAAAACAACTAAGGATAACAGCAATAAAAAACAACTTATAGTACAAAAAAAAAAAAAAAAGAATTTGAGAATATTCAAAGCATAAGAGGGGTATTAGTTTTCTAACCAGATTCTACCAGGCTGAAATTTCCAGTAGAGGTGTCAGGAACAACTCACTCATCCACAAATCAGTGAATAACCTTGTCTGCAACAGTGGAAGGCAGGGACCATGTTCATCTTACTGCACGATAGAACATCTGGCACATGGCGTGATGTCTTGCACATAGTAAGTGCTCCGTCAGAGACACAATGTATACTCCTACTGTATATTATTACTATGAATGAGCCCTGGGTGTTATACGCAACTAATGAGTCGTTGAACACTACATCAAAAACTAATGATGTATTCTATGTTGGCTAATTGAACATAATATAAAAAAGAAAGTGCCCTTATTTTAAAAACTGTAGTCCCATGCCAAAAATAGATGGGGGTTGGCAGGGGCGGGGAGGGGAGAAACCCTTAGTCAAAACAGGCAGTTGGTGACCTGCTCCATCAGTATACTCAAAAATGTCTTCTTTCGGGTGCTCCATGACATAATTTAGCAACAATCCAGATTCCTATGACTTTCCCACAGTTTATTCGCTCATATTATAACTAATGGTTAAGCAGGGCTCTGGTAAATCACATCGTTTTTTTTTTTTGTAAATCACATCTTTATGTGAGAGTGAAGAACAGTCCGATGAGCTAATGGGCCAGGTGTACTGCACCTCACTCAAACGCCTCTCCTTTTTTTGGCAGAGCTTCAACCACTGCCTTTAAGTCTAACATGATTTGGCCAGCCCTTCTGCACCTGGGGAGACCTTTAATGCTTCTGAACACATATACAGCCCTTCACACCCACACCCACCCACCCACCCACTCACCCACACATCTTTTCCCAGCCTGAGCTTCATAAAGGACTTGATGTTTCATTTACAGTGACACTTTCATTGTCCCCCGAGGGTCCTCCTATATTCTTCAGTAAACACAGTGCCATGCAGTTGTTGAACAAAGAGACTGTGAGTCAGCCAGTGAGAGCCGATGATGATAGTGTGTTTAAAATAAGAACGATGGGAGGGCCAGAAGGAAAATAAGAAAGGTGGAAATTTGCCAGAAATCTGCTCAAGAAAACAGAAGTTTTTGCGACTATGTCCATTTAGAACAGGTTTTAGCCCTAATAAAACACAAGGTGTTTCCTTTCATAAAGATATTTTCTACATGAATGTTTATAGTTGCCTTATTCGTAATAGCCAAAAGGTGGGAAATGACCCAAATGTCCATCATGTGATAAATGGATAAACAAAATGTTTATATTGGTATGTTCATATAATAATAATTCCACATATATTCATATAATAGAATACCATTTGACCATAAAAAAGGGATGTATCACTGATAACATGCTTCAGTGATGAATCTTTAAAATGTGCTAAGTGAAAAAAGCCAGTCACCAAACACCACACCTGTGATTCCATTGATATGAAACGTCCAGAATAGGTAAGTCTGTAGAGTATAGAGTAATAGTAGGGGGACCAGGTGATAGGGTGTTGATAGCTAAAAGATACAGCATGTCTTTTTGAGGTAATGAAAGCGTTTTAAAATTGCTGTGGTGGTGGTTGATGATTTAGTATACTTGGGAATAAACTAAAATCCACTGAATTGGACAATTTAAATGGATGAATTGTATGAGGCATTATTTTGCCAAGGCTACTGTAACAAAGTACCACAGACCGGGTGGGTTCAACATCAGAAATGTGTTTTCTTACAGTTCTGAAGTCTAGAACTTTGAGGTCAAGGTGTTAACAGGCTTGTGAAGGAAGGATCTGTTCCGGACGTCTCTCTTTGACGTGTGGATGACCCTCTTTTCCCTGTGTCCCCACATATTCTTCTTTCTGTATGTGTCTGTGTCCACATTTCCTCTTCTTATATGGACATTAGTCATAGGATTAAGGCCCACTCTAATGACCTCATTTTAACTTCATTACCTTGATAAAGACCCTATCTCCAAATATGGTCACATTCTGGGATATTAGAAACTCCGACTTCAATATACATATTTGAGGTAATACAATCTGGCCTATAATATATGATATGTGAATTTTATCTCAGTAAAAGTGTTTACAAAAAAAGATTTCCCCCTAGATGTTGAGCATGCTTCTTAGATAGAGTTCACCTGGATAGAGGAAGTTAAATGAAAAACACACCTGTTAGCCACAGAGTGGTCCTTTGCTGTTTCTGTGACTAGTCTGGGCTCACTCTATCCCCAAGTCCACAAGTGTGAAACTACAGCAATGTAGTAGGAATAAACCAAAGTTCATAAAATAAGGCTCATAATTTGAATCCAACAACTGACATGTTTTACTTAGCCTGTGTAGGGTTTTCACAATTTTCGAATTTGTATCTTTGAATTCTTTTTTTTTTTTTAAGATTTTATTTATTTATTTGGCACAGAAAGAGAGAGAGCACACAAGCAGGGAAAGCAGCAGAGGCAGAGGGAGAAGCAGGCTCCCCGCTGAGCAGACAGCCCGACTCGGGGCTGGATCCTAGGCTCCTGGGATCCCCTGGGATCATGACCTGAGCCGAAGGCAGACACTTAACTGACTGAGCCACCCAGGTGCCCCAATTTGAGGCATGCATATACTTGCTTCAGTCCTCACCATCCCCTATGGTCTGACACATGGCATGCTTCATTCATTTGCTAACCACCTGAACATTTCAGAGCTTGAGGCCTCAGGAAAAACACATCATCAGGTCACAGCATCTCTTGGCACATAGCATTATTGTAAAAAAAAATAGGTTTTATAATTTTCTGATTAAAAGTCCCAATGCAGAAGAACACTTACATGAAAGTTTGGATTCAAACTTACTGTGTGGACTATGTTTTGCTGGACTGTGCGCAGCAGTTATAAAGATAGGCAAAATCTAAATTTAACAAATTCTGATATCAAGGGAGCGTTGGGTAGGTGGAGGTCTCAGACATAAGCAAATAATTTTCACTTGAATTTTATTTATTTTTATTTATTTATTTTTAAAGATTTTATTTATTTATTTGACACAGAGAGAGACAGCTAGAGAGGGAACACAAGCAGGGGTAGTGGGAGAGGGAGAAGCAGGCTTCCCGCGGAGCAGGGAGCCCGATGTGGGGCTCGATCCCAGGACCCTGGGACCATGACTTGAGCCGAAGGCAGACTCTTAACGACTGAGCCACCCAGGCGCCCTTTCACTTGAATTTCAAAATTTAGGTCCTTAAAATACATACACACTTTCAAGACATTTTCTTCTTAGCTTAGTAAATCATGTATGTAGGCAAGTAGTCTAGGACTGTGTTATGGTGTAGTTACATATATGGGGATATACCACACGTTCCATTATTTCCTCCTATTTCATATGATAAAGACTTATCTATCAGGGTTACTTCACACATGTGTTTTTCAAAGCTAAGAGTGCATCCTCCAGAAGGCTTGGTATAACAGACTTCTGGACTCCATCCCCAAGGTTTCTGATTCAGTAGGTTTGGAGTGAGGTCCTAGAATCTGCATTTTTAAGAACTTTCCAGAGGATGCTGCTGGTCCAGGAACCACACTTTGAGAATCACTGGCCTCAAAGAATGTGAGCCTGTCTCTCAATTTCAGCTCAAACATGGCCTCACTCAAATTTTTAAAACCTTTGAGAAATTCTGGGAAGTGAGTCTAACTGACCAGTTTGTAAGAGCCCAACCCTCCAATCAGTGAGGCGGGTAGAGTCTATTTGTAGAAAGACACAGGGAAGATATGCTGAGCCGGCCGACACAATCAGTGTCCGTACTCTGATTAGGGGAGAATGGAGTTTTAAAGGAAACATTCTCTTGAGTATTATAAAATCATCAGCTTATTTTCTTTATGATGTTGTATTCTGAGATTGTCAAATTCAAAGGCTTGAACAGATAATTTGTGTTCAGTAGACTTTCATGTTTGGAATCACGAAGTAGCAAACAAAATAGAGACAAACTGAAATGTACAGTGCCCTGCATGGGTCATAAAGATGAGGGGGGAAAGTGGGAAATAGATAATAAAATCATTTCTTTCTTAGAAGCTAGGCCTTATTTTATAATAGAGTAAAATATCTTTTCATCAACCTGAGCTAATCTCAAAATTAGATTTCTTCAAAAGTCTGGCCACGTCCCCTGAGGTTTTATTTCTATACTTATGAAAATGCTGACAGTAATCATTGTTTCTGTTCAATCCATACTTTTCCAATAGGAGCTTTGTACATGTTAATTAATTTGCACCTTATCACAACCCTATCAGCTATTATTATCCATTACAGAAATTGAGGCTTAGTGTTTTAATCACTTCCCTGTGATCACAATTCCACAGTCTGATTTGCTCTAGGGCCTTGTTCTCTGCTCGCAAAACTCCCTCCACATGATTTCAAAGGACCACGCCACCAGACATTCACAGCAAGAAACTTATCGAGGGCGTGAGCATAGTAAAGCAAAATGGTGATTCTTGAAGCTCACAGAGGTTTTACTCCCTTGAAAATCTAATTGAATATTGGAATTGTTTTTGGAAAGTTTCATCGAATGGTTGAAAAAAAGTAGAATATAATTTATATATTTTGTTACATTTGCCCAGTGTTTTTAAGCCAATTTTTTGTTACCTTGCTCAAATTTTGAGAGCAAAAGAGTGCTCAGAACCATGGGGAAGAAAGAAAAATACACTCTGAAAGAAAAGATATTATGACCCAAATTTTACAACAGGATAAACTTACTTTGGTAGTAAGTCTTCAACATCAGAGTACTCTGTATTATTTCATTTCTGCTCGTACATCCAAGTTTACATTTTTCTCTTTCACAGCTCCTGGTTGTAGACTGGGTAAAAGCCCACATGATTTTCTTAAGGCTCAGAAAACTCAGTAGCAGTATCCCTGCAAGACTCAACCACAGGCTGGTGGACGGTGATGTCAACTCCTAATTAACGAGACAGGAATAGCATTTACTGTCATGAAACTTAAATGCGTGCAGACCATATCCTGTCCTTTAAATGGCACACCCCAGTAGTTAATTCATGGCGGATTTATGAAAGACATAAGAAAATAGCCACCTATTAGTTTGCTTTTGCATGTGGGCATAAACGTATAGATCTACTCATACCTGGCTTGATTTCTTCTCCAGGTGACTCTACTTACCTATTAGGAGTCCAGCCTTCCAGTTGCTCAGTAAAAAAACATGACGATCCAGCTTGACTCCTCTCATTCTCTCCCACTCCACATCTTGTCCATCAGCATTTGCTGTCAGCATTAGCTGCCAAATATATTCAAAATCTGGCCATTTCTCACCACTTCCCCTGTTTTTAACCCTGGTCCAACAACCAGCATCTCTCATTTGGATCACTGCGAGGAACTGCTCACTGGATTCTCTGCCTCTACCTTACTCCCCAGCAATCAATTCCAACAAAGCAGCCAGAGTGATCAAACAGGGTGATCATACAACATATATTTTTAAAACACTCATTAGTGTGTTCAAAATCTTCTAATGGTTTCTCATCACTGCCAAGGGTAAAAAACCTTAGTGGCTTGCAATAGCCTGCACACTTGTTTCTCTTCCCCTCTGAGCTCATCTCTCTACTCCAGCCTCCCTGCACCCCCCCCCCCATCTCCATGTGGCCTACCCTCACCTTCTTCAGGTCCTCACTCAAATGTTGACTTTCTCTGTAAAGTCTTTGACTACCTTAGTTAAAATTGACACCTGCCTGCTTCCTCACACCCCTTTCTAATTTATTTCTATTACTATCATCATTTTACATACTTTACACATTTAATGTATTTAATTTTTAGTATCTGTCTGCTTCCTTTCGAATGTAGGTTTCAGGAGGGCAGGGATTTTGTGTGTTTGTGTTCATTGTTGTATCTTCAGTGCTTGCAATAGCACTGGATATATAACAGGGTCTCAACAAAGACTTGTGAAATTGAACACTTTCCAGACAAAAGTTACTTCCAACTGCAATTAAGACACCTCAAGTGAATATTTATTTGGGGGCAAAGTCAGAGATGAGAACCTGTCTTCCTCCCTTCTGCTCCCCAGTAGCCAGGAATTTGATAGGATGCATCGTGGTAAGGGATCATCTGCTATGGTATAGCAGGGAATACTTTCTGAAGGAACTGTACCAGTCCAACTTCTGCCCACCTCTGCAATTCACTTGTGAGCTGGAGAGTTGGGTTTGTGGCTCTCATTAGGATCATGAAAGATAGAAAGTTGAAAATTTAAAAGGACTGAGCCATATCATTGCCTTTGGAGAACTCTTTTTTTTTTTTTTTTTCCCACTAAACAAGTCAACCAGCCACTTCTACCATTGATTTCTAGGTGGTGTTAAACCCTGGGGATCTAATCCAGATCTAGAGGAGCCAAGAAGGAGCAATGCCCGACAAGGCAATGGCATGTGAGTAAAAGTAGCACTGTGATTTCCTTGGGTAGACGTCTGTGGGTCAGTTTCATGGGAACCCCTGGGCTGTGAGATCTCTACTCCCACCTTCCAAGGTCCTGAGCCACCAGCGGTGGCCAAGGATGGCTAAGTGCCAACCTTCTTGGCCTTGTAACTTGTGACGATCACTAAATAGGCTCTTTTTTTCTTTTAAAAGAGACATGAGCTTTTGTGCTTCATAACCCCTGACAAACATGCCAAGCAGCTTAAGAAATTCTGCTGAATCAGAAGCAATACAGGCTGCCAATTCACACATGCCAAAGGTTTCTTAGCACCACTCAAAGTTTGCTTTGACTACCAAAGCCTATGATGGTAGGTCTGAGTTTCCAGCAAGTCTGGAATGAAGGATCTGGCAGAACGTTTTATGTTATTTTTTTCCTTGACAAATTTCCCTCTACATTTTCCTGACTCTCCTGATACCCATTATGTCATGCCCCATCATGTTAGGCCAAGCAACATCCCACAATGTGGTGGAAAACAATTTTGAGAAAACGAGGGGGTTAGGTGTCTCTGTAGGGTGTGCTTTAGAGCCTCAGCTAAATAGTTCCTGGGTACACAGTTTATATGGTCAAGGGTGCTAACAACTGGGACTTTTGGAGCGAGCACTCCATAGGGCTATTAATCTAGTAGTGAAGTGAGGTGGCTCAGTCAGTTAAGTGTCCAATGCTTGGTTTCAGCTCAGGTCATGATCTCAGGGTCCTGGGATAGAGCCCCACTTTGGGCTCCACACTTGGTGTGGAGTCTGCTTGAGACTTTCTCTCCCTCTCCCTCTGCCCTTCCCCCTGCTATCTCTCTCTCTCTCTCTCAAATAAATAAATAAATCTGTATAAAAAATAAAAAAAATAAGAGAGAGAACAACTCAAGCCTAAAATATTAGGAACCGTTGTTGAGTAAGAACCAATCAGAAAATAAGACAAGTAAACGTGAAATTATACAAATGAAGATAGATTAATCATTAAAAAAATTGTTTCTTTCATTTTACCAGATAGGATGCTAAAACATTCATCTGCTCTGTTCAATTCTGGAGACCTAGCAGGTTCTTTAAGTATACCACACACCACAAACAATTCTCTGAAGGTCTAGGGCCAAATGAGGAAAGGAAAAGATAGAGATGGGATGAAGTTGGGCAAAAGAAGGGGGAGACCTCTTGGCAGGCCTATGATGTGCCAGAAACCATCTGGATTTCAAGGCTTATTTCATCTTTTAGGTGCTCCAGGCATGGTGCTTGGGATCTTTCAATGCCAGTTATACCAGACACTATTTGTCCTGCCCAAATGACCTCCTCCCCAATCCCTCTCATCAGCACTGTCCCCCAGCCCCTATATTTCGTGCTGCTAAAGGCGCCATTGTCTGTCAGAGGGCTGTCCTTGGGCACATCAGCTGCTTTATCAGTAAGGCAAATGCCTGGGAATATTCCCATCCTCTGGCTGTCAGCCAATGACTGACCGATGTGAGGCTACATAGGCCTGGCTCCCCTGCCTCAAAAGTCAGAACAAACTCTGCTGTGTGATTTATGTTCCAGAGCTCACCACGGGATCACACTGAGGTGGGGACTTCATCTGAAATCACACCCCTGCTTGGCTTCTTCCTCTTCCATGTCCTGTCCCCACCCATTTCTCCCAAGTCCTGGAAGCACTTCCATAATAAATCACCTGCACATGAATCCTCATCTCAGGTTCTGTTTCTTGGGAGTGTGAATGAAGACAACTAATAGAAATATTTGAGGCCTAAAACCAAATTGACACCAAAATGAGAGAACTACCAGATAGAATTAAATAAATACATATTTATGTAAAATATATAAACAAACACATACATAAAACTACCAAATGAGATAAATTCCCATAAAATTTGACAATGTATCAATGAGTCCATTGCAATTGAATTTAGTGGACATAATTACACATAGTGTATTTAATCTATAATGTGAATATATTTTAATATATTAACTGTGTTCTTCTAATTTGTCATCTTTGAGGAAAGAGAGCCATGGCTAGGCCTGATTTCAGAAGCTGGTGAGGAAGGGCACTGCAGTTTAGCGACATCACTTATAGCATGAATTCTGCTCAAAAAGCAGGGGCCCATCTGGGCGGGGAAGACCACAGATTTTACTTGAAGAAAAGTCCCTCTCCTCCCAAATGAGATAAATCTAATATGACTTGCAGTTGTCTGAAGTCTACTGAATAGGAAAAAAACAAAAACAAAAACAAAACCTTCCATCTTACAATTCTAGAACAAAGGCAGAGAGTAGAGATGTAAATACCCTTAAGTAGTATATAGACTGACAGTCACATTAAAGTATAAACTCATCAATTTGGGTAGATAACCCATGTCAGCTTCTTTCCATTTTGATTGGAGTTGAGACCAAGTTTGGCAGGTGCATTGAAGGCAATTGATAGGTTGAGGAAGGGGTGGTGGTCAAGAGTGTGACACAAAAGTACTCACAAAGGGAGGCTTTGGGACATAAGACAAACTCAAGGCAATTATGTTCAAGCACAATTTAGCCTTTCTTCATTTGAGTGGTGACAGAGGAACCATATTTTAGAAACCAACTCCAAGGAGATTCAACATGATCTCCAAAGTAGTTCAGTATGACAAAAAATCATTGCAGCTTTCTTCTGTTTCCTAATTTAGGTCTTACTTTGTTAAAGTAATGGTGTTAGGTTAGTTTTTAGAGATCCTTTCAGCAAGATGCTCAGCCAGAAACTTAATTAAATATTAATAGTCATAATATTCACCCACTTAATGCCAGAACAGCTTTAGGCACCCCAGCTTGTGTGAGTTTTCTCTGGGAAACAATACTCAATTTGTTGTTGTTCAAATGTGGTCTATAAATTCTTTTCATTGGTCTTTGGACTGGAAAAGACTGAGTGAGACCCAATATTTGCTGCAGGTATTACAAAGTGTACATGAGTGCTGATGGTTTGCTAGAGATTTTCTTCTCTTGCAAAGAACAGAAACAACACATTGTACTGATTGCTGATGTAAGCTTTTTTAATGTTATGAAAAACATTCTTTTTAGTTTTTCTTGAAATAGAGCCATTCTCCAACCAATCCTCTTTACATCACCCACTTCAGGATAACATTTCTTTTGATATGTCTTCTCCTTATCCAGTAGATCTCCTTATCCTGTAGATGCTTTAGGGCTTCTCACTCCATGAGACAATGGGTTTCAGTGCTTTGGGGGAAAGGTGTCAGAACATAGTCCCTAACAGAACACAGGGAGTCTATGCAGCTTTGTCAAATTAAACTTTAGTTTGCCTCTGCAACTTGAAAATAAGCTCAAAAGGTAGGCTTTGACAAGAAAAGATGTCAGAAATTTCTTTGGCATATTCAAGCTCAAGTCTGGTAGACTCACCTCATTTTTCTCCCGTAACACAGAGAGGATGTCCCTTCCATCTGGGATCCCATGTGTGAAGCTTGCTGAATAAAAAGTAGATATGATGAGGAGCAGAGTCTACCTGTGAGGAAGAACCATTTTTAAAAAGTTTCCAAGATATTTTGCACCTATAATTTTGTAAAGTATAATAAAAATGAATTCTGAGAAATTAATCATGGAACACTACATCTAAAACTAATGATGTAATGTATGGGGATTAACATAACAATTAAAAAATTTTTAAAAATGAATTCTGAGAAAAATCAAAGAGAAAAACAAAGACATATAGAATAAAAGCCCTACATTTTTATTCAATTCAACATATATAACATTACTCTGCCAAATTGCTATAAGTGAATCCACAAATTTACCCTCAATTTCTGCGTATTTTGTTGTGAGCCAGTAATAACACATGGTTTGGCATCAGTTTGAATAGCACTGGTGTGGCGGGATTGGAGAGCCAGAAATTTACTTTGTGACTGCATCCTCCAGCCCTAGAGATTTTTAAGGAAGAGGAGAGAGAAGCAGAGTGAGAAGTCCAAATACAAGGCTCTTGTGTTCTTCCTATTCCTCTGTCCTCCACATCAGCTTTACAGAATTCTGTCCCACTGGCATCTACTTCCATCATGGCCAAAGCCATGGCATGTCTCATTGGCAGAATGTAGCAAGGGAGGCAGATGAGGGACTCAAGGGGTGCCTACATGACCCTTGGCCGATGCTGAAGGAAGCTGAGTTGTGGGTAGGCGATCTACTCCAGGTTCCCGAGGCAAGGCATCAAGTAGCTGTATGATAGAGGCTTTGGGTTGGGTAGCGTCTGCCAAGATATAAATGGAGAACATGCCAGGGTCTCAAAGGGGTCTACAGCATGACCCACAGAAAGGCCAAGTCACTCAGGGATAGTAGGATGTGTAAACTGAGAGAGCCAGCTGCAAACTTCAGCAGCAGATGCCTACAAGCTCAGGGCTAGGACCAGTCATACCTGGTGGTTCCTAAGAGCCACCAGACTGTAGCTCAAAGCAGCCACTCCCCAGCAAAGAATGGAGAGGACAACACATGAATGTATGAATCCATACATACAGGACCTTCTTGGAGAGGGCCTGGGTAGGGGCAGAACCTCCAGGCCTGAGCCTTTGACCTGGAAGAGATCAAGCATTTAACCTAATAGACTATTTATTGTATCAGACTACACTTATGAGGTTGAATTAAAGCCTCCCTGCTTCTAAGTATTAGGGAAAATCTGATAGATTACAGAGAAAATAAAGAAACTGTATTTTCTCTGCACATCTGGGCTGTAAGTTTTAAAACTGCAGTTACTACTCCTGAGGAATGTGCATATCTGTGGACGGGAAGAATGAGCCCCTGGTAAATGAACATCCTGTGTCTACCTGACATCTGTCTTTGAAGAAATGTAGAGACAATAACTTTACCCACAATTGTATTGTTTCTGGGATAGGCATGGTCAACAGAAAGAGCTCCAATTATCTAACCTCACTATAATTCATTTTCTTTAGGAATGTCTGAACATGACTGCAAAATGGATCATCTGCCTCCAGTCAAGTCATTTGGTCTTTCTTCATGCCATTCATCCAGAGTTTTCCTACAGGTGGTGACTACACTTAATCGTGGTGAGCTTGCGTAACGTGTAGAATTGTTGAATCACTGTGTTGTACACCTGAAACTAACAGAACATTGCATGTCAACTCCAGTAATAAAAAGTTTTTAAAGAGAGAGTTTATTGGCAAAAAGAAGAAAAGGATGATTCAAATCCCCAAGGCTAGTAGGTTCTTCGATGCACAGTGAAAACTTTACCTTGAGAGAGATAACAAAATTATCACTAAAGGGACCACTTTCCAGATTTAGTAAATGCAATTCCTAATGAATGGCATATCTCTCCCAACCTCCAGGGTACGAGAAGGGGACTCTTTCATCTGTCAATTTATCTCAAGATTATTTTTCTAACATAATCATGGAACAAAAGAGTGTGGGAAAGAAAAATTGTATGAAAGACTTTCTAAAAAATTATTTAGAGGGTTATAATCCCTGAACAAATTATTAATGAAAAGATTGACAAACCAAAGGGAAAAAACATTTTCTGCTATCTGGACTGACTTGAATATAGCAAAATAACTACTCAAACATCAAGACAGACAATATTTGAAAACACCTTCTAGCACAGTGTATCTCAAACTTTAATGTACAGAAGCAATTGAATCAATAGTCCAAAGTGGAGCCCAAGATTCTGCATTACTACGAGCTTCCAGTTGATGCTCATGCTGCTGGTCCAGGAGCTAGACTTTAAGTAGAAAAGTCTGAGCTTTCTGTAATGCAGAGCTACTTCTCCTGTTTCTGAAATAAAAAATTGACCAGTGGGGTCAGGGTCCTCAACACAAAGAAGTTCTTGAATGAAGGAGGGGAAACACTTTTTATTTCCTTATCTGTCAATGTTGGCACATTGCGTGGAGACCTTTCTGAAGGAGGAAGGGTTGAACTTTCACTCCCCCACTATATTTCCTCTGCTCCTGCATTCCTCATTGACCTAAGATTGATTCTACTGATTTTCTCCATTGGCAGGAACAACTCTCTCTCCATTTCTGATCTAGGTGATCACAGGAAAGCAGTTAATTAGTAGGTCCCATTCTATGGTCTCACTGCCTCTTCATGCAGGAAGTTGGCTGTCCTAAGGATCTATGCCTCACTGACAGATCTTAGGATAGAACAGTGACTCCTTTTGATTTTTCCAAATGCATATTCTAGGACTCATGATGCCCACTAGTCTATTTTATTTTATTTATTTTTAAAGATTTTATTTGTTTATTTGACAGAGAGAGAGAATGAGATCACAAGCAAGGGAAGGAAGTGGCAGGGGGAGAAGCAGACTCCCTGTTGAGCAGGGGGCCCGACGTGGGACTCGATCCTAGGACCCTGGGATCATGACCTGAGCCAAAGGCAGATGCTTAACCAACTGAGCCACCCAGGTGCCCCGCCCACTAGTCTATTTTAAATCAGGGTAATATTGCTTGCCATAGTGTTTGGTATTGTTTTTTGCACTTTCTAGGCATTTCAAATACATGTTGCCATGAATAGTAAAATGATTGTTTAGTATGATTTCGTAGTTCATTCATTCATTTATTTATCCATTCTTGCCTATTTTACTGAGAACACGTATGTGTTAGGTAGTTGAAGGTAGAAATTGATTAGAAGTGGTTCATGCTCTTGAGGACTGAATTTCAGCCAAATGTTACCAAAAACCTTAAATTTTTTTGTTTAAAAATCACGTTTATTTTTCTCACAGACATCTGAAGGTGTGCAATTGCTAGCATTGGTTTCACACCTCGAGAGATCAGAACAGGGGTCTTCACAACTCACTTGGCCTTCTCTTCAGGTTACCTGATATCAGTTGCAGCTATAGCTCTAATCACTGTGTTCATATTCCAGGGAGGTGGACAGAAAAAGAGGGTAATGTGTGTTCCAGAAAAACAAAATTGTGAGAAATTGGCACTTAACTTTGGCTTCCATTTCATTGACCAGACCTATGTCACATGACCTATCCTTAGCTTCAGGAAAGACTATCTTTTTAGGTTTGTTTCATTTTAAGCTGAGCACATTGAAATCTCCCACAGAATCATGAATGTTAGGAAGAAGTGGAGAATGGATGTTAGTCATTTATTTATTTATTTATAAAGATTTTATTTATTCATTAGACAGAGAGAGAGAGCACAAGCAGGGGGAATGGCAGAGAGAGAGGGAGAAGTAGGTTCAGTAAGGAGCCTATGGTGGGGCTCGATCCCAGGAGCCTGGGATCAGGACCTGAGCTGAAGGCAGATGCTTAAGCGACTGAGCCACCCAGGAGCCCCAAGATCAAATGTTCTGAAAGAACTTAAATCCTAATAGAAAAGATGATATAAACACACATTCCTGTTATAAAAGAAAGAGATTATTGCAGTTTGGGTTGGAGTGTCAGGGATGGTTGGTCGTGTGTGACCAGAGAAGTCTTAAAAGGGATAGAGGCACTGACGTTCAAACCTGAAAGACCCGAACACAAAGAGATTGGAAAGTGAGGTGGAGAGGATGTTTGCATTTTAGTCTGAGAATAGCTTAAGCAACATCCTAAGCAAAGAAACAGGATATGTATAAGAAACTGTGGTCTATTAAATTTGTGAGGAGTAAAGAATTTATTAAGTGGAGTAATCAGCGATAATTTATCCCTGTTACTATCTCAGGAGAGCTTTTCTGTGTCCCCAAGGTGTCAGGATGCCTTTGTCTTGTTGTCTCGCAATGTCTTGTGCTTATCTCCGTCATAGCCAAACAACTAGAATAATGGCTCAAAAGTCTGATGGGGCAGGGTTTTTCAAACTGAAAACTGTTTTTCAGACTTTAAAATCATTTTATTTATTTTATCTATTTTTTATAGTTAATAATCATTTAGGTTTACTCATCTATTTATTCTTTCTTGTGCTCTTCATTTCTTCCTTGAACGATTAACCTGCCATCTGGGATCACCTTTCTTTTGCCTGGAGAATTCCACTGAGTATTGCCATAGTAGTAACACAATTCTCTGTTTTTGCTTGTCTAAAAACTTTCACTTTGTCTTCATTTTAGAAGGCTATTTTCCCTTAACATAAAATTATAACTTGGAGGTTATTTTGTTCAGCACTTTAAAGATATCATTTCCAAAAAAATAAAGATGTCATATCATTTTCTTCCAGTTTCCAACATCTCTGTTGAAATTTTTGAAAAGTCAGCTGTTGGTCTTTTGTTACCTCTTTGAAGGTAATGCGTCTTTTTCCTCTGAGTGCCTCTCAGATTTTCTCTTTCAGTAGTTTATTTATTTATTTTTTTTAAAGATTTTATTTGACAGAGAGAGACACAGCGAAAGAGGGAACACAAGCAGGGGGAGTGGGAGAGGGAGAAGCAGGCTTGCCGCTGAGCAGAGAGCCCGATGCGGGGCTCCATCCCAGGACCCTGGGATCATGACCTGAGCTGAAGGCAAACGCTTAACGACTGAGCCACCCAGGCACCCCTCTCTTTCAGTAGTTTAATTATGATGTATATAAGCATAGTTTTCTATAGTTTCATAATTTGTATGCCTGCTCAGGGTACAAAGTGTTTCTTAAGTTTCTGGTGTCTTAGTTTGGTAAAGTTTTTGGTCAGTTATTTCTTCTCCTCTACTCTAGGAATTTCAATTACACATACATGAGATCTTTTCTCTGAGTCCTGGATGTCTCTTACGTTCTTTTTTGTATTTTTAAAATCTTTTTGTCTTGGTGGGTACCAGTTTGGATGTTTTCTCTTGAATACAATTCCAGGTCATGAATCTTGTATTCTGCTGTCTACGATATCAAACCCATTTATTGAATTTGACTTTTAAAATTATGGTTATGTATTTTTAAGTTCCATAATTTCAATTGGATGCTTTTTGTAGTTGATTCTAGTTCTCTGGTGAAATTCTCTTTTTTAAACCTCTTTTCTTGAAAATATTAATCATGGTTGTTTTAAAGTCTGTGTTTGAGGGGCACCTGGGTGGCTCAGTCATTAAGCGTCTGCCTTTGGCTCAGGTCCTAGGATCGAGCCCCGCATCGGGCTCTCTGCTCAGCGGGGAGCCTGCTTCTCCCTCTCCCACTCCCCTCTGCTTGTGTTCCCTCTCTCACTGTGTCTCTCTCTGTCAAATAAATAAATACAATCTTTAAAAAAAAAATAAAGTCTGTGTTTGATAACTACAGTATCTCAATCATTTATTGATTTATTTTCATTGTTTATTTTTGCTCTTGGCTTTAAGGTCCTAAGATTTTAAGGATATTAAATGAAATCTTGGAGTATTTACCAGGGTCTACCTCCTTAACAGGCTATGAACTCCAATTTCTGTCTCTCTATCACGAATGCACAGCTTGGGACCGGCAAATGTTTTAGGACTAAAATGCATGCAGAAGGTTGGGTTCATTTTTCTTCAGAATATTGCCTTTCAAGCAATAACTGTTTTTGCTGTCCTGAACTCTAAATTTTTTTTTTTAATCTCTCAGCCCAGTGAGACCGCCAGCCACGCACTTTAGAATACAATCTTCTCTGTCATTGGTGCCCTGAGCTGTGATTAGCAAATATCCAAGAGGAAAAAATAGCAGCAATTACAGGATCATCACAATGCATTTCTTCCCTCTGCATCTTATATTTCTGGCTGCTCTGGCTCTTCTTTAATATTTTCAAACTCATCATGAAGGTTTGATTACCAGCTAATTGTAAACGTGAGTAAATGAGCTATGCATACTTCCTAGGGCTAGAGACACAGGAAATCTACTCTGTCTGCTGATTTAAGACCCCATGGCATTTGGCATCTTGTGCTTGTACACTCTGAGATGTTCTCATCAGGAAAATACTTCCTCTACCATATGACAACGTTTCTAATATATCTGGAGGTATTTCCCATATAACCAAAAGGAAGTGAATAAGAATTCCTTTCTTTGATGGTTTTCTACCACTTTTTCATTTTTGAAAAGTAATAAATACTATGAAATTCTATTAAAATAAAAATGAAGATAAAAAAGCAAAATGCAATTATGATAAATAAAGAATCAATTCTTCAATTTGGGAGTATACTTTTTCTTTTTCCTTTTTAAACGGATTCCTATTGTTTTTGGTGTCCTCATTTGATGATAAAGGGCGAGAGTCCTTACTGATTTTCAAAGCTAAGATTTTACCAGAGTTACTTTATAAAAATTCTGGAGACTTCTGTCAACTTAGCTAGCACATTAAGTTTGTGATTTATTTTCAGAGTATGTTTTGCTATGAGCTGTTTAAACTTTTGCCCAATTTGGGAGGATCACTTTTCTACGTTAGTAGCATGTTGTTTTGATCCCAAGATTAGTACAATAGCTCCAAACATATAGGAACACAAATTTAGTTGGACCCCATTTAAAAGTCAGTGCTTTCTTGAAAGGGTCCTACTGTTTTTATAAACCATCCGCAAGTGGAGATAACAACTGTTTCATTCAGCCTTGTCATTGCTATAAATGCGAGCTGCTATAATTGTAGGTATTCCCACATGGGGGGCTTTCGCTAACTGTTAGAAAAATATTTTAAAAGGAGCACACAACAATCTGGAAGTACGAAACAAACACATACAATGCCTATAAAGTATAGAAATTCTAGGCCATCTATAGCTCACAATTTATATTTGTTTCTGTCTGATAACCTTAGACTTTTAGTTTCTCTTTTATTATATGGAAGATATATTTAAAACCAGAAGAGCCAGGATAATACACAGTAGCAGTTGAGGATTAGAAATAAAACATTTTTAGAAAAGGAGTAAAGAATGTTTTCAAATTTTACTAATTTATGTCAAAGGAATTCTCTACTATTATATTCCCTACTGATATGTCACAATAATATGACAGTATAACATAAAGATAAATACAATTTCAATATACATTTCACATCCGGTTTATACAGAGTGCTAACTTAAGAAATATACTAGTCTCTTCTTAGCATATCTGTTAAATATTCTTACTTCCCCTCCTTTAAATCTTTCCCGCTAAGTTCCTTATTCCATGGGTGATCCTACCCAGCTCATCCTTGACTTGCTTTGTCTCACCTCTCCCAACATACCAACCACCAAATCCTGTTCACCTCTGGAATGCTCTCTGCTTTTCCATGTCCACGCTGATACTCCCTTAGCATGGCTGTCATTACTCTTGCTAGGGTAATCGCAACTGCCTTCCACCTTATCTTGACCTCCAGTCTTGACTCCCTCTTATCAGTTCTCCATCTGCATCCCAGCCAGGCTTCTAAATGCAAATGCAAAACACTTCTTTAAACACTTCAGTGGTTCTTCCATCTGTGTAATACCCAGGATGGGATTAGTGTCCTTACAGGAGTTACTAGAGAGTTTACTTCCTGTCTCTCTCTCTCCACGTGAGGATACAAGAAGAAGTCAGCAACCCAGAAGAGGGCTCTCACCAGAACCCTACCATACTGACATTATGATCTTGGACTTCCAGCCCCCAGGACTGTGAGAAATTAATTCCTATTGTTGATAAGCTACCCAGTTTGTGGTATTTTGTTATAGCAGCCTGAACTAAGACAGAAATTGGTACCAAGAAGTGGGGTGCTGCTGTAAGAAATGCCTAGGAATGTGGAAGTTGTTTTTGAGCTGGGTAGATGAGTGGAGGCTAGGAGGGCTTTAATGCCCGAAAAAAAGTGCATTGCTGCAAGTGGACAATTAAGGCCGTTTCTGGTGAGAACTCATTAAAAAAAAAAAAAGAGGAGTGTTGTCGGCAAAGCCTCAGTCTTCTTAGAGAATGCATATGTAATCATGAACAGAATGTTGGTAGAAATAGGGATGGTAATGATCATTCTGATGAAGTCTCAGATGGAAATGAAGAACTTTTTATTGGAAAACCAAGAAAAGAGATCGTCGTCATAAACTGGCAAAAAAATTTGGCTAAATTGTGTTCGTGTTCTAGTGTTTTGTGGAAGTTAGAACTTGTGAGGGATGAAATTGGATATTTAGCTGAAGAGATTTCCAAGCAAAGTATTGAAGATGAGCCTTGGCTCTTTCTGACTTTGTTTATAGTAAAACTTGAGAAGAGAGAAATTACTTGAATATGAAATGATTAAGCAAAAAGGAACTAGAACTTTAAGATTTGGAAAATTCTCACCCTATCCATATTGCAAAAAATAATGAAGTATGGTTTGGAAGGGGGCACTAAGGGAATGACCAAGCATCACTTTGATAAGGGATGAGGTGGTGGAGCCCAGACCTAATTAGCCACCCCAGCGGGAAAACTGAAGAGGAAAGAGGTGGGAAGTCATGAAGGATGGGCATCAGATTTCTTGGATTTTATAGGACAAGACTATAGAGCTATTTGGCTGCAAACGTGTGGGCTATTCTTCAAGACAAGGGAAGAATGAATTCAGAGATCATGAGGGCTGCCTCCTTGGCTTCAAAACAGGGCATTGTTGTCCTGCTTTCAACAAGTCAGACAACCTCGGCCCAAAGAAGGACCTCCCAGAGCTCTGGGGCCAACCTCTGCCCAGCAGAGCTTTGGGGGCAAGACCACCACCTCAGAGGGTCTAGACAGTGGGAACCCTGCCCCAGTGGGTCCAGAAGGTGGGGTGCCTGTCCCAGTGGGGCCTGGAGAACAGAGCTCATGAAGTTTGCCTGGTTGGGTTTTGAACCTACGTGGACCTGTCCCTCTTCCTTCTTTCCTCTTTCTCCATTTTGGAATGGGAATGTCTATCTTATGCCTGTTCCACCATGGTATTTTGGAAGCACTTACCTTGTCTTGTCTTACAGGTTCACAGTTGGAGAGGAATTTTACCTTGAAACAAATCTTTTTTTTTTTTAAACAGTATTTGATCTTGTTTTTAAAACATTTTATTTATTTACTTGAAAGAGGGCAAGAGAGAGAGAGAGCACAGAGGGAGAGGGAGGAGCAGATTCCCCACTGAGCAGAGAGCCTGATGTCAGGCCCTATCCCAGGACCCCGAGATCATGATGCCTCAGAACAAATCTTACCTTGAGTCTCACCCATGTCTGATTCACTAGTTATATAAGGTCTATTGACTATTAGAACCAGTATGAGCTGGCTCCAGAACACTGCTGGGCCCTTCCCTTTACCAGTTCCTTCTGACCAGTTTCCAATCACTCTCCCAGTTCAAGCCCCACCCCCACCACACACACTTTTTTTTTTTTTTTACAATTGAGGCACACTTCATGTGCCTTTCAAGATCACCCCCCAAACCCCAATCATTGTTTCTGAAACTTTGTTTCCTTTGACACTAAATCTTCAAGAGGTTGGTAAAATAATTGGGGGAAATAATGTGTTTCCTTTGGGGAACACATTATTAGTACACTAAATGCTCTGAGAAGTCCAGCAGTAACTGGACTATGGAATATAATTTGGCAAATACAGCAGAGGGTAACCAAACACAGATAGATTCACAGGACTTTGAATTATTTCCTCTCTACCAGCCAGGGAAGTTCATTTTTGCTGTATCATGTTTCTCACCGTATGCCAGTGATAAGTGCTTTGTGGCACAGATAATAACAATCATGACATTGTTTCACACTGTGCCAGGCACTGTTGTAAGAGACTTACAAAGATTAACTCATTTAATCTTCACGGAACTCTTTAGGGTAGGAACTGTTGTTATCGTTATATTACATATGAGAAACTGAAACAGAGGTAGATTAAGTAACTTACCCAAGGTCATTAAGCTAGCAAGTGTCAGAGTCTGGAATCAAACCTAATAAAATGGCTCCAGAGTTCACGTTCTGAAGCATCACCCTATATTGCTGTTCTAGGCAATTTCAACACAATTTGAATTTTAAAGCTCATTTGAAATTCTTCCTTTTGATGGAATTTCAAGGACTGCTTCTCTGTACGTCAGGGTTTTAGCCCCTTTACGCAGGAACTGACTTCGAAAAGGCGGCACGTGGAAGCTGTTAACGATGAGCAAAGTACTTAGTCCAAAGTCTAAAGTATTTATTGCTGTGCATTTAAAATGTTTAATAGGAGGGCCGCGGGGGTGGCACACTCAGTTGAGTTGCTGACTCTTGGTTTCTGTTCAGGTCATGATCTTGGGGTCTTGAGATGGAGCCCCCTGTAGGACTCCATTGCTCAGTGTGGAGTCTGCTTAAAAGACTCTCCTTCTCTCTTTGCCCCTCCTCCCCCCCAATTAAAAATAAATAAATCTTTAAAAAAATGTTTAATCACATTTGCAGTTTATTATTTAATTTTGATTAAATTAATATGTATTTAATAATAAAAACACTATCATCATCGATAGTTGAGTGATTACTAAGAGTTACAACAGGCCTCTAGAATGTCATCTCAATGAAGGTGGTGCATGGCTTGTTTGGTTAGTTCCCTGCTAATATTGAGCACTTACGTCATGCCTGGCATATAGAGGACATGTAATCCATAATATACATGCGTAATTTCCTTTAATTCTCAATATTCTCTTAAGGAAGGTATTATTAACATAACTGCAGATGGGAAAACTTAGAATATTTATCCGATGCTATCTAACTGGTAAGTCAGCCAGGATTCAAAACCAAGTCTGTCTGATTTCAGTATTTCTGCTCTTAATGAATATATCATGCAGCCATATATCTATAGAGCAAGACTCAAATATAACAGGAAAGAGTATAACAAAGTCTTTTAGAAGCAGAGTACCTGGACAGTGGCTTAAGTGCAGCATTCAGGGAATGTTTAACAAGAATTCTTCAAAGTTTAAGTGGTCACTTAGATAAGTCTCTTTGCAGTTCAACAAGCATCTTGTCCTTCTACTCAACTTTGGAAAATGTTAGAGCTATGAAAACGAGGTGTTTTTTTAGTCCTAATAGACTCAGCAAATGTAGATGAGATCAGTTCATTTTTTGATGGGCAGGAATAAAAGGAATTATCTGTCTGGGTTGCATGTTCTGGAGGTGCATTGAAATGTACATATTTGGTATTCACTAATGGTATTTGTTGAGTCCTCCCCACTAGAGGTGAAATCTTCGAGGCTCCTCCTTATTGTTTTGTTCCTGTGCATTTTGGATGAGCTCAGAGTATAGTTAAATTAAATGGCTACTATTAAATTTCTCAAGTATGGCTTTATCCACACCCATTCATTTCACCTGTACCCACTTAAATAGATAATGAATGTGCGTGATGTTCTCACTGTGACACACTAATTATCTTAAAGACAAGCATATTTTAAACTTATGGTGAAAGTAAATTTCTCTGATAAGAATGTTCTAATCCATTTTGACTAGAAATAGTTATAAGGGAGAGAGGTGTACATGGGTAATTTCAAGGAGATGATGGATTAGAGGGGAAAAGAGATGAAAAAGTCAAGGGTGTAGAAACACAAGATGAGGGGGCCTGGGTGGCTCAGTTGGTTAAGCAACTGCCTTCAGCTCAGGTCATGATCCTGGAGTCCCGGGATCAAGTCCCGCATCGGGCTCCCTGCTCAGCGGGGAGTCTGCTTCTCCCTCTGACCCTCCCCCCTCTCATGCTCTCTCTCTCTCATTCTCTCTCTCAAATAAATAAATAAAATCTAAAAAAAAAAAAAGAAACACAAGATGGTGTTACTATGATATATGTTGACTTGACAGAATAATGGAATCAAGGATTTCAGAGTTGGAAGGGATCTCAAAGGACAACTTGAGCAGTGCCCAGCCCTCGGGCGGGTAGATTATCCTCATTTCATAGATGAGGCAAGGAGGATCAGAAAGGTTACATAATCTGCCTAAGGCCAATAGCTAATAGGTGGCAGAGACAGCACTAGAAGTAGGTATTGTAGTCTCTCTTGCATTGCCCTCTCTCCTACACGAGGCTGAAAGCCTTTGGTGCTACATTATGAATTTAAAATATATTTTGGAAGTAAAAAAATGTCTTTCCCGTGAAAGAGCCCCAGGAATCAGCTAGAGAGAGGTTCCCAGATGGTTCTCTGGGTAAGGACTCTTCACACTCAAGGTGTAGAAACCCCCCAATAATTGAATAGAGGTATGGGAAGACAGGAAAAGCCAGTAAGATTAGCCCAGAATTTTCTAGGTGTAAGGAGCCCATCCTTGGATGTCTCAGGATAGGGTACTAATAGGTATCAGGGAAACCCACTAAGTACAACAAACCCAATAATCACGTGGCTATAGGTTTAGAGTTAAATATAAGCAAAGCAGCAGATGGGTCAGAATATTGATACACAAAAGTGCAAAGCACTTTGGACCTCTGGGTTTAATTTGCATCACTATTACATAGAATATTATGAAGAGTTTGTATTCAAAGGCCCCACTAGATCTCAGGTAAGATCCCGGAAGTGTGTATTTGACAAACTGCCTAGGTGATTCTAATACAGGTAGTCATTGATTTCACTTGAAGGACTTCTGTGAACTAGAACAGTGCTTCTCAGACTCCAATATGATTACAAATCACCTGGGCATCAAGTTAAAAGCAGATTCTGATTCAATATGTCCAAGAGTGAGTGAAGTCCAAGATTCTGCCTCTCTAACAAGCTCCCAGGAGATAGAATCTTGCTGGTCCATGCAGCACATTTTGAATAGCAAAGAACAAGAATACTGATATGTAATCAAGTAATGTAACTGTTTAATATAAGAAAGACAGGGGCGCCTGGGTGGCTCAGTCGTTAAGCATCTGCCTTCCGCTCAGGTCATGATCCCAGGGTCCTGGGATTGAGCCCCACATTGGGCTCCCTGCTCTGTGGGAAACCTGCTTCTCCCTCCCCCACTCCCCCTGCTTGTGTTCCCTCTCTCGCTGTCTCTCTCAATGTCAAATAAATAAATAAAATCTTTAAAAAAAAAAAAAAGACAGATGGCTGGGTACTTGGCTGGCTTAGTTGGTAGAGCATGAGGCTTTTGATCTTGGGGTTGTGAGTTTAAGCCCCAAGTTGGGTGTAGAGCTTTTTTCTTTTTAAATAAAGATTTTATTTATTTATTAGAGAGAGAGCACGAAGGGGGGAGGGGCAGAGGGAGAGGGAGAAGCAGACTCCCCAGGTGAGCAGGGAGCCCAATACGGGGCTCGATCCCAGGACCCCAAGTTCATGACCTGAGCCAAAGGCAGATGCCTAACCGACTGAGCCACCCAGGCACCCCTGGGTGTAGAAATTAAAAAAAAAAAAAAAAAGATTGATGGCAATTTAACAGATCAATAAAAAATATTTGTGTACTACGAAAATTATTTTCCTTTAACATATCCATGTACCTGGTGGAAAAAAAAGATCATGAAAGAAATGTTGCTGGTACTAAGTTTTTGTTGATTTTTTTTTAATAGGCAGCAGTAGTATGGTGCATTCTACTAAAATTAAAAAAAAAAAATCTGAGTTCTAATCTGACTCTGATACCAGCTGTGTAAAACCTCCATCAGTAATATAAAACATTTAGGTAACATTTTAAAAAGATTGCAATGTATAAGCTCCAGTATACTTAAACTTGCACAGTAGCAAGACATCAATACCAGCTGCTTATTATAGGTTGTATCATTTCTGGCAAGAGAGCTTTAACTTTATCTCAACCATATGAGTGCAACTGAATAAAAGTCATGTTACTTCAGTTTATTAAAAATATGCACATTATTATTGTTAGTAATGTAACCTAAATAAAGCCAACCTCCCTGTGGCTTTCTCTGCGTGGAATCACGTTCAGAGAAACATCAGTCTGGCATTCAAAATAATTGAGGAGCAATTTAATTCTTCACTTCTCTTGAAAATGCCAAAAAAGCTACATTTATGAAGCACAGGAAATATCCTTAAAATAAATCCTTTTTCCTCATCTCTATTACTATCCGTTTTTCCAAAACATCCACAGATGCTCCTGTCTCCCCTCTCCTGTTGTCCTCAAAAGCTCTCATAAACCCAGTCTGATTAACTTCTTATCTCTCTCCTCCCTGCTGCCTGGCTCAGTTCTTTATCATGTAGATTAACTTTGTTTCTCTTGCTTCTATTAATTTTTAAATTCCCTCTTTAGCTTCCTGTATACAACAATGGGGCAGGGGTTCCAAAAGCTTGATAGCTTCCCAGTCTATCAATTTGCTCCTTACCCTCTCTCCCCCCGACAAAATCTAATGACAACTTTCAAAACATGCCTTATTTTAATTCATTTTGAACAAAGACATGCCATATAAAGCTTTTATTTTGTGAAAAAGTGCTCAATATTTCCAGTATGTTTTTAGTCACTCAGGAGAAAGAGTGATCTTTTTAGTTTAGAGCAGGCATTACCTGTCAGTCTGGCGATAGGAGACGTTGGGACTTAGATCGGGATAGTATGATGAATTCTGTAGTCATTAATTATCTTTTTAACAAGTGGGATTATTACTAATGTGTTTTTAATGATTTAGCTCAATTATAAAGATGATGCCCAGTTTAACATAGGAATACATAATTGTTCAAAGATTCACGTAAAATTTCAAAGGACTAATCAATCTATAAACCAACCCACCAATCTAATCAATGATACAGACCCTGTATATGAAAGGTGTAAGAATTGTCAACACTCATGAGGGAGTAACCAGAAACTGTTGACTGTTTTCAAATTCCGGTTCATTTTAAAGACTGTATTCCAGTTTGAGGTTTTGGTATGAAAGTCATCTTGGCTACAAAACTTGTTTGTCAGACTTTTGATACAAAGACTACTTTTCAATGCTTGGGAATGTCAAGTGAACTGAGTACATTTCCAATATTTCTGGAGATCTGGATCTTCTGACATTCTGACCACTCAATCTAGATCAACTAAAAGTCGGTGCTTAGCAATTGTTCTTTCTGAAATAATTTCAGTGTTGGCATCGTAAGTAAGATTTTAAAGGAAATTTTATCCTGAAGTATATTTTTATCTATCCAAGCTAGTAAAACACACTTTACACCTTTACTTAAGCGCTCTGATCAGGTCCAAATTTTGGAATAATAATTTTTGGGAAGTGTGATTGTGTGCCGACACAGTCATTGTTTCTACATTCCGAGGAGAATCTGTTGGTTACACTGGCAGTTTTGATCTGGGCTGGATCTAGATTTCCCGGGTATAATTCCCATAAGAACAGATGAATGTGACATTCATTTGCCAGACAGAGTAGCTCAGTTTTCCAAAGAGACATTCACAGGGAGACAAATGGGAAACAAGAGAGTTCTGGCAGACAAAGGCAGGTGATGCAGAATCATCCCTGGGCTACTGAGAGAGCTGTGCTTCTGAGTCAGATGTTAACCCTCCCACTTCAGGTTTGCTTCTCCTGCTTCTTCCAGAACAGCACTCATAATCCCCACCATAAGGAAAGAGATTATTATAAACTCCCTGTTGAGGCATGTATGAAGCCACTGGACAACACTTAAATAGCAGAGGAAAGGGCAAAAATTGAGGTCCTAGATTCCTGTGATGGTTAATTTTGTGTCAACTTGGTGAGGCTATGGTACTCAGCTATTTAGTCAGACATTCTAGATGTTTCTGTGAAGGTATTTTTTATTTTATTTGTTTATTGTGAAGGTATTTTTGACATGAGATTAACATTTAAATCAGTAGACTTTGAGTAAACCAATTAACCTCCATAATGTGGGTGGGCCTCATCCAATCAGTTGAAGGCCTTAATAGAAGAAGACTGACCCCCTGGGAAGAAGAAGGGGTTCTGCCAGCAAACCATCTTTGAACTCAAACTACAGCTCTTCCCTGGGTCTCCAGCCTCATGCCTGCCCTGCAGATTTTGGATTTGCCAGCCTCTATAATCACATGTGCTAATTCCTTAAATTGCCCACCCCCGTGTACACACACACACATGCGCGCACGCACACACACACACACACACAGACTTTTGATAGAAAGTCTATTTTAAAGTGCTTAAATATATAAAGGCAGTTTACAAACACACACACACACACACACACATCCTGTTGGTCTGTTTCTCTGGAGAACCCTAATACTGTGCCTAATAGAAAAATCTAAGTTACAAAAATGAAAGACACATATAGTTAATATATCATTGCAATATAACCAGATAGGCTGGAGTAGAAGTTCTCAATCCTGGCTGCTACCCTGGGAGGTATTAAAAATATGCTAATGCCTGGGCCCCTGGCCCAAGATTGTAATTCAATAGATCTGGGTGGGATCCAGGCATCAGTATATTTAAAGAGCTCCCCAGGTCCCCCAAGGAATTCTAGTCTACAGCCACATGCTAGAACCATGGAATGGAAAAATGGTCATACCTTAGACTATTTGTAAAAAAGATACATAGAAAAAATACACACCATTTGTATTTTTATAAGGCAAACTAAATGTTCTACCTAATACCATTCATTCATTTACCCATTTAAAAATAGTTATTAAGCAGAGATTAGGTACTAGACTCCGGACAAGGGTCTGAATGATGAAAAGTTCAATAAAACTAGGTGTTTGGCTTTTAGGTGCTTAAAGTCTAGTGGTGTAGACAGATATAATTAACTACAATGATAGCTAAGTTTACTTTTTAAGCAAATAGTTATTGAACGCTTACAAGGTGCTGGAGCTATATATATGTGATTTTAAAAAGATCCTTACAATAACCGCCTAAGGTAAATATCATCCCACAGTTAGTAAATGATGGAATGGAGATCTGAACCTAGGCAATCTGACTTTGGCATCTGTGCTTTTAATTGGTACACTAGAGTCCCAGAAACCAAGAAATCCCTAAGAAAGTTCAGCAGAGAAAACCATTAATATGTTCCACAAACAGCACAGGAGTAACTTTTAGAATGATATCTTCATGCACTCCCACAATATTAGGACACTGAAGAGGGTATCTGAGAATCCCCAAAAGTCCTGTACTATTTGGGGCATCTCTATGCTAAGCCACAAAAAATTCAAGGAAACCTTTATTTCACCCTGCAAGAGTTGAGATTCATGAAGGTGTAGTATGAAGCTTTGTGGGTTGTACAATATTAAAGTTTCAGTTTGATATTAATTGTCTCAGTCTGATATTCATTGATATTAAATGTCTCAGTTTGATAGGCAGAAACCGATGCCCAAAGTGGTTAAGTGAGTTGATTAAGACTACCCAATGAGTTAGCAGCAGAGTTGGAAGAAGGACTCAGATCTCAGGCTTGGTTTTATTCTTGTAACAAGTTCCCGTGCACATGGCTGATGCCCCAGTGGCCATTTTGTACATGGTAACCCACCTCCCTTGTCAGAGTTGATTGCATCCAGGGTAGGAATTGACTCATTGGTTCAATCCATCTGATGCCTGAAAATCTGAAATTAAGAGAAACAGAAAGAAGTTTTGTCCCCTTTGTGGGGGGAGGGGAGGTTGGCGGCGAACTGTCTTTCTAACAGCTTAATGGAATAGGTTAGAACTTTTTCAGTCACATCAAGTCCATGGTGGTTGGGGGGAGGGGCGGATAGGAGAGAGAGGCATGCAGGGCCCCCGCTCCTTTTATCCTGTGGCTCCCACCTTCCTCCAGGGTCTCCACCTTCATTCTGCCAGGAGATGGAGAGAGAGAGAGAGAATAAATAGGGAATTGTATAGGTGTTTCTCGTGGGCCAGCCTTCGAAGGGGAAGCCAGAATTGAGCTACATGGTCGCACCTCGTGGGAGATAGAGTCTTGATGTGTCTCCAGAAGAAAAGGAAATGGATTTGCTGAACAACCAGTCAGTGTCTTTCACACAGAGGAAACCAGTCAAGAGAGAACAAGAAGAATGAACAGAGGGACTGAGGAAGAGAGATGAGGTCGAGAGAAATTTTTATGGCTTTCCAGATTTTGGTATCCATCCCTTTCTGAGGCCCCACTGCATCCCTGCAGCTGGGTTGGTGAGATGTCCTGCATCCTCATAACTCCCAGATTCTGCTGAAGCTAGTGGTTGTTGGCTTCTGTAGTTTACAACCAAGACAACCTTAACAAATATCCGCACTCAGGAGGATTTTAACAGCTTGGAGAAAACATATGTCTTCAAAATCTCCCACCCCATCTCCAGCAATGTACTGTGAGTTTCGTTTCCTTATATCCATTTCCATAATGGCTTTAGCAGCCTGGAGATGCGTATTTACAAGTGTACTAAGCCCCTTCATACAGATGCTGCAGCTGAAGTCAGCATAAAAAAAAAAAAAAAAGCAAACCAAGACAGTATGCGCAAGCTGCGCCAGAAAGAGTTGGTTATTATATCACATGCATTGATTTATAGGTTCAGTTTGCCTTTACCTAAATGTCTAGTTATTTAACAGCTGTTATGAATCAGCCGGATAGAGGATTAAGAAGAGGTGGGGGTGGGGGAAAGTAGGTGAAAAAATGCTTTAATCTTATGCTACAATGGAGAAACAAGTTGAGTCAGGTCCCATCTAGTAATTTTGGTTCTCTGATGCTTCTTAAAGGGGAGCATTGTTTGGCTGGAAGGTGAACAGCATAGCATAATGTGAACACTAACCCCCATTGGTGAGTGAGATAGCATTGCAGCATATGGGTGAGAAAACAAGGGATCAATAAACGTGGGGAGTAGCTGGCTCAAGTCAAAACAGTACCGACTGGGCTTTGGCTTTACATAGATAACTTACTCCAGACATTTGGATGAGAACATGAGGATCTAGTAAGATGTAATATAAGGGGACATAGGTTACCAAACAGAAATCAAGGCAGAATTCGGTCAGGGTGGTTCCTTAGCAGACTGTGTTCAATCTCGCCATCAGGCTTGGACAAGAGTCAGGACGGATTTGTCAAGTGGAGGTACCTCTTTGCAAGAATTTCTCTTACTTGGGAGTTTAGGAAGGCAGAAAGGGACGTGCTGGGGATGCCTGAAACCCTCCTCTGAGATGAGACAGAGGTACAGTTTACTCTTTGTCTATGTTCTGCACACCAGGGGGTACATAAGCTGCGGGGTTGTTCTCTCCTCCGGGGCACTAAAGATGATCCCTCCAGGTTCGCCCAGGGAAAAGAGATGCTATGTGAGGATCCTCTTCTGTGTCCCGACTTGCTCTCGCCTTACTCAATTTGGTCTGCGCTCAGATGTTTGTCTTGCTCCAGCCTTGGCCGAAGGATTAAGTGTGCTCCAAGTACAACGAACATCTTGATTGTTTCTTGTTTTCCAATAGGTTTTGCTTCTCTTTAAAATACTCTGCAAATTCCTAGGTCTAGTTCTTTTACCTGAACTTAGAGACAGCCCTCCCCTCCTCCTCCCTCCTAACACATGCGGTGGCAATAATTTTTTTCCATATGGAAGCCAAAAAAAAAAAAAAAAAAAAAGGATGCTTTCTGTACAGCCTCATGTATCGCATAGCAGAAGCTCTGTGCCTGCCATTTTATCACTTTATGGTAAACAGTGAGCAGGATAGGGTTCTAGAAAAGAAGACTAGACCACCACTACTGAAATTATCACTACTGCCTACATCCACGACAGTTTATAAGTCTCTTTACAACCACCTGATGGAGATATTTGCTAAAATGTTCCTATATGAATTATCCCAATGAAAACACCAAACACCGGGGCGCCTGGGTGGCTCAGTCGTTAAGCGTCTGCCTTCGGCTCTGGTTGTGGTCCCAGGGTCCTGGGATCGAGCCCCGCATCGGGCTCCCTGCTCGGCGGGGAGCCTGCTTCTCTCTCTCCCACTCCCCCTGCTTGTGTTCCCTCTCTCGCTGTGTCTCTCTGTATCTCTGTGTCTCAAATGAATACATAAAATCTTTAAAAAAAAAAAAAAGAAAGAAAACACCAAACACCAAGAGCTGAGGAGGGTGTGATTGCTTGATTTGCGCAGAAGCACACAGAGGCTAGTAGGCATCTCTTCTCACACCGCCTCCACACCGAGACGCGGAAGGAGAGGAAAACTTTCGGTCCTAGGGGCATCCCGGCGCCCTGAGTCTTTGACAAAGTATGTTGTTGCAAGAGCAATATGAACTACACCTGCACCTCCAATTAGTTTGTTCTCTGGCCCCAGGGCCTTTGTACGGGCTGTTTGAGCAAGATACAAACATTGGAGTATAGACCAAATTGATGCAAGTCGGGACACAGAAAAGGACACAGGCCTTCGTACAGGAATGCTTCTCTCCTCCTCTTCACTTCACCTGGTTAACTCTCATTCTTTAAATCTCAGCACATTCAATCCCTTTTCTGACCTCTGACTTGGCCAATATTGCAATTATGTCCTTTCATAGCTCGATGTACCTGTCCCGCATAGCGCTAGGACTCTTGTAATTGTTTGTGCTCTTCTCTTGGATTATGGTTTATCTCTTTCACTAGACTGTCAGCCCTATCAGGGCAGGGACAGTGAGTTCACTATTTGATCCCCCGTAATAGCGCTGTGTTAAGCATACAGGAGGAGCTCAGGAAGGACTTGTTAAATGCATGAATAGTTGCTTTTGGATCCATGATACAAGGTTATGACTAAGTCATAGAATCCAGAAAGCAAATTACCATGGAGAGATGCAGTCAAGCAAATCACATCTGCTAAGATTTTTCACAATGTGAATAAACAGGAAGAGGACACCACCAAAAGATATTTCTCACCTGGTCAAAACTAGTCACCCCAGGTAAAGGAAGGGTGGAGGCTGGAGTGACTTGAGAACGATTTTCCAAGGCAAGCCCTAGCGGCAGGCAGTCCTGCTGAAACCAGAGGCATATGCAGGCTGCCTTCCAGCCTCCAGCATCTAGGAAACCTGTTAAAAGGCCCTTATTAGGCACCAAGGTGTCTCTTCTCTTCCAAAAGTATCTATGTTTTTATAGAGCTAGCTGGTCAGGTTGTTGTGTGTTGTTTATGCCCCTAAAAAGTGATTTGGAAGTTGAATTTCTGACAGACTACCTTCTAAACCGCCCAGGAGAGTGCTTCTTAACTTGGGATTCATGGAAAAAAGTCGTAGTCTATTTCATAAGATTATATCCAAAATGTGGTTTATGTGTAAATATGTGGTTTTGGTTTTTTTTTTTTCGAAAGAGAAATTCGGAGCTTTTAATCAGATCTCAAGGGGGTTTATAAGTTCCAAGACTTTAAAAATCATACCCAAGGGAACATATTGAAAATCCTACAAGTTCCTTTGTAAAGCAAAGAATAATTTATCTATTATATCTATATCTATCATGGTTATTGTTGGTATATTATTTTTGTATAAATTTATTTTATCATATTTATCTATCAGTACATTATTTATTAGTATTTTATTTTGTACAAAGTCATTAGGATCATTTCTATATAGCATAATGTATCAGCATATTCATGGCTCTGTGGAACTTATATGTACAGGGAAATAAAGTAAGTCCGCATTTTTCACAGGGAAATTCTTAAAAATTTACATTTATGTTTATTAGCAACTATTCATTATTGTTATTATTATTATTATCATAACTTAGACCAAAGCTGATTCGGAATTGAAAACTAGACTAACCACTAAGGTTTTTTTCAATGATTAATACATAAGAGCTTTTTTGATTGATTAAAAAATGGAGTGGAACAGTCATCCTGTGTGATAATCTCATAATACGTAAGTTTGAACTTAAGATAACGAGAAAAAGTGACAATTTTAGTAAACTTCTTTGTTGTTTTTTGGTCTGACCTGAAACACATTGACTTATACCAAATCAAAGATTTTTAGCAGTGTGCCAGGGATAAGTGAGGAACATGGCATATCTTCCTAGATCAGCAATGTTTACTTCATATTAAGTAAAAGTATCCTCATATTAAAACATATAGCAATGTATTGATGAGTAAATTTTGCATTAATTTTTAATATAAACCATAACTTCAAAGCAATTTTAATCTTACAGTGAGTCATTTCTGTTTTATCCTCCTCACTTCAGAACACTGAAGATCCTTTGGACAAAATATTGGATGTTAATGACACTGTATACAGAATACTTATTTATTTATTTATTTATTATTTTTATTATTTTTTTAAAGATTTTTATTTATTTATTTGAGAGAAAGAATGAGAAAGAGAGAGGGCATGAGAGGGAGGAGGGTCAGAGGGAGAAGTAGACTTCCAGCTGAGCAGGGAGCCCAATGCGGGACTTGATCCTGGGACTCTAGGATCATGACCTGAGCTGAAGGCAGTCGCTTAACCAACTGAATATACAGAATATTTTTAAAAAGAAATATTTTGTCTTATGGCTTGCAACGCACAATTTTCTTTAAACAAATCATTTTATTTGTTTGTACATGGGATTTTAGATGGTGCCATTTTAATGCAATTTTATAGCAATAGATATTTCTAGATTCTTCAGAGTTCTTATATATACTGATGTCTTGTTATACACAATAAAGTATTGATAAGGAAATGGGGTAGGGATTTTAATTTTAATCCACATTCATATGCATTGATATCCATTCTTTCCTATTTCTCTCCTACCTAATTAGAAGAGGTAGAAGAGGTACTCCTCTTTCTCTCCAACACCTAACCATTGGATACCTTTCTCCTTTCCCACATTAAAGAACATAATCCATGTTCTTTAATTAATTCATAATCCAATAATAATAAAAATGACAATGGCTACCGTCTATTGAGAATTTACTATGTTTTATGTACTGAGCTCCACTATATACATATTTCATTAAATCCTCACAACCATCTTTTATGGTGCATATAATTTTACTTGATGAATGAGGAAAATGAGACAATGAACTTAAGGGACTTTCCCCAAAAGACACAGTTATGGCCAAGAAATTGGGTCTCAAATTCAGCTCTGACTCCAAACTCTTTTAACCACTACCTTCTCGTTTGATCAACTGTGTATCTTCAATGTGTTACAAGGAAATTTGTTATAGAAACCAGCCTGCATAGTGTTTTTACACATTATCTTCTTGTTGGTGACACCTGGAAGGCAAGAAGTGGGGAATTCTTTGACAAGGGGACAATATTTGTGTTGCATCTGGAATGAGGTAAGCTTGCCAGGGAGCATTGTAGAGGAAGTGGATGCTGGAAGGCAGTACCAGCATGTGTGAAAGTACAGAAAAGAAAGTAGGAGTGTGGTATGCCTGGAGTGTGGGGTATCTGGTACCAAGTGTGGGAGATGAGGCTCCAGAGATCTGGAGGACTGTTTCATAACAGGGCTTGGATGCCATGCCAAGGAGTTTGGGGTCTTATCCTAGGGATGGGAGGGGTCCTGAGGAACAATTACTAGAGGGCCACTTGACCAGGTTTTATTTGAGGAAGATCACTTTGGTAGTGATTCAGAGGATGATTATAAGAGGATCAGCCTAGTGTGAAGTCAGACTACTTCTGTAAAAGCTGAGATGAGGAATGATTGGGGATAATGAAAGAAGTGACTGAGGGACTAGAAGAACATTGGGAATGAAATTAGAGGGACATCCTGAAAGGAGCATGGACATAGCTTGATGGCAGGTAGACTGAGGGGTTTGAGAGAAAAGGAAGTACTGAGGATGAGATCAATATTTTACTGAGAGTTATAATATCTCCAAAATCATTCTCTCATGAGCATGGATTTAACTCTTAGCTTCCATTAAATTTAATTTGACTTTATTATTTGAAACTGATGACCTCATTGAATTCAATATCCTATCATCCTAACATGTTAAAATATAAGGAAACTAATTAAAAATATATTACTCTGAAATTTCCAATCATCATAAAATCAGAAAAAGATTGTGAAAATAGTCAAGTGGAGTATTTTAAATAGGTTTGTCTTATTTAATATACTATATTAAATATATTTCTCTGCAATAATATACCTAGAAGACAATTGACAATGGAATCAAATTTGTATTTGTTGTACCATCTACGTGTAGTGGTTAAATGTGAGACCAGCTGAGGGAAAAGGTTGACTCTGGATTTTGCGGAATTTTGTATCATAAACATTCATTAGTGATCAGGGTGCCTAGGTGGCTCAGTCAGTTAAGTGTCCAACTCTTGATTTCAGCCCAGGTCATGATCCCAGGGTTGTGAGATTGAGCCCCACATTGGGCTCCAAGCGGGTTTGTAGAGCCTGCTTAAGATTCTCTCTCTCCCTCTCCTTCTGCCCCTCCCCTTCTAAAAAAATAAATAAAATTTAAAAAGGGCGCCTGGGTGGCTCAGTTGGTTGAGCGACTGCCTTCGGCTCAGGTCATGATCCTGGAGTCCCGGGATCGAGTCCCGCATCGGGCTCCCTGCTCGGCAAGGAGTCTGCTTCTCCCTCTGACCCTCCCCCCTCTCATGTGCTCTCTCTCATTCTCTCTCTCTCAAATAAATAAATAAAATCTTAAAAAAAAATTTAAAAATAAGAAGTGATCACATTTGGGTTAATTTAGCATTAACTGGACTACAATCTTGTATACACCATTTAGAATATGCCATATTTCATTCAAGTTTAAAGTCTAGCTGGTACCAAAAAGCTGAGGCAAAATAGTCAATTAAAAATAATGCCCCCAATTCAACATGATGGTGACATTACTGAATGAACAAACAAGTAGGAAACAAATTTGTCAAAAAATGATAACTTATATGTAGAGACACCGTAGAACGGGAGAGGAACATCTACTGCAAATATGGCAGGAGACAGTAGTCCTCAATCCTGGCTGCATCTGGAAAGTTTTTCTACAAGCATTAAGAAAATGAAAAGTAGGGGGCCTGGGTGGCTCAGTTGGTTGAGCGACTGCCTTCAGCTCAGGTCACGATCCTGGAGTCCCGGGATCGAGTCCCGCATCGGGCTCCCTGCTCAGCAGGGAGTCTGCTTCTCCCTCTGACCCTCCCCCCTCTCATGCTCTCTCTATCTCATTCTCTCTCTCAAATAAATAAAATAAAAAAAAAAAAAAAGAAAATGAAAAGTAAAGGCAAGCCTGGAAAAAATGTTTGCAACACAAAGGCCTTTTATCCAAAATATTAAAAAGCCCTGCAATAAATAAATAACAAAGAGATAAAAACCCAGTCTTAAAAGAACGGGCAAAAAAGGAGATATTGCATGAGTAGATGCCTGAACAGTTAATAAACACATGAAAAGATAAATTCAAATGAAAATCACGATGATACCATTTTATCCCAACTAAATGGCAGAAACTAAAGAGCAATGATGACAGTCAATAAAGGAATTTAGAGCAACTGGATCCCTCATGCATTGCTGGCGAGACTATAACATGACACAACTATTTGGAAAAGTGTTTGGCAGTTCCTTATGATGCTAAACCTTCATATAGTCTACAATCTAGCAATTCCGCTCCTGGATATACACCCAAGAGAACATGTGCTCACAAAAAAGACATGTAGAAGAAAGTTTATAGCAATTTATGCATTATAGCCTGAAACTGGAAACAAAAGTTCCCATGATTGGAGAAAGGATATACAAATAGTGATGTGTTCATACAATGGAATGCTACTTAATGAAAAAGAATGAGTGAGAATGCAACAATACAGGTGAATCTAAACTACCAAAATGAAAGAAACAGACACAAGAGAGTCTATACTGCATGATGCCACTTATATGAAGTTCAAGGACAGGCAAAACTAATCTATGTTGAAAAGACCAGAACCATGGTTACTTATGGAGGAAGAAGTTTCACTGGAAGGGAAGTCCTAAAAATTTCTGTATTGATAAAAATATTTTATATCTTGGTTGGCATGGTACTTACGAGGATATATATATGTATACCCCAAACTCATTGATTTCTATTGATCTGTATATTTCATTCTGTGTAAATTTACTTCAATTAAAAAAATCTAGTGGGTGGCTTGATACATTTTATATATAGATTATTGAAGACAGAGCATAAAGTCACTTTTTTTCCAATGGGCAGCTCATCATCGTCAACAACAAAAGCAGCAACAACAAAAATACTGACGCTCAGTCTTTATCTCAAATCAATTAAATCAGAATTCCTGGAAGTGGGACCCAGGCACTGAAAGCTCTCCTGATGATTCTAATGTGCAGCAGGATTGAGAACCACTGGTATAAGTGTAATGCATTTGAGAACAACTCAAATAGGCCAATAGCTAGATAAAATAGTAGAAAATATATGTAATTTAGTAAGTTAATACAACAGCTGTTATGGACTGAATGTTTGTGTCCCCCCTAAAATTCATATGTTGAAGCCTTACCTCCAGCATGACTGTATTTGGAGATAGGGCCTATGAGGAGGGACTAAAGACTAAATGAGGTCATAAGAGTGGAGCCCTAATCTGACAGGGCTGGTGTCCTAACAGGAAGAGACACCAGAGTGTTCTCTCGCTACCATGTGAGGACACAGGGAGAAAGTGGCCTTCTACAAGCCAGGAAAGAACTCTCACCAGAAACTGAATTACCAGAGACTGGCATCTTGATGTTGGACTTCTCAGCCTCCAGAATTGTGAAACCATAAATTTCTGTTGTTTAAACCACCCAGTCTGTGGTATTTTATTATGGCAGCCTGAGCAGACTAATGCAATTGCCATGCTTGGAAATGAAGCTTTAAATTGCCAAATCAGCAAACAAAATCATTGCTAACTACATTTGATTTCATATATCACATTAGAACACTCACATTTCTACTCACTAAATAAGTGAATTTGATTTTGCCTTGTAACCTAGGTTCTGATTCAACAACTTAACTCTAATTTCTAAGTAGTTGATGACTCAGAGGAGTTAAACTAAGTAATAAAGCACATTTTAAATGTGCTCATATGCAGCCAGCATTTAAAATTCAGCTGCATTCACAAGTGTTCTACTGAACTCAAATGGCCTTTCCTGAATTGAATAGAAACATATTCAGGATTACAAGACAACAGTGATTCAATAGTTAAATATAATTTCGATGGTAACCACACAAACCAAAGAGGTTTCCTCCTTGAAAGAAAATTAGTTTTTATGGAAGTGGAAAGCTTGGTTTCACTTTCCTTTTTAATGTGGAATAAACTGCAATCTATCAAAACCTCATCCTTATTTTCCCTCAATAAATAAGATATTAATTAAAATTGGGCTTTGTAGTATACCTAGTTTCTTTGCTTTAATAGTTTTTCAAGGTCAATAGAATCTTCCAATTCTTAGGACTGTGAGTCAATATAAATTAATGATACAGCCATAATTACTGGTAGGTACATTTCAACAGAAAAATTATGGTTTTGTATTATTGGCTCAGATGAAAAAAGTTTGCAATACTATCAACTTCCAGCTAGGGGAATCTCCCTAACATGTCATCAGTGTCAAAACTGAGTTGAGAAGGGTGCCTGGGTGGCTCAGTCGGTTAAGCATCTGCCTTCAGCTCAGGTCATGATCCCAGGTTCCTGGGATTGAGTCCCGCATCGGGCGGGCTCCCTCGGCCCCTCCCCTCCACTTGTGCTCCCTCTCTCTCAAATAAATAAGTAAAATCTTTTAAAAAAATTGAGTTGAGGAAAAAAAAATATTATTTAAAAATTAGTATAATTTCATATTCTTTTCAGAAGGGCCTCAAATTTTCAAGGAACATAAAGAGCATTTAAAATATTGCATTTTGACAGAATAGAAACCTTAAAGTTGCTTTTCATCTGAAAGTTAAAAACTGTTCGGAGCTTTATATTTACTACATTAATTTGTTAATGTAGTCTCTATCTTTTTTTTATTTATAAAAGTTTTTTTTTTAAAGATTTTATTTATTTATTTGACAGAGAGAGAGACAGCTAGAGAGGGAACACAAGCAGGGGGAGTGGGAGAGGGAGAAGCAGGGAGCCTGATGCAGGGCTCCATCCCAGGACCCTGGGATCATGACCTGAGCCGAAGGCAGACGCTTAACGACTAAGCCACCCAGGTGCCCCGGCCTCCTCTATTTAAAAGTGGTATTATTAAGGGGCGCCTGGGTGGCTCAGTCGTTAAGCGTCTGCCTTCGGCTCAGGTCATGATCCCAGGGTCCTGGGATCGAGCCCTGCATCAGGCTCCCTGCTCTGCGGGGGGCCTGCTTCTCCCTCTCCCACTCCCCCTGCTTGTGTTCCTTCTCTCACTGTGTCTGTTTCTGTCAAAATAAATAAATAAAATCTTTAAAAAAAAAAAAAGTGGTATTATTGATAGTTCCCATATCACAAGACAGTTGAGAATATTCAAGTAGATAAAATATAAGAAGGTCATGCCACAGTACCTGGGTTAAATAACATTTAACCACGTGTTAACATTTTTATTACTATTTATCCCAGTAGCAGTGCGAAGGATTACCACATATATTTTTTCAGCCCATTCCTCTTTTCTTGGCTAGACCATCTTTTCCACTTCTGATCCAATGTGTTCACCTTGCATTCCAACAATGGCTAGTATTCATTCAGTCAATCAACAGTAGGTATTGAGTATGGCTGTGCACCGTAAATCAAGGAGTAGACAGCCTAAGGGAGGTGCAGACGTAGAAACAGGCAATATAATATCATAAGATACATGCTATAACAGGCTGAAGTCATGGGAGGGGGATAATTAACCCGTCTTGCGAATGGGGATCAGGGTCTCTAACTGCATTCCAGCCCCTAGCACCACACCTGGCACAATATGAGGTGCTTAATACACATTGGTTGCCCTAAGAGGCATCACAGCTGGAATTTAAGGATGAATATATATTACCAAGTGAAGGAATTCAGAGATACAGGAATTGTGTTCTAAGAAATATACAAAGTGTTTGAAGTCCTGAGGGACGATGGAGTACATGTGTGAGCAGATGGGAGGCATGTCATTCCTTGCCACCCCTGAGCATAAAACTCTGGTCTGGTATGTGTGGAAGTTCAAAGCAAGTACAAAGCAAGTTTGTTATATTTATGACTGAATAAGCTTTCTTTTCAAACCAGAATTTTCTTCGAGTGAAAAAAAAAAAAAGGCAGTGGTGTTCAAAGAAACACAAAAAGCCAAGGCACTCTATCACATACTTCCACACTCATGTTAGCTCCCTGGACTAGCTGACCTGTAGCATGCTAAAATAGAAGGAAAGGGAAAGAGAGGGAAACCCATGGTTGCTTTTCTTTAAAGTCATTCGTTATTCATCAGTAAGTCGCAGAGAGAGAGTGTTCGTAGAATCTGAGGGTTTCAAGAAGTAAAATAAAATAGCCGAGTTAGTTTTGCACAACATTTTCACTGTTCTGGTAAGAACGAAATACGTAGGTGTGTGGACAAGTTAAACATTATTGTGTTCGCACTTTAAGGAAGTATTTCTCGATAGGAAGATGAATGGCAAAATTCACGCTAATAATTTAAATTAAATTTTTCTTTGCTTAGAACAACAGTAAATACAAAATAAAAGCAGCATAACAAGTTGAGAGAGAGACTGCCAAGGGGGAAAAAAAAGCTTTATATTTTAGTACCCCCAATGGCACTTTTCCCTTCCTTTTGAACGAGGGACTCTGCACTTCCTTTTTGCACCTGGCCCTGCAAATTATGTAGCTAACCCTGCCCTCAGCTAATAAATGGCCAAGCCACTATCTGATCCTAGGTTTTCTGCCTCTAAATGACGCACTGTACCCACTTCCTCCTGCGATACTCACTGCATAGTGTTAAGTCAAGGATTCTGTGAGTCACCATTTCTAATGCCATGACTTCTCCTGGCTTTGAGGGAAGAAACCACCAACATTCCCTGTTCATGACCGTGGCATTCATTGCCAGCTTCCTGCTTCTTTGTTCCAGAGCTCCCCACAGGGCCTTTATTGCTACTAAATCACAGGTCAACTTCTTCTGCCCAAATCCTGCTTGCTTCACTCTCTCACTGATGTTACTCCCAAGGAAACCTCCGATAAATGGCCAGCACAAGAAGTTCTGCCTCCGAGTCTCTTCCTCATGAAGGCCAACCTAGACATCAACATACTTGACACTGAATTTGAACAAATGTATCCTGCATTTTTCAAGTCAACATTTTATGGTGTGTGAATTCACTATATATTTAGTTCTCCACCTTACTTTTATTGCAATCATAGCTGCATTACCTTTTTTTCTCTCCATGCCGAAGAGATTCTGTTATCTGAATGTTTTACTCTGTGGAGACCATTTCTGTATGCTTGCTGTTAGAGCTCCCACTAAGCCAGAGAGACCGCAATTCCTAAGCAAGCCCCAAACTCCCGTTAGACCTCCTCTAGAGTGAAGTTCATTTTCGTCACTCAAGGGGAGAAGTTTCAAAGCTAGTGCTTTAGGGTTGGATCAGTTATCTTCCTGCATGATTTTAAAGAATTTACCAAATGGTCATGTCTCTTTTTCACCTGTTTTGGGGTTAGATTTACTTTGAAGTGTTTCACTTGAACTTTCTAAACTGTCATTTAAAAGACTATCCTTTAACGTAGACTTATTAAGCACAGGTTAGCTATAAAAATCATTCTTACTCATGTTCTTTTAATTAAAAAAAAAAACAAAAACGCTAAATACCTAAATGTCCCAGGCATAAGTTGGTACTGCCCCAGAACACGTTTGCTGTACACAATGGCATTTCTCGTGAGTAAATGTACATTCTGTAACTCATTTTGGAAGCATCTGGCTGACTCAGCCCTAACTTTTGGCTGGCAAAATTGGGAAGATTAAAATATAATAGCTTCTGAGTCTAGCCCATTGGCAGATATATTTTATAATGAAGAGATAACTGTCCACATAGAAGCATTTTGATCATTTTTAAGCCTTACAGATTTCCCAGAGTCCAGATCAATTCCTTGGTATTGGTAATTAGCAGAGGACAAGTACACACACATACAAAAAGCCAGTATCCTGTTAGCTATACTGGAATTAAAAAAAAAAAAAGGGACAAGACTTGAAATTTTAAAAAGTTTTTAATTAAAAAATAAAGAAAATAAAGAGTTGGCATCCTTTATTTTGATTTGATAATAGATGTCACCCTTTCTCCTCTCCTCTCCTGGCTCACCATCACACACCTGGATGCACAGCTAAACTCTATTCCTCAATGCTGTCTGTCAAAAAAATTGAACTCTGGGTACAAAAGCAAACAAACAACCAAACAAGCTCACCTCCCATCAAAAGGCAGCTCTGAATGCCCAAAGTGAAACCAGAATGACTGTTTAGAGCATGCTGAGCCACGCCCCCTGTCTTCCTGGGAACAAGTTGGCAGACACCTGGACATTAGTTGTTGTGCTGAGATCGTCATTCTGGTCACACATGAACACAGGTGGCTTGTGACCGTTGATAGAGCAACGTGGACGCTCAGCCAGGACAGGAGTCCCAAGGCCTGGGGACATTCTATCCACACTTGGCTAGGAAGAGACCAAGGCAGCTCCAAGGGGATTCCATCTGCTTTAGTAAGTCAACTGTCAAGTTCACCCTTCAGTTACAGGGGTAAAACAAAAAACCCTTCAGGCCTAATGGAGCAGGCCAAGTGTGAGAAAAGGCGGGGGGCGGGGAGGGTGATATGGGCACCGCAGAGCTCTGGGACTGCACTGGGGGACAGCTACTGCTCAGTGCTCATGTGAGAATGTGGTCATTAATGAACATCTAGTGTTGTCACATCTTATATTTTTTCTAAAGTTATTAGAAATCAAAATGTGTATATAAAATATCCTACCTTTTAATATTAGAAGCTACTATTTTTTTTTACCCAGTGGGCAGACTAACAACACATCTGCCAAGTCTTCACCATAGCCACCAGCTCTCTGACCTTCCCATAGCTTCCACTCTCCCCCTCCCTCCCTCCCACCAGCTCTTGCTCACTCCCTTTGGCTGTTCCTTGAATGTGCAATGCACTCTCCAGTCTCAAGGACTTTGCATTACCACTTCCCTCACCTGGAAGGCCCTCTCCCTAAACAGCCCCAGAGCTCACACAGTCACCTCCTTCAGATCTTATCTTATTTTTTTAATTATTTTTTAAAGATTTATTTATCTTAGAGAGAGTGCGCGCATGAACGGGAGGGACAGAGGGAGAAGGAGAGAGAATTTCAAGAAGACTCTGTGCTCAGTGCAGAGCCCCACATGGGGCTTGATCTCACGCCCTGAGATCGCAACCTGAGCTAAAACCAAGAGTGGGACGCTCAAATGACTGTGCCACCCAGGTGCCCCCAGATTTTGTTTTAAATGCTACCTTCTCAGTGAGACCTTCCCATTTGGGCCCACACTCTCTCCCCTGACACTCTCTATTTCTCTTTACTGTTTGATTTTACTAAAAAAGCACTATCATCATCTAACAAATATATATTTTATTTGACTTATTTTCTGTTTCTTCCTACAATGGAATGTAAACTTCTTGAAGACAGAGATTTTGGGTTATTTTGCTCATGGGTATATCCCCAGGGCCTAGAACAGAGTCAGGCACATAGTGGATGTAGAAACTTGATAAATGTCTTTTGAATGAATTAATGAGTAGATGGATGAATCTGCAGACCAACTTTGGTCTGTGGTCCGGGCTTCCAATTTGTGACTTCTGATTTATACTGAAAATCTCATGACACAGTGCAAAGGAAGAAGACATGATGAAGTTTGGGCAGTGAACATCTAAACTCTTACTTTCTAAGGAAGTCCAGTAATCAAATGGCATCATCCACAATCTCACAGAGCATTTCTGGCAGTTATAGTACCCTTCACACGCAAAAGTAAAGCGTACCTGACAATGCCAAATGTATTAATCCCATGATATTTTATTCACTTCACTTTGATTAGATTTTTACCCAACAATGGCAAAGTTTAGCATTTAACCTATTCAAAATAAGTCCCCTTACCCACAGCGCTAGCCTTAAGTGAGTCGTCTCTAAAATTAAGCATAGTTCCCTTGCTGTTTGGAAAATGAAAATGAAAATAACAACATAAATATAAAAGAGACAGGAGGGAACAGAGATGAAGCCTGATCTTTGTGAAGGAAGGAAGTTAGCTCACAGAAATGATATTGTCTCATCTTGCTTCTTTACTCTAGCCTATATGACTCAAAATTTGGATGCTATTCCTTATGTTCCACATATGATGTACTATATGCTGGCTAATTGAACATAATAACAATTTAAAAATTTGGGTGCTATTGTTAAGAACTCAGCTCATTCCTATCTTTCCCTCCTTTTACCTTCTGCTCAGAAAAAGTTCAGACAAAGCCAAGTAAATTTAAAAGTAAAAAAGTAAAAATTCACATTGTGTGTTTTGTTTATATTCTCTGATCTAAGAAGAGAATGCTTCAATTGAAGCATGATCAATATCCATAATAGGATGAAAGGCATAGGGAGAGGAATACACATTTAATTAATATACCAGAGATGCCCTGGACCTTGAAATATTTTTTTAAGTAGGCTCCACGCCCACTGTGTAGCCCAACATGGGGCTTGAACTCACAACTCTGAGATCAAGACCTGAGCTGAGATCAAGAGTTGAATGCTTAGCAAATTGAGTCACCCAGGTACCCCAGGACCTTGAAATATTTTTAATAAGAGCAAATAAATAAAATATACTTCACAACTGGGTAATAAATTTTGTGGGTTCATTGCTATAAGAAGTAGTACACAATGAAAACACAAAGAACTTGAAAAGGTTGAGCTCTTAGATGGAAGAGCAAGGTTATCTGTGGTTATCTCAGTGGCCTGCAGGCCCACATGGGTGAATTGCAGGAGGGCCCTTAGAAGTCACAGGCAAAACCTCGGCTCTGCTATCTGCCAAAGACTCTGGGCCTCTTGTTAACACCAGAGTAGTAATGGTGCCTTCTCTTCCACCTTCCAAATCTCACGCAAGTGTCTTCCAATGGAGGACCTTAAACCAAAGCATGGGTGTAGGAAATTTACAGGCTTCTAGGCCCTGCTTCCAAGGAGACACAGATCCATTCAGACTGGGCCAGATGGATCCAACATGACCCAGGATTTGAATCTTCTGTTCTTATGCAAGAACCAGGCATTCCTGGAACCATCAATGGGTTTAACAATCTTTACTTTATGGTATTTTCATCCTCTAAGTAAGACAATCACATAAATGCATAAGAGTCCTCTTTTTCCTAAGATTAATTGATTCCTTTAAAAAGTTAATTCTTGGGACGCCTGGGTGGCTCAGGGGGTTAAGTGTCTGCTTTCGGCTCAGGTCATGATCCCAGGGTCCTGGAATCGAGCCCCTCATCAGACTCCTTGCTGGGCAGGGAGCCTGCTTCTCCCTCTCCCACTCCTTCTGCTTGTACTCTCTCTCTCTCTCTCTAAAATAAATAAATAAAATCTTTTAAAAAAAAGTTAATTCTTGCCAAGGGCTTTGCCATATGTGAACACTTCTCAATTGGTGTTCTCCCACTAAGAATGGGGGCAGTGGGGATAGGTTTTGGAAATAAGGAAAGAACTAGTTTATTTACATAAGGCAAACTGAAATTTTACCAGACTCAGACCAACTTCATCTTAGTAAAATTTATATTACAATATAGACCAACAATTTCCTTTCCCGCAACTCTGAAGCCTTCCTGTCCTGTGACTCAGTTTCCTACTCTAAGGGGCTGTTGCCACAATAGTTAGGGGAAGGAAATGCCTGCTCACCTTTGCTGTTTGGAACAACCACTCCACATCAAAGAGGTGACTCATTCTGTCCACTTGCCAACCCTGAACTTGCTTCCTACCTCCCACCATCCTTGCTAGCTGTGCTGTTCTTGGCTGGAGAGAACTTCCACCAGCAAGTCCAGGTTTGTGGAGTCTGGCACACTCACCTCCCTCAATGACGAGGCTTCCTGAGGTGGGTTGTTCAGCAGGTTGGGACATGAAGGTGACCACCAATTTGCCTGACCTATGGTTCAAGGTGTATGATTCAAAGCCAAGAAGCTGGGCTTTCACCTCTGCCTTCTCAAACAGCACAAAGGGAAATGGAATCATTTTATTTCCCTACTCCTGTTAACAGTAAGCTGGTAACCTGAAAACATATAGGTACCTATTTTCATTGGTTTTAGAGAAACATGTTGCTGCTGGAAATTCCAGAAGCCATTGGGTTCATTTTGATGAGTTCAACACTGTTTATTATAGTGTGGGGCAGATGGGGAGTGCTCAGAAAATATTTATTCCTGGTGGATGTGCCTCTATCTGGATAGAAGCCATATTGGGGTAAATAACCTTGCCTTGGAGATGGTTAGAGAGGAAGAAACTACATTTCCTTTAATAAAATGCACCACCAGATTCAATATTGAGGACAGCGTGGATATGGAAAAATAAAGGGTTTTATAATTAATAGAGATGGATTTGAGATTAGGAATTCTGGACAAATCCCTGAAGTTTTCTTTTTCCTTTAGAGAGAGAGAGTGTGCATGTGTGTGCATAGGGAGGAAGGGGCAGAGGGAGAGGGGGAGAGAGAATCTTAAGCAGGCTCCATGCCCAGTGTGGAGCCCAGCACAGGGATCGATCTCACGGCCCTGAGATTATGACCTGAGCTGAAATCAAGAGTTGGATGCTTAACCGACTGAGCCACCCAGGTGCCCTAATTCCTTTAAGCTTTTATCAAATACATATCACATGGTGCTAAAGGAGTTTGAAGTCAGATTGGCCTATGGTAAAATCTCAGCAGACCACTTACTACTGGTGATAGACTTCTCTAATCTTCAATTTCCTCATGTAATAAATAGAGTAACAATAAAATTTTCCTCTTAAGCATTTTGCAAGGATTAAATAAGACAATGCAAGCAATATTCTAAACACAGAGCCTGGGACACATTAGCATTCAATATATTCTTCTTATTCTCTGAAACTGCCTCCTCACTTGGAAAAGGGGAAGAACGAAACAAGCCATACTCTGTTGCAAAGGGATGTCACAGATCAGATGAAGTAATATGGAGAAAGTGCTTCCCAAGTATGATTTATTCATGTTATCTAACTCCCTCTTGACAATGAGCCCATTCCTTTTTTCCCAGCATCTGAATATAGGTTTGCTGTTGTTATCTTTGGGCATAGTCCTTGGCAATTTGCACACAGATTTGACAGACCAGCACTCAGAATGCTTACAACACACGATCACTTCCATTAATGAGTATGGCAATCTTCACGTGTTCAAGGACCCTTATCCTCACATATTTTGCTATCGAATGTTCACATTACCAGCTTTCTCTCATGCTAGGATATTTAGGGGAACTGAGATTTACGTGGTGGGGCTCAATCTTTGTTGGGATGGTCATGGGACTGACACTTATTAAAACCAGACCCTTCCAGGACTGGATTGTCAGTAGAATGACCTGCCTGCATGAGAGCAGAGCTCCTCCTGCCCCACCCCTTTTTTCAGGCAGCCAGTTAGCCTTTTCTGGCCTGCCCTTCTAAAGAAAATGCTCTGGGGGATTTGGAGGAGAGCTGGTGTGAATGGGTTTATGTATTACCCAGATTGCCTCCTCATTACTCATAGTCAGTTGGAAAATTTCCAACCTTTCCTACTTGATCCTCGCTACGAAAGGGATTTGAGCTGACATCTACTATCAAAGCCCATCTGGAAAGAGAATATATGAGTATTAGATTTCATTCAACAAACACGAAGGGGAACCATTAGTAACAAGGGTGTGGTGTGAAGTAGAAGAAAGTCCTAGCTTCAGAAAAAGACTGATTTAAATTCAAATCTGAGCTCAGCCACCACTGTCTGCCTGTCTCTATGCCCCTAACCATGTTAACTTCAGAGCATCACTTACTGATCTATAGAGTAAAATGTAATTATCTCTTTTTTTAATTTTTTATTTGAATTCAATTTAATTAACATAGATAGAATTTAGTGATTCATCAGTTGCATATAACACCCAGTGCTCATTACATCATGTACCCTCCTTAATGTCCATTACCTAGTTACCCCATCCCCCACCTCCCCTCTCCAGCAACTCTCAGTTTGTTTCCTATGATTAAGAGTCTCTTATGGTTTGTCTCCCTCTCTGGTTTTCTCTTATTTTATTTTTCCTTCCTGTCCCCTAAGTTCATTAGTTTTGTTTCTTTAATTCCACATATGGTATTTGTCTTTCTCTGACTGCTTTATTTCACTTAGCATAATACCCTCCAGTTCCAGCCACGTTGCTGCAAATGGCAAGATTTCATTCTTTTTGATGGCTGCATAATATTCCATTGTATATATATACCACCTCTTCTTTATCCATTCATCTTCTGATGGACATCTGGAGATGCTTGGCTTTTGTGGACATTGTTTGGCTATTGTGGACATTGCTGCTGTAAACATTGGGGTGCATGTGCCCCTTTGAATCACTATGTTTGTATCCTTTGGGTAAATACCTAGTAGTGCAATTGCTGGGTCATAAGGTAGTTCTATTTTTAACTTTTTGAGGAACGTCCATATCAGTTTCCAGAGTGGCTGCACCAACAGTGTAAGACCAATAGTATAAGTGGTCAAACATAATATCTCTTTACAATATTGTGAGGAATAATAAAGACTTCTGTACATAAGACTCCCTAGTAGTAGTAAGTTCAATAAACAGCACTATTATTAGTATTGTTTTCTTAATAGTCTGACTTTTCAATAAAAGGAAATGTTCAGAGACATTGATCAGTTCTCCTTTAGATGTCCCTATTATATAAGGTTGTTGTATTAAATAGGAAAATAGGTGGGAACGTGCCTTGTAAAGCCACATAAATAAAGTTACTATGATTATTTAGGGAAAAGTCACTTGAGATCCAAGAAACACTGAAGGCTATACCAAATAGAGTGACCTCTCTTTCTTTTTTAAAATACAGGACGAGAAGACAATAAAAGAATTGAGATTCATGACTGAGATTCATCTTTTACATACTTCTTAGATTGGTCCACTTCTAATATGTGTAACATTTCTGTAAGGAATTTTGTCCGGTGGTGTTTATGTGTACCTCTGTGTGTGTGTGTGTGTGGGTGTGGGTGTGCACGTGCACGTGAAAGATTTTTATCTGGCTGAACAATTTTCTTTTTATTGATCCTCTAAAAAGGATTAGGACACAGGAGGGAAGAAGAATAAAAGTAGATTTTACTCTTAATATCTTACTAAAAATTTTTTAGGGAAATTGACCATAACAGCAGGGGGAAAATTAAGCTAAAAATATCTTAACATAATTAGCCAGATGTATTTACACATTACACCCAAGATCTACAAGTCTTAGAAAATTGCTCACATTAATACCAAGTAATTCAGTCTATTCTTTATCTCAGAGTAATGATTAACCTTGGTAAAAATTTGATTTATTTACTAATCTGGAAAAACCCACACTTATTTGGAGGGCATTTATTCTCAGTAAGCTCTCTTAATTAAAATTCCAGCACTGGAATTGGCTAGGGTAACATAGGTGATATGACAAGAAGGTGAATAGATTACCTGGATAATTTGGTCAGTGAAGATAGCTGATGTAGGTATGTAACTCAGTCCTCCAACTTTTGTGGTAAGTTTTATTTTCCTGCCTTGTCTGGGTAATTACATCAAATTTCCACATTACTTGGCTGTGTAGACATGAAGATTTTTAGCAAATACGTAGAGGGTTGAGAAAGCCTGACTTGCATAATTGGTATTCTGTGTTTAAAACATCTTTCTATGAATGCTTAACTGGATAATCTGCTTGAACTTGCCTTTTGGAATTTCTTAATGTGGGTCAATATTTGCCATCCATGACTATGGCACTTGATGAGCCTATGTAGAAATATATATCCTCCTTAGAGTTCCTCTCTCCCTCCTTCTCTTCCTTTCTTATTTATTCCCTTCCTTTTTTTCTTTTTCTTTTTCTTCTTCCAATTCTTTTTCATAAAATCACATAATGCTGGAATTTGGTGGAACCACAGCAACTGTAATTACTCTATATTTCTCAAAAATCATTAATTCCCATACCACATTCATGGATTTTTCATGTCTAGTTATTTAATATTTTTAAAAATAGATTTAAAAGAACTCTTACTCACTTTTTCAGATACACTTTTAGAAATTTTTTTAACTAAAAAATTTTTTTTAAAGATTTTATTTATTTATTTGAGAGAGAGAGAGAGAGAATGAGCAGTGGGGAGGGGCAGAGGGAGAGAGAGAGAGAGAGAGAGAAAGAAGCAGGCTCCCCACTGAGCAGGAAGCCCAACACGGGGCTCGATCCCAGGACCTGGAGATTATGACCTAAGCCAAAGGCAGAGGCTTACCCAACTGAGCTACCCAGATACACTTTTAAAGCCTATATTCAAAAATAATAGATTTAGTATGCTGATTATTTTTTCCTGATAAAAAGTAAAAGAAATGTATAACAAATAGAGACATTTTGTACATGTACCACCTAAAATCATATCATTTAGCTTTGGGAAACACTGTTCTAGTCTGGCTTTCAAATGAGAGAATTAAAGTGATGTTTTCTAGAGGCACAGAGTCAATTAGGAGCGGAACTAAGAGTTGAAACCGTGCTTTTGGACTCTTTAATACAGACCTTTCCTACTACATTACACTGACTTACAGTGTTAGATACTTTAAAGCAGGGCTGTAAGAATCACTGACTAACATGGTATAGAAAAGCCATCAGTAAGAAAACCATGGAAACAGCCCATCTTCTTATTTATTTATCTTTTAATAATTCTTCGATCACGAACGGACCACAGATGCTTTAAGACAGTAGTCCTTGGGGGGGGCCCCTGGGTGGCTCAGTCTTTGAGCGTCTGCCTTCGGCTCAGGTCATGATCCCTGAATCCTGGGATCGAGCCCCACATCGGGCTCCCTGCTCGGTGGGAAGCCTGCTTCTCCCTCTCCCACTCCCCCTGTTTGTGTTCCCTCTCTCGCTGTGTCTCTCTCTGTCAAATAAATAAATAAAATCTTAAAAAAAAAACCTATTAGGAAATTAAAAACATAAATTTAGCATATGTTTTTGCTGCAGCGTATAATAAAGTCTTTAACAGTAGACCTTAATGAATAAAGTTATATGATTAGAATAAAACCCAGAAAGGGAAACAAAAAGAGAAGTTCAGTAAATAAAAGGAAGATTCAACATTTCTAATTGTTAAATAAGAACTATTTATGATTCCTATTTTTTAAAATGGGTGATGATAGGGGCGCCTGGGTGGCTCAGTCGTTAAGCGTCTGCCTTCGGCTCAGGTCATGATCCCAGGGTCCTGGGATCGAGCCCCACATCGGGCTCCCTGCTCCGCAGGAAGCCTGCTTCTCCCTCTCCCACTCCCGCTGCTTGTGTTCCCTCTCTCGCTGTATCTCTCTCTGTCAAATAAATAAAATCTTTAAAAAAAATAAAATAAAATAAAATGGGTGATGATAGAGGACTGAGTCCCTTTGGTATTTGGTATTCCACAGGATGCATTTTAAAATTATGTAACCATTTTATTTTAAAAGATTACTATTTCAAATTAGCTGGAGAAAACATAATTTGTATTATTTACATTTTGGAGAAACTTTAGATGTCACCTTAAAGTTTTGCAAAGGGTTGTAGAGATTTTCCAATTCCTTTATGAGGACACAAACAGGAAGTCTGAAGACCGTTGCTTTCAGAGCTTGAATGGGTTTCCTGGCTGCGGAGTGCTTCCTGCAGTATCTTCTGCCTCAGTTCCTGGATTCCCAGGAAGGAAAACAGTACCCGAAGTTTACCAAAGGAGTACACTTGCTCCTGCTTATCGCCAGGACTCCTGGGACCGATGCCCAGGACCCAGGTTAGTGCGGGTGCTCTCAACTTTTGTGCCCGTCAGACTAATATCTGCAGGAAACTCCAAAAGCTGACAGGAGAAGTTCCACTGGTTATAAAGAAATCTTCTCCAGGGGCGCCTGAAAGCATCTGCTTTCAGCTCAGGTCATGATTCCAGAGTCCTGAGATTGAGCCCCATATCCGGCTCCCTGCTCAGAGGGAAGCCTGCTTCTCCCTCTCCCACTCCCCCTGCTTGTGTTCCCTCCCTCGTTGTGTCTCTCTCTGCTAAATAAATAAATAAAATCTTAAAAAAAAAAAAAAGAAATCTTCCCCAGCCCTCCATACCACTATATTTACCAGATAAAATCAAATGGCTCTTTTTCACATTCTTTGAAAAGTCCGAGATAGATAACAAGATTAGAAAGCATTTGAATTAAAAAAACAGCAGCATGCATGAAAATGTGTGCATATACGTAAAACAAATGTGCACTTTTTAAAGTGTTATGTAACTGTGCTATTGTTCAGTGATTAAAATTTTGAAGTTGAATCCAGGATTGGACAACCTAAGTTGTCTTTAAAACGGGTTATGGCAGACCCTAACTCCTCACTCTAGTAATGTATGTATCTAGTTCTTCTACCCCAGGAAAATACAAATTATTTATTCTTTATTCCAGCAACATCGTGTTTCATGTTTTTCATGTTACCAACAGCTTATACTTAGAGGATATACGTAAAGTTTCCTTTTCCAACCTTTATGCTTTTTTTGTAAGAAATAAAAGAAAAAGAGAAGAAAAGCAAAAATTACCCCATATATTTAAAATGACTGAACTTTTAAATAATTACAAAAGTATAGAAATCACTAAAAGTGATCTTGATCAAATTAATAATTTTCAATCGAGACTTCATAAAAACTTTTCAACATAATTTTAGCATAGAGGCAGCTTTTTGCTTTAACTTCAGAGCCTTATGATATGTGGATTTTATTCTGTTTCTATTAACTCTTGATTATATTTGAAAGTGGTTGACCTCTCTTTCCCCAATAACATTTGTCTTCCTTTTGGCAGAAACAAAACAAAAAATAATGAAATCTAGTACATTTACACAGAGGCTTCATACAGAGCTGGGAATCTGGAAATAAAACCACTATCAATGTTAACAAATACACTGCTCTGTAATGTCCTCTTATCCTCAATAATCACAATTTTGAGGGTGCCTGGGTGGCTCAGTCTGTTAAGCATCTGCCTTCAGCTCACATCATGATCCCAGGGTCCTGGGATGGAGCCCCACGTCGGGCTCACTGCTCAGCGGGAAGCCTGCTTCTCCCACTCTCTCTGCAGTTCCCCCTGCTTGTGCTCTCTTTCACTCTCTCTGTCAAATAAATAAATAAAATCTTAAAAAAATTAATCACAGTTTTGCTGTATGCCGCTCCTATTCCACTCCAGAACGCTGCAAAGGAGCCATGGAAACCATTATCATTACAGAAAAATACTTCCACTTAAGAAAATCTGCTTCTGTGCTAGACTTAGAAGGGATTTACTATAAACACCACGTTGCTCAGAAAATCAGAAACCTGAAAATCTTCCAAGCAATTAGGAGAAGATATTATTCTTAAGTATGAATTGCTTTTTCAAACTAAAATAAGTCTTCAAATAATGTTGATAAAGAAAATTGCCAGCCAATTTTCAGTTGTCTCACTTAAATTAACTACCCAGATGATTTTTTAAAAAAATTCAATCCAACATTTGAACTGGCATCACAAAGATAAAATACCGCAAGATTCGTTCTGACCCATTTTGGAAAAAAAAAAAAAAAGCCCAGGGTTCATCCAAAGAATATAATAGGATGACTTGACAGAGAAGATGGATAAGTAGGATGACATATTTTGGACTTAATCTTAGGGTGGGTGCAGCATGGTATTCAGGTCATTTCCTTTCTCTTAAGGAAATGATGAGTTACACCTTGCCTTTTTGATAAAAATCATGCAGCACTTCATGCTTCATTCAGTGTTTAGTAAATTTAGCTATGATATTTACAATAACTGTGTTCCAAGTTGATTAAGGTTTAATCACAACTGACTAAGCAAATGGGCATGAAACAGATAATAAGTCATAATTATTATTCTCATGCATATCCTTACAATATTCAAGGATTTAGAGACTCAAATTTATACCCTATACAGCTAATTTGACTTTACCTTTTCTGGAAGGTTAACTTGAGGCATATAGAGAACTGAAAGTGCAGAAAATATTTAACAGCATTTCCGGTGTTATCTAGCACTCTGGTTAAGTTTTTCACAATGGTTAAGAAAGCCATACTCCCCACTATGTCAGGGAGAGCAGCTTCCCCCCCCCCCCCCCGCACATGTCCACGGCCTCAGTCCACTCAAGAATTTTGCTCTGAAGTTTTGGTCTGAGGTAAAAGCCCTAGATCATCCCAGGTGATTGGGGAAGAAAAGGAAGAAAGCTGTACCTGACCTGTCCCTCTTTCTCCACATCTGGCTGGAACAGAAGTGCCTGGCCCCCCTGTATGGCCAGGCAGAATCTTCTCACTTTCTGCAGGATTAGGCAAGCCCGGTCTTCGGCTCATGGTTTGGCAGCTGTGGGACAGGAGAATGTAACACATTAAGCTCTCATCCTTTGCAGTGGAATACTGTCTTTGAACACAAATAAGAATTAGTTGATAGTCCGGGTGCCTGGGTGGCTCAGTCGGTTAAGCGTCTGCCTTCGCCTCAGGTCATGATCCCAGGGTCCCAGGATTGAACACCCTCCCACCGCCACATTGTGCTCCCTGCTCAGTGGAGAGCCTGCTTCTCCCTCTCCCTCTGCTGCTCCCCCTGCTTGTGCTCACCCATGCTCTCTCTCTCAAATAAATAAAAAATCTTGGGGCGCCTGGGTGGCTCAGTTGGTTAAGCGTCTGCCTTTGCCTCAGGTCATGAACCCAGGGTCCCCTACCCCCGCCACCGCATTGGGCTCTCTGCTCAGTGGGGAGTCTGCTTTTCCCTCTCCCTCTGCCCCTCCCCCATGCTCTCTCTCTCAAATAAATAAAATCTTTAAAACAAAAAAGAATTGGTTGATAGTCATCCAAACATTTTTAAGATGTAAACCAAGTATCTATTCAATATTCTGTTTAAATTTCATTAATAACAATTTACAGTCTCTAGCCCACTGTGTGCAAAGAACACAATACTTCCTCTTTATATTTTGACATTTCATGTTAGATTTCCAAGACCTTTAAGTAAAATGTTTTGTAGTTTCAAATATAATAAACTAAATGCCACTTAGCTCCACAAGGTAGGAGTAAATGAAAAGTGACCCTGAGATACATCCTGGATATACAATGAAATGTATGAGAACATTTACACGTAAAGCTTGTAACCCAGAGCATACAGATATGAGCGTTTTCTGTCAAGTCACTTGTTTAGTCCAAACTCCCAATAGAAATGGATTCACAAATAACAGCAAAAGGGGAAAGGAAAAAATATCACCTTTTACAAAACAATAACAATCACAACAACTTTTATTGGTTTGGCCACAAGTTGTTTAAGTTACAAAGCCAAGATTCAACTAGTAACAAAGGAGGAAACCCATTCCTTTAGAAACTGAAGTCAGAGGTTGACCAAAAGTTGTTGTTTTTTTAAATTAACATATAATGTATTATTTGTTTCAGGGGTACAGGTCTGTGATTCATCAGTCTTACACAATTCACAGCGCTCACCATAGCACATACCCTCCCCAATGTCCATCACCCAGCCACCCCATCCCTCCCACCCCCTTCCATTCCAGCAACCCTCAGTTTGTTTCCTGAGATTAAGAGCCTTTTAGGATTTGTCTTCCTCTCTGGTTTCATCTTGTTTCATTTTTCCCTCCCTTCCCCTATGATCCTCTGTCTTGTTTCTCAAATTCCACATATCAGTGAGATCATATGATACCTGTCTTTCTCTGACTGACTTATTTCACTTAGCATAATACCCTCTAGTTCCATCCACGTCATTGCAAATGGCAAGATTTCATGTCTTTTTGATGGCTGCATAATATTCCATTGTGTGTGTGGTGTGTGTGTGTGTGTGTGTGTATCACATCTTCTTTATCCATTCATCTGTTGATGGACATCTAGGCTCTTTCCATAGTTTGGTTATTGTGGACATTGCTGCTATAAACATTGGGGTGAACCTGCCCTTCGGATTACTACATTTGTATCTTTGGGGTAAATACCTAGTAGTGCAATTGCTGGGTCATAGGGTAGCTCTATTTTCAACTTTTTGAGGAGCCTCCATACTGTTTTGCAGAGTGGCTGCACCAGCCTGCATTCCCAACAACAGTGTAAGAGGGTTCCCCTTTCTCCGCATCCTCGCCAACATCTGTTGTTTCCTGACTTGTTAATTTTAGCCATTCTGACTGGTGTGAGGTGGTATCTCATTGAGGATTGGATTTGTATTTCCCTGATGCCGAGTGATGTTGAACACTTTTTCATGTGTCTGTTGGCCATTTGGATGTCTTCTTCGGGGAAACGTCTGTTCATGTCTTCTGCCCATTTCATGATTGAATTATTTGTTCCTTGGGTGTTCAGTTTGATAAGTTCTTTATAGATTTTGGATACTAGCCCTTTATCTGATATGTCATTTGCAGATATCTTCTCCCATTCTATCAGTTGTCTTTTGGTTTTGTTGACTGTTTCCTTTGCTGTGCAAAAACTTATTATCTTGGGGAAATCCCAATAGTTCATTTTTGCCCTTGCTTCCCTTGCCTCCCTTACTTTTGGCAATGTTTCTGGGAAGAAGTTGCTGAGGCTAAGGTCAAAGAGTTTGCTGCCTGTGTTCTCCTTTAGGATTTTGATGGATTCCTGTCTCACATTTAGGTCTTTCATCCATTTTGAGTCTATTTTTGTGTGTGGTGTAAAGAAATGGTACAATTTCATTCTTCTGCATGGGGCTGTCCAATTTTCCCAACACCATTTGTTGAAGAGACTGTCTTTTTTCCATTGGACATTCTTTCCTGCTTTGTCGAAGATGAGTTGACCATAGAGTTGAGGGTCCATTTCTGGGCTCTCTATTCTGTTCCATTGATCTATGTGTCTGTTTTTGTGCCAGTACCATACAGTCTTGAGGATGACAGCTTTGTAATAGAGCTGGAAGTCCGGAATTGTGATGCCACCAGTTTGCTTTTCTTTTTCAACATTCCTCTGGCTATTCGGGGTCTTTTCTGGTTCCATACAAATTTTAGGATTATTTGGTCCATTTCTTTGAAAAAAGTGGATGGTATTTTGATAGGGATTGCATTAAATGTGTAGATTGCTCTAGATAGCATAGACATTTTCACAATATTTGTTATTCCATTCCATGAGCATGGAACGTTTTTCCATTTCTTTGTGTCTTCCTCCATTTCTGTCTTGAGTATTCTATAGTTTCCTGAGTACAGATTCTTTGCCTCTTTGGTTAGATTTATTCCTAGGTATCTTATGGTTTTGTGTACAATTGTAAATGGAATCGACTCCTTAATTTCTCTTTCTTCTGTCTTGTCATTGGTGTATAGAAATGCCACTGACTTCTGTGCATTGATTTTATATCCTGCCACTTTACTGAATTCCTGTATGAGTTCTAGCAGTTTCAGGGTGGAGTCTTTTGGGTTTTCCATATAAAGTATATCATCTGCAAAAAGTGAGAGTTTGACTTCTTCTTTGCCAATTCGGATGCCTTTTATTTCTTTTTGTTGTCTGATTGCTGAGGCTAGGACTTCTAGTACTATGTTGAACAGCAGTGGTGATGGTGGACATCCCTGCCGTGTTCCTGACCTTAGGGGAAAAGCTCTGTTTTTCCCCATTGAGTATGATATTTGCTGTGGGTTTTTCATAGATGGCTTTTATGATATTGAGGTATGTACCCTCTATCCCTACACTGTGAAGTTTTGATCAAGAAAGGATGCTGTACTTTGTCAAATGCTTTTTCTGCATCTATTGAGAGGATCATAAGGTTCTTGTTCTTTCCTTTATTAATGTATTGTATCACACTGATTGATTTGCGGATGTCGAACCAACTTTGCAGCCCAGGAATAAATCCCACTTGGTCGTAGTGAATAATCCTTTTAATGTACTGTTGGATCCTATTGGTTAGTATTTTGGTGAGAATTTTTGCATCCATGTTCATCAGGGATATTGGTCTGTAGTTCTCTTTTTTGATGGGGTTTTTGTCTGGTTTTGGGATCAAGGTAACGTTGGCCTCATAAAATGAGTTTAGAAGTTTTCCTTCCATTTCTGTTTTTTGGAACAGTTTCAGAAGAATAGGTATTAATTCTTCTTGAAATGTTTGGTAGAATTCCCCTGGGAAGCCATCTGGCCCTGGGCTCTTGTTTGTTGGGAGATTTTTGATTACTGCTTCAATTTCCTTGCTGGTTATGGGTCTGTTCAGGTTTTCTATTTCTTCCTGGTTCAGTTTTGGTTGTTTATACATCTCTAGGAATGCATCCATTACTTCTAGATTGTCTAATATGCTGGCATATAGTTGCTCATAATATGTTCTTAAAATTGTTTGTATTTCTTTGGTATTAGTTGTGATCTCTCCTCTTTCATTCATGATTTTATTTATTTGGGTCCTTTCTCTTTTCTTTTTGGTAAGTCTGACCAGGGCTTTATCAATCTTATTAATTCTTTCAAAGAACCAGCCCCTAGTTTTTTATCTGTTCTACTGTTCTTTTGGGTTCTATTTCATTGATTTCTGCTCTGATCTTTATTATTTCTCTTCTCCTGCTGGGTTTTGGCTTTATTTGTTGTTCTTTCTCCACCTCCTTTAGGTGTAGGGTTAGGTTGTGCATTTGAGACCTTTCTTGTTTTTTGAGAAAGGCTTGTATTGCTATATACTTTCCTCTTAGGACTGCCTTTGCTGCATCCCAAAGATTTTGAACAGTTGTGTTTTCATTTTCATTTGTTTCCATGAATTTTTTAATTTTTCTTTAATTTCCTGGTTGATCCATTCATTCTTTAGTAGGATGCTCTTTAGCCTCCATGTATTTGAGTTCTTTCCAACTTTCCTCTTGTGACCGTGTCCTAGTTTCAAAGCACTGTGGTCTGAAAATATGCAGAGAATGATCCCTATCTTTTGATACTGGTTGAGACCTGATTTGTGACCCAGGGTGTGATCTAGTTTGAAGAACGTTCCATGTGCACTAGAGAAGAATGTGTATTCTGTTGCTTTGGGATGGAATGTTCTGAATATATCTGTGAAATCCATCTGGTCCAGTGTGTCATTTAAAGCCTTTATTTCCTTGTTGATCTTTTGCTTAAATGATCTGTCCATTTCAGTGAGGGGGGTGTTAAAGTCCCCTACTATTATTGTATTATTGTCAATGTGTTTCTTTGATTTTGTTTTTAATTGGCTTATATAATTGGCTGCTCCCATGTTAGGGGCATAAATACTTACAATTATTAGATCTTCTTGTTGGATAGACACTTTAAGTATGATGTAGTGTCCTTCCTCATCTCTTATTATAGTCTTTGGTTTAAAATCTAATTTGTCTGATATAAGGATTGCCACCCCACCTTTCTTTTGATGTCCATTAACATGGTAAATGGTTTTCCACCCCCTCACTTTCAATCTGGGGGTGTCTTTGGGTCTAAAATGAGTCTCTTGCAGACAGCATATCAATGGGTCTTGTTTTTTTCATCCAATCTGATACCTGTGTCTTTTGATTGGGGCATTTAGCCCATTTACATTCAGGGTAACTATTGAAAGATAGGAATTTAGTGCCATTGTATTGCCTGTAAGGTGACTGTTACTGTATATTGTCTGTGTTCCTTTCTGGTCTATGTTACTTTTAGGCTCTCTCTTTGCTTAGAGGACCCCTTTCAATAATTTTTATAGGGCTGGTTTGGTGATTGCAAATTCTTTTAGTTTTAGTTTGTCCTGGAAGCTTTTTATCTCTCCTTCTATTTTCAATGACAGCCTAGCTGGGTATAGTATTCTTGGCTGCATATTTTTCTCATTTAGTGCCCTGAATATATCATGCCAGTCCTTTCTGGCCTGCCAGGCCTGTGTGGATAGGTCTGCTGCCAATCTAATGTTTCTATTGTAGATTACAGATCTCTTGTCCTGAGCTGCTTTCAGGATTTTCTCTTTGTCTCTGAGACTTGTGAGTTTTACTATTAGATGTTGGGGAGTTGACTTATTTTTACTGATTTTGAGGGGGGTTCTCTGTGCCTCCTGGATTTTGATGCCTGTTTCCTTCCCCAAATTAAGGAAGTTCTCCGCTGTAATTTGCTCCAATATACCTTCTGCCCCTCTCTCTCTTCTTCTTCTGTGATCCTAATTATTCTCGTATCATTTCCTCTTATGGTCTCACTTATCTCTCGAATTCTCCCCTTGTGATCCAGTACTTGTTTATCTCTTTTTTTCTCAGCTTCTCCATCATTTGGTCTTCTATATCACTAATTCTCTCTTCTGCCTCATTTATCCCACCAGTTAGAGCCTTCATTTTTGATTGCACCTCATTAATAGTTTTTTTGATTTCAACTTGGTTAGATTTTATTTCTCCAGAAAGGGATTCTCTAGTATATTCTATGCTTTTTTCAAGCCCAGCTAATATCTTCATAAGTGTCATTTTGAACTCTAGTTCCAACATCTTACTAATGTCCATATTGATTAGGTCCCTGGAAGTCAGTACTGCCTCTTGTTCTTTTTTTTGAGGTGAGTTTTTATGTTTTGTCATTTTGTCCAGAGAAGACTAAATGAATGAGAGAACAAAATGCTAAAAGGGTAACAATGACCCCAGAAAAATATACGCTAAACAAATCAGAAGAGACCAGAAACCAGGGGGGAAAGAAAAAAAAATATGATCAGGCCGGTGAATAGAACAGAGCCACACACTAGATTTTGGGTGTATTTTGGTCTGTTAGAAGAAACTGCCTCCCAAAATTTTAAAGAAAGAAAAACTTATATATATACAAAAATAAGGGTAAATGCAATGAAGGGATGGAATATGACTGCAAAAATGAAAATTAAAAAAGATTTTAAAAAAGGAATTGAAAAGATGTTGGTTGAAAAAGGAAAGAAGAAAAATTTTTAAAAAATAAATAGAAAAAGAAAAAAGTAAAGGAAATTTAAAAAATTAACTTTGAAAGACTAAAGAATCATGGGGAAAAAGCCATGGATTCTATGTGCAGTATTCCCCTAGCTCTGGAGTTCTGCCGTTCTCATTGATTGGTAAACTTGGTCTTGGCTGGCTGTTCTCACTGATCTTCTGGGGGAGGGTCCTGTTGCCTTGGTTCTCAAATGTCTTTGCCAGAGGCGGAATTGCCCCGCCCTTGCCAGTCAGTCCGGGCTAAGTAATCTGCTGGGTTTGCGCTTGGGAGCTTTTGTTCCCTGCAAGCTTTCTGTACAGATTTGGAGGCCAAGAGTGAAAATGGTGGCCTCCCAATCTCCTCCCCGCAGGAGCCGAGAACTCAGGGCCCCGCTCCTCAGTGAGCCCCCAGAGAAAAGCAGTCAGTCACTCCCGTCTGCCCAGTCTCCAGCCGCACTCCGTGCTCACCTGGCCTGTGACCGAGCGTTTCTATCTCTGGCACCTAACCCCGTGTGGAGTCTTCAAACCCAGCAGATCCCTGGGGTACGCTCCCGCACCACTCCTCCCAGGGGAGGAAGGGGAGTCTCCCTGGATCTGCCGCTTGTTGGGTCCCTGCTGGAGGGGCAGTGGCCCGACTGTGCCGCAGATCACAGTTTATGACAACTCTGAGCTGAGAGCCCGTGCCTTGGCTCCGTCTCTGCAGCCGGCTTCCCCTTTCCGATACCTGGGAGCTCTGCTGCACTCAGGCACCCCCGGTCTTTCTGTGACCCCGAGGGTCCTGAAACCACACTCTCCTGCGAGTGTTCCACTCCCCACTTAGCCACTGGAGTGACGTCCCTCAGTGGAGCCGACTTCTAAAAGTTCCGATTTTGTGTTCCACTGCTCTATCACTTGCCAGAAGCGGCCGACGGAGGCCCCCTCCTTCGCCGTCTATCCTCCCAAATATTGCCTCGGATTCACTACCTTCCAGAAAGTGGTCGCTTTTCTGTTCAGAGAGTTGCTGCTATTCTTTTCTTCGATCTCTGGTTGAGTTTGTACGTGTTCAGAATGGTTTGATCCCTATCCAGCTGAATTCCTGAGACTAGACAAAATCCAGGTCTCCGACTCCTCTGCCATCTTGCTCCTCTTCCTTTTTTTTTTTTAATATAAATATAAAGCCCACATCCCCCTTTTGCTCCATCGCATTTTTGGAGAGTACTATAATTGTCACATTAGTTTCTCACATATTGAAAATTTAAATGATAATAAGTATCCCATGATATTTTGCAAATGTCCATGTAAGGATTTTCCAAAAGGGTGATTGCTTCCCAAGTTCAGTTAATTTTATGTTCAACATTCTGTTTAGAAACACTTTTTAGTGTAGAAAGAATTGTCCGTTTGCCTGGAATGTTGCGCGTGGTCACCCTTTGGAAATGGTTCATTCTTCCTGCCTTTTGTTCTGTCTTCCCACCCAGTGATCGTGTGAGAAATATTTGGACAAGTCTAATACTTTCAATCAACATACAAAGCACTATACTAAAAGCAGTGCAGCAAAATAAAAAGAAGTCATTTCTAAAAGATTTGTTATTTGTCAGTTAGAGGAAGTGTGTTGGATTTGAAACCTCATGATGACTAAGCTTTTTACCTAGTAATTTTAATAACTGGTGTGTTTATTGTTATATTGTGTAATTTTTATTTTATTTTTATGGACTTTTTTTTTTTTTTTTTTTTGTGAAGTATAGGAAGAGTAAAGACCCGGTGTTCATACTGCCTTCTTGGTCTAAATCTGAAGTCGTATCTTCCTATAACTTTGAATTTGCACATTCATTCCTCTTATAATTAAGTTATAAGTGGTGTCACGAGGTAAGCCACAACATGTAGTTCCATTACTCTCATCCCTTATGGCCATCAAGACCCTATGCATATAAAATACCAGTGCTGGAGACAAGAAACATCAGGAATCATCTGGTGGCACGCCTTCCCTTCACAGATGAGCAAATGGAAGCTCAAGGAGCCAGAATGATTTGGGACAAGGGCATGAGTTTTGGTCTCAAATGGAGCCAAGCTTGAATTCTGTTTTAGCAACTGTGCAAACTTGGAGAAGTTACTTAAACTTTCTGAGCCTTGGTGTTCTCTTTGTGAAATGGGGATAATAATACTCAACTTCTAGAAATGGTATGGAGGAATAAATTAAAATTATGTATTTGAATGCCTGATTCACAGTAGACAACTTAGTATTTCTTAGTCCTCTTCCCTCTTAAGGTAGTCAAGTAAATTAGTGGCATAAATCTGCTTCTAGGTTTCAAACAAAACAGACTTTTATTTTGTGCTATTTCTAACACAACTTGCTAATGATTCCCCAAGGAAGCTTCAGTTCTGGAATTGAAATCCCTCACCCTACCCCATTTGCTACTTTTGCCAGTGGACAAGACACCTTTATCCAAGGCTGTATCCACGATGGTTTGTCCCGGCAGAGACAGAAGATGCAGAAATCATTTCCCAATTACCCAATTACCAATGGCCTAAACCAAGGGTGAGCATGATTAGATCATCGGTGACAGTTTATCAATCATTAAGTGACATATTCTGGAGTTAATAGCCAAACCTTCATTGTGGACCCTGTTATCCCAGAAGTCTTTAACTCATGCCGCCTTAAGGACATGTCCCCAGAAGATTCCCCTCACCCCACTTTTCTGATTTCAGCTAACCCCCATTTCCCCTCTCCACCAACTAAATTGGAGGCTACTTTTTTTTTAAAGATTTTATTTATTCATTTGAGACACAGAGATACAGAGAGAGAGACAGCATGAGCAGGGGGAGAGACAGAGGGAGAGGGAGAAGCAAGCTTCCCGCTCAGCAGGGAGCCTGATATGGGGCTTGATCCCAGGACCCTGGGATCATGACCTGAGCTGAAGGCAGACGCTTAACTGACTGAGCCACCCAGGTGCCCCAATTGGAGGCTACTTTTAGTTACTTTTTTAAAATCATAATTCATTTGTAGATAATCTATTCCTGTCCAGTATTCTAATAGTTCTGGTTTTGGGGTTTGTTTTTTTTTTTTTCTGGCTCTATTATTGGATTTATTTTAAGGATCATGGAGGCTACAAATACAAAATCTGCAGGGTAGGCCAGTGGACTGGAGATCCAGGAAAGAGTTGACGTCTAATAGTTCTTTTTACAGGCCTTTTGGAACTTAGTTTCCTTGGAATAAAAATCTATCTTTGAATGTTTTCTTGGTTCCCTTCCAGTGTCTCTGTGCATAGCAACACCTTTTATCTTGTTACTCTAGCCCAGAAGTCAGAAAACCATGGTCCTACAAGCTGAATCCAGCCCTTTGCTTATCTGTTTATGGCTGATGAGAATGGTGTTAATATTCTTAAACAGTTTAAATTCTTTATCAGGCAGGAGGAACTGCATTTGGAGCCCACAGATTTCAGGAGACGTTAATTTGAATCTCATGAAATCCACTACTTCTCATTCAATGCAGTGGATATTATCCAAAGGTCACCTCTAATGGCTGTGCCAGGGGTTCAACCTATTCATATTTTACAACAAAATAAAATTCACAGTGGCTAAATTTAAGTCTAATTATCTAGTGGATAAAAAAGGAAATCCTACTTACTTTTAGTTACTGAATTTAATAAATACTCCCCCTCTTAAATAAAAGTTATACACAATAGGAAGAAAAAATATAAATGGAAAATAAGCAGTAAAGGTGCGCCTGGGTGGCTCAGTCAGTTAAGTGACCGACTCTTGAATTTGGCTGTGGCCATGCTGGGCATAGAGCCTGTTTAGGATTCTCTCTCCTTTTGTCCCTCCCCTTTCCCCTCACCCCTCTCTCTCAAAAAAAAAAAAGAAAAAAAAGAAAAAGAAAAAAAGAAATGAGAAGAAACAGTAAGGAAAAGGAGAATGCAAATGTGATAACCATAAAAGTTAACATAATAGCCATGAATACCTTTAAAATTAGACCCTGATATCCTGGCAAAAGAGAAGACAAAGAGAGAATTATTTAAAAGTTGCACTACATACCAAAATTCATTTGAGAGATACCAAAAAAGCTAACAATATAAAGTTTACAGGAAGAGAAAACATAAGAGAGTATCTTTGTGACTCAAAGATTTCTTACAAAGGACACAAAATATTAGCTATAAAAAATTAAATAGAGTTCATCAAAATTATAAATTGCTCAAGATACCACTAAGAAAATGAAAAGGCACACACTTGCAGAAATACATTACATATATCAAACAAAAGATTTATAATCATAATATATAAAGAACTCTACTACTTAATAATAAAAAGCCAAACAGTCTAAAATGTTTGAAGTGGGTGAAAAACTTGAACAAAAGGCTGTGATATACATGAGAAAGTACTCACCATTCTTGGTCATCAGGGAATATGAATTAAAATCACAATGAGATACCACTACATACCCACTAGGATGGCTGAAATTTTAAAAACTGTTAACATGAAATGTTGGAGAGGATTAGAAGCTCTCCTATGTGTGTAAAATGATACAACCACTTCAGAGAACACTGAAGATACCTACCCTTTGATCTTCCAAAAAGACTTTGAGAAGAATGTTCATATTAATTTTACTCAAATAACACAAAACTGGAATCGACCAAAATATTCATCAGTAGTAGAACTGATACACAAATTATAGTAGATTCATTCCCTGGAAAATCCCTCATAATAAAAAGAAGTGACAGTTAAACATGCAATAGCATGATAAATCTCAAAAACATTATGCCTAGCAAAGTAGAAGACACAAAAGAGCATATACTCTTTCTCTTTACATGAAGTTCTAGAACAAAAAAACTAACTTTCAGTTAGTTAAATCAAAATAATATAATACTTTATATTATAGGGGCGCCTGGGTGGCTCAGTTGTTAAGCGTCTGCCTTCGGCTCAGGTCATGATCCCAGGGTCCTGGGATCGAAACCCGCCTCGGGCTCCCTGCTCGGAGGGAAGCCTGCTTCTCCCTCTCCCACTCCCCCTGCTTGTGTTCCTGCTCTCACTGTCTCTCTCTGTTAAATAAATTAAAAATCTTAAAAAAAAATTTTTGTATTATATTATAATATATATATAAAAATAATATTTTTTCCCGGAGGGGTAGGAAATTAACTGGGAAGGAACATGTGGGAACTTTCTGAGGTGATGGGGGTATGGATTACATGGGTGTGTGCATTTGTCAAAATTCATCAAGCTGTACACTTAAGAGTCATGCGTTTCATGCTATGTAATTAGAAAAGAGACAAAGGTTTTCCTTAGTTACTTAATTGTTGAAACAATGTTCACAACTATAGTTTGAAAGCAAAGTACGAAGCCGATTTTATATGTCTAAGGCGCCACAGGGCTCCTACGCACCCCAACTAAGGCATCTTTTTGTTCTCACCATCTGGAGACATGTGATCTCAACTAATTTCTCCCTCTTTGACCACTGGTAGGCTTTTCTGGCTGTGGACCAGCAGCACCTTCATCCACTGGGAACTTGTTAGAAATGTAAACTCTCAGCACCCCCGGGGAATCCTCGGGCTGGGGTCCAGGAATCTGGGCTTCACCAGCCCTGGGAGTGACTGTGATGCGCATTACAGTGTGAGAAGCTCCTCTGTCCTGTAATTGGAGGTGGTGAATGAGGAAAGAGATCTTTCCGGCAGCGGCAGACCACCAGGAAGGTGCTGCAGCCTGGAGGGCTGAGGGCTGAGGGTCGCACAAGCCCTCGATTGGGAAGAACCATTTGGGAGCTGGAGCGAGCACGGGTATTCTGGGCACAGCGACTCCACTGCGAGGCTACCAGGGCCTCGGTCTCCGAGAAGCACCAGGACCAGCCGAGAAACAAATGCCATTTCCCCCACTTCCTCTTTCTCCTCTTTCCTGACCCAGTGGCCCTGCTGACCTGCCCGCCAGATTTAATTACAGCCTGAGAGAGAGAGGCTAGTGTTTGGGTTTGGTTCCCTAAGGAAACAAGGACTTATTTCAGCTGATGGGAGATCAGTGCTCAGAAGGGCAGAGGGATGAGGCGCCTGGGTGGCTCAGTCCGTTAAGCGTCTGTCTTCGGCTCAGGTCGTGATCCCAGGGTCCTGGGATTGAGCCCCACATCGGACTCCCTGCTCAGTGGGGAGCCTGCTTCTCCCTCTTCCCCCTGCCTCTGCCCAACCCCTGCTTGTGATCTCTCTCTCTCTCTGTCAGATAAATAAAATCTTTTTAAAAAGTCAATAGACAAATAAGCATATTTACCTAAAATAATTGACTACTTAATCAGCATAAAAGGAAAATGACCAAGTTTCCGCTTTAAAGAGGTTTAAATTGAATACAAATTTATTTATAAGTAAGCCTTTATTATTTGAATACTTTTCAGTATGCAATTCTGTGTGTTTATACATTGTTTCACATCATAAAAGATACTGGAGAGATACTTGGAAAGATATTTGACTCCCCATGTTTATTGTAGCATTATTCACAATAGCCAACGGTTAAGTAACCCAAATGTCCATTGATGGATGAATGGATAAAGAAAAAAATGGCATATACATATTATAGAATATCATCCAGCCTTTTATTTATTTTTAAAGAGAATGTTACTTTTTTTTTAAGATTTTATTTATTTATTTGACAGAGAGAGACACAGCGAGAGAGGGAACACAAGCAGGGGGAGCGGGAGAGGGAGAAGCAGGCTTCCTGCCAAGCAGGGATCCCGATGCGGGGCTTGATCCCAGGACCCTGGGATCATGACCTGAGCCTAAAGCAGACGCTTAACGATTGAGCCACCCAGGCGCCCCTCATCCAGCCTTTTAAAAGAAGAAGGAAATTTTGCCATATGCTACAACATAGACAAACTTGAAGACATTATACTAAGTGAAATAAGCCAGTCACAAAAAGACAAATATTGTTTGATTTCACTAACCTGAGGTACTTAAAGTAGTCAAACTCATAGAAACAGAAGGCAGAATGGTGGTTATCAGGTGCTGAATGTTAGGGGAAATGGAGTGTTGTTCGATGGGTACAGAGTTTGGGGCACCTGGGTGGCTTAGTCAGTTAAATATCCGACTCTTGGGCGCCTGGGTGGCTCAGTTGGTTAAGCGACTGCCTTCGGCTCAGGTCATGATCCTGGAGTCCCAGGATCGAGTCCCGCATCGGGCTCCCTGCTCGGCAGGGAGTCTGCTTCTCCCTCTGACCCTCCTCCCTCTCATGCTCTCTGTCTCTCATTCTCTCTGTCTCAAATAAATAAATAAAATCTTAAAAAAAAAAAATATCCGACTCTTGATTTTGGCTCAGGTGATGATCTCAGGGTTGTGAGATCGAGCCCAATGTCCAGCATTGTGCTGAGTGTAGAGCTTGCTTGAGATTCTTTCTCCCTCTCTCTCTGCCTCCCCCCCGACCCCGTTCTCACTCATGCGCTCTCTTTTCTCTCTCTCTCTCTCAAAAAAAAAAAAATGGGTACAGAGTTTGAACCTTGAGGTAGAAAATTCTAGAGATCTGTGGTGCAACAATATGAATATACTTAACACTATTGAACTGTACACTTTAAAAAGGTTAAGATGGTAAATTTTATGTTATGTGCTTTTCACCACAATTTTCAAAATGTGCCCATAAGAAATTCTACCTTTCTCTTCAATTTGGAGAAGGTTTCTGTCACAAAGAGAAGTAAAATAAAGCATGAAAAGTGAGTATTCATTTTTCCTAACATTTTAACGTACTCTTCTCCATGTTTACAATGACAGAACTTAACTAAATGAAGTTAAGTTTTAAATGGAAAATTAATTAGAACCCAGAAATGCAAGTAGTAAAAACTCCTTGATGTTCAGTTTGGTCTTCGCAATTGCTAAGAAAGAAAATGTTCATTTCCCACAGTCCTGTACAGGCTGGAAACCAACTTGGATGAGTGACCTATTATGATAAGAAGAAGTTTCTGGTTACACCTCTTACAAAACGTCAATTTTCTTTCAACACAACAAGCATCGCTTTTGACAGTCCTGCTCCACAGGAAACAGAAGCCCTTACAAATTTGCTATCACTCAATCAGCCCCATTCTCTGCATTAGAGGTTAGAGGTCCAGAGGTTTTAAAGTTAATGTGAATCTTTTGATGATGTCCAGAGGGCGAACCCAGCCTTACCTGGAAAGAAAAGCTATGAGAGAATTTATTGCTTTGGAATATTCTGGGTAATTAGTTATCGTTCCCTGTAGAAGCACAATGGAACAGCTGGTACAGTGGGAAATGCCTTGGATTAGACATTAGAAGTCATTAGTTGCAGATCTTCTCACTCATTTTTTGAGCCTGAATGAGGCACATAAAATGTTCGAGTTTTCATTTCCTCACTCTATAAAGTAGGTCATAACAAGATCCAGCACCACCTTTAGATCCTGCACTTTGAAGACTTCACCTGAAGTTGTGTTCCTCCCCACACAGCTAAGAGTCAGAGGGAGCAAGGTAGTCTGGGCCTGTTCACACCTTATGCATCCCTCTTCTAGACTTCTAGACCATGGTCTCCCACACAGCTCTCCAGAGTCCTCTATCCCAAATGGGCCCAGCTCTACTCTAGGGCTATACGAACATGCTCCCTGGTTTTCATGAAGGGGCACTGTGATGTTATTGGACACTCTAGACCTAAGAAGTGACCAAGTGGGGTCTAACTGCATGGGGTGTGGACAGACCTTAGACATATGGGCTGGAGTGTCCACATTCAAGTTTTAAGTGCTTGTGGTATAGGACTGAGCGGGGAATAAGAAAAGAAAGGGGACAGAACGTGCACTGGGAATTTCACACTTTTGGCATATCTGCCTCTTGTTGTATGGTTCATTACAAAATCAGATACTGAACAGCCATACTTTGTCATACATCACGATAGACTCCATTAACAGAGAGATAAAGAAGAACATGCTTTAGAAAAATAGAGAAATATAGAAAATATAGAAAAAATATAATGCAATGTTCAAAATTTCTTTTTACGCATAACCTTTTAGTAAAAAACTATTTGAATGACATATTTTGGAAATGTTAAGGATCAGATAATATCTTATTCCTTTTGTACCCAACTTGGTTTGGTATAAAAGTTCTGGGTCTTTTATTTTCCTTGAGGGAAATGTAATTGTCACTCTGTGATCTTTCAGAGTTGATGTTTACAAAGAAGAAATCTGAAAATAATCCGATTTTAGATCTTTTTTTTTTTTTTTGAGAGAGAGAGAGAGCACATGAGGGAGCAGGGTGGGGCCTGGGGGAGGGACAGAGGCAGAGAGAATCTCAAGTAGGCTCTACACTGAGTGTGGAGCCCAACATGGGGCTCAGTTTCACAACCCCGAGATCATGACCTGAGCCAAAACCAAGAGTTGGACACTTAACCGACTGTATCACCCAGGCACCACCTGATTTGACCTCTTTTGACAGTAAGTTGTAATAGGTGTTTTTTTTCCTGCTTAGATGCTTGTAGATTTTACACAGTTTAAAATTTTGTCACATTCTGTGCTGGTGTTGGTTTTTTGGGTGTGAATTTTCATTGGATTAGTCTGTGATATAAACAAATGTAAAGGGACCCTGCATCCAAGCTGGAGGCAAGACTATGTATGAGTAGAGGGGCAAGCTTGGGGGGTGGGGAGCAAGGGCAGGGGAGGTATTCACTGTATATCATTTTGTATGGAGGCTTGTAGAGAGTAGCGGTGTAAGTTCCAAGCTATGACACACTCTGGGATGAAAGGGAGAGCACCCCTGACAAGCAGGAAAGTGACGGGGAACAGAGACCCACAGGAGAATCCCTCCACAGACAGGAGTCAGCAGGATGGAACCACGGTGGAGCAGTGAATGTGAGTCTTAAGCCAGCGGGCACTTACGTGTAAGGGATCAGGAGACCTCAGTGGGGTCTTCTCAGCCTCAGTAATAGTTGGAGTCTGAAGAGTACTTGATCATATGCCCTGGGAGGTCTGGGTGGATATAAGAAATATGTGGAAGGCAGGGCAGATTTGTGTTAAGACAAAAGTGTAAGTTCACTAAAACTAATGCCCCCAAAATTTTAGGCTGGGAGCCCCAGAATAATACCGAACCCTATTGATCAGTAAGGAGGGGCTCAGACCTCAGTGGTGCAGTGTCAGCTGATGGCCAGCAAATGGGGTGAGCAGAAGCTGATGAAAATCTTAGTGGGAGGAGTGCACAGTGTGCCAATTTTAAGTGCTGCCTATATATGGTGTACTCTGCCTGCCTCTTTACGTGCCTTAATGTTTAATCCTCACCACCCTTTTATGACGTGAGGATCATCATCCCATCTGAGAGGTGGAAAACTGGGTTTTTTGAGGTTAAACACTTGTAAAAATGTCATAGCCTGGTATACATTTATTTCTTGTCATTTATTGCTCATTTATTGCTCTTGGTAAGGATATTTTCAGTGTTCGATAGTTCCGTTCCATTTCATTGGAATTTCTCTTGAGGAGATTCAGCAGTCTCCTTATTTTGCCATCTTCAGAGACGTCTCCAGTAGACTTACTTTTTGCCATGTGTGTAGTGAAGTCAGTCTAGCCATCTGTTCTAGATGGCTAGTGGATCTTGAACTTTAGTGTGCGTAAGAAACACCCGAGGAGCATGTTAAAATTGCAGACACCACAGAGTTTCCCTGAGTTCCAGTATGTCTGGGATGGAATCCAGGGATTCACATTTTATACTTTGTTTGTTTTTAGAGATAGAGAGTGCGCATGAGTGCTGGCCGGGGGTGGGGGGGGGGGCGGTCGTGGGTGGTTAGAGGGAGAAGAAGAGAGAAATTCTTTTTTTAAAAATATTTATTTATTTATTTCAGGGAAATGGGGGGGGCAGAGAGAGTCCCTAAGCTGACTCCCAGCTGAGTGTGGAGCCAGAGGCCCCTCAATCTCACAACCTTGAGATCATGACCTGAGCCAAAATCAAGAGTCGGAGGCTCAACCGACTGAGCCACCCAGGCATCCCCTAGGGTCCACATTTTAAACAAACACCAGACGTGAATTCAGATGCAAATTGTCTACAGATTATGCATTGAGACAGACTATAATAAAGCAGTATAAATCTGGAGTAGCATTCATCTCCACATTTAGCCCATGGTCCTTGTTCCTCCAGCATAATTTTATTATAAAATCAAAGAAGTAGTAAGCAGAAGAAGCTGCAGGTAGGGGAGGAAGTGAAGGAAGGGTAGACAAGCTGGTGAGATGTAGGTCAAGGAAGAACCACGGGATGCTCTTACACAATGCAGCTTTGACTGGCACATACTGGATTACAAGGTCAAAGCCAGAATGGTCTGGAACCTCTCCAAGCAGAACAGATAAACCCACAGGCCAACTTTAACAGGAAATACCTGTAAACAAATTTAATATTTTATATTTTTTAAAATAATTCTGGGGCAAAGGGTAATCATTTTTAGCTTAAGTAAAAGCCTGGAGGTTTATTAGGGATTTCCTTATGTTAAAATAATGAGTAATATTGGGTTCATGCCAGAAAAGAATACAGATTTACCATTAAATGTTTATTTACTCTCAAAGTGTTTTATTTGATAAGAGAAGTGAGTGGTTCAGGCTTATACATTTTCCAGTAGCAATTTCTTGTTTTCAGATACAAACCCCCAATTTTTTAGGTAGGACACTTTTGACTTAATGCAGCCACACATACTTTGGTTAATGTAAGAGATTGATTCCGGAAATTTGCTAGAACACGGACTTCTAGAAAGGTGATCATATCAAAAGCTTGCCATTTATAGGAATTCTATAATCAATTTTTCTGTGGAAAAGAAAAAAAGTAACCACCCACTAATTAGTCCATCTTGGCAAATCTGGACTTAATTATGTCTCTATATTTTAATGCAAATTTTGGCAGCAGTTGGAATAGTGCAAAATGAATAAAGGCAAGGAAAAAGTGCTTTTGAATAAAGAATTTGAAAGCAAGGGAAAAGATCATATAGAAAATTTTATTTGAATAAACAACCCTGAAAATAAGCAATCGACTTATTAAGCAAACTTAACTTATAAATCAATATTTACAGTAAGAAGAATACTAATGTAAGTTATAACAGCAAAGTATAAAAATCAGTGCAATAACCAACTTTATAACATGTTTCTCATGACGGAGTATACTGTTATCTGAAGACCAGGACAGTTCCACCAAAAAGAATACAGCTGAGAGTGCCAGGTGTCAAATTAATGAGGGACTTTATCAAAGAAGGTGGGTTTGGTGCATCTGGCTTCTCTTTCAGGGAAATTGGCAAAACACCACTAGTCCTAATCCTACAAATGTGGTTGTTTAAAACAGGTTGAGGCAGCAACATTTTACAGGCCAACATAAAAAGAAAAACAATCACAGGAATGATATAATTACAGGGTAATAAAAACATAAACACCATTATTGCATTAATTTTGTATTTGGGTTTTCTTCCATGGTTGGCCTACCAGCTTATAAGTGCAAGGTTTTGATTACAAAGTCAGTTAGATATTTTGCCATTTATCCATCTTAATACACACACACATTGGATTTGATCATTTTGACAGGAGTTTGGTGTAATTGGCCATTGAAAAGAATAGAGGATTTAGAAGGATTTTTACCAAACCTAGAGAGAAAGAAAGAAGTAGCAACCACTTTTGACTTCTTAGATACTTACAAATTAGTACATTATCAGGAATAACTGTTCCTTTATATTGACCTCTCAAGGCCATCAATATGCTCTTTCTTCAACTTCTATTAAAGCAGAGGCTTATTGAGAGACAACTGTGTTCTCTTGGCAAGCTACTTAAACCCTCCAAGATTCAGTTTCTTTGCTTATAAAATGAAGATATAATGTCTACTTCAGAAGGTTGTTTTAAAGAGAAGAGGTAATGCCAAGGGGTTTTACACAGTGCAAAGCTCAATAAATGATGGCTATCATTTTAATGTTGGAAGAGAAAGCCAGAGTCAGAAAGAGGTGCTTCATTTTGATCCTCTTATGCAGCCCCTCGTTAATGTGGTTGAGAGCCAGCTCTTCATAGGAAAGTTGGCTCACAGATTCATGACATCAACAACAGTAACAAAATGAGCTCAATTGTTGGATACCAGTTGGAAGTATGACTCCTACTGGGGAGGTATTGTGTGTGTGTGTGTGTGTGTGTGTTGTGGTGTTATGCATTTAAATAGAAGTAGGCATTTTAATAAAAATGAAATCAAATTCTTAAAAGAATTCATAGATCACACTTTTTGGAACTGAGGGGCACCAGTAAAGCTTGTGAGGCTGCTCAGCGGTCACCACGTGCTTCTGGTGTACAAGTGTGTCTGTTGGGGGATGTGCCAGCCATTCAAAGCCCCTTATCTGCAGGTCACAGGACAGTCCTAGCCTTCAGGCTCTGGCTCTGCTCTCCTACTTTTCGAAATCCACTTCACTTCATCTCAGATGGGTGAGCTGATTTGTTCTTACTGTGGTCGCTGAGATGCCACAGATGAATACAGATCAACTTTACTCCTGAAAAAATGACACATTAAAAAATAATCACATGTTTTAATATGTTTGGAAAAGGTGGCAAATTAGAACCTCACTTCTGGATATTCACACTCTATAGTAGCTTAAGAAAGGCTTTGAGATGTCCGGTTTCACTCAGTTTTCCCCTACTATTTGCTCACTTAAATTTTTCTTGTGACTTTATTTGATATCCTGTATAATTACTGTCCTGCAGAATAAACTTTGGGAAACACTAATTTAGACTTAACTGTCTTGCTATCACAGAGGTTACATTGTTTTTAGTGCAAAGATATTACTATACCAACAGAGCATCTTAACAAATATCTTGCATTTTTACTCATTTGAGTATTTTCCATACATTCTTACTTTACCCAATCACTTCTCTTTACATAAAGGCTCCAAGGTGCCTAAAGAATTGGACCGGGATGAATTTCCTTTTCTGGCTTCTGTCTGTTTTCCCCACATTTTATGGCCCATGCATTGAGTTTTAGTATCTCAAATCTCCTTGAGATTAGATCTGAGGGGGGGGGAAAGGACAACATCTTAGAAACAAGAGAACAGAAACAGTCCTGATATTTTGAAATTTACATATTTACAAACCAGAGTTTATCCATCAGACATAGAGAAGCATGAATCCTCCATGTACACAGCCCTCCTACTATGCATCGTACTCAAAGGTAACCTTGACTGTGGGGAGGATGGATCCCCCACATACTCACCCTTTAGATTCTGAAAGGGTAAAGAATCCATACACAGCAAGGCTGTCTGAAGATTCACAATTCCACCCTGATAAAATCAAATTTTATAGTGAATGTGAAGAAGATATATATTATTGCTTCTCAGAAACAACATGCTGAACTTTGCCATTTACATTATAGTAGCCACTTACAGTGGCCAATGGATGTGGATCTAGCTGATGAAGACATTCTGTTTCCAGCTCCCTTCAAAATGGAATACTGTATTTATTGTTACAGTATAATAATAATTATATTATTATTGGGCTAGGGAGAGGCAAATGAATGTAAAAGACATTCTATAGAAGTTGGTATGTGGGATAAGAACCCCCAGCCTACATACCAATTTTCATATGGTGTCAATTATCTAAAATGGTCTCAGTAGAAAGCTAAAGAATACTAATGCAGGGAAAAAATATCCAAAGGCAAATCTAAAGGGTAATAAACACAAGGAGATCAAACAAACCTGACAGGAGATATTATTTGAACTATTGGCAATTTTCCCCTAGACCTCTGGTTTCCAACCACAGTCTCCCTCATCAGAGCAAAGGGCAAAGAAATTCCAGTGGAATTAATTCATAATATTTCTGAGCACAAGAAGTGCATGAAGCAAATCTCCGATATAAGCTATGCGTTAGCTGAACAAGATATTAATATATCTCTTAGTATGTAGTTCAGGTATTTTCCAAGCTGGTTCATTTAAAGAATAGTGTCCACAATCTATAACCTCACATCTCAATCTGGTGGCTGAATGAAAAGAATATTGAGTTGTAGAAAGATCAGATGCAAATATAGATATGACTTTTGTACTTGTATTAAGGAACAAATGTTTTCCTTTGAGCAAATAATTTCACTTCTCAATTTTTGCATCTGTGAGGTGAGAAAGCCATACTAGATAGTATTTAAAATTATTTCCATCTTAATTTTCATGGTGCAATTACTCTATTTTCTATTGTTTTTCTCTCTTTATTAGAACAGTAGTTATTTCCAAACACCACTATATGGACTGGTTGTATTGAAATCTTCTAATGAGCCTTGTAAAAATACAGAATCTTAGGCTTTGCCCCAGAGACTCTGATTTAGTAGGTCTGGGGTGGGGTTCAAGGTTGTGCAGTTTTTCAAAGTGATACTCACCCAAACATGTGGCCAGGCTTGAGAATCACTGACCTAGACCTACCGCAGCCAGGAGTAAAATCAGTATTTCCCATTTGAAGCAAATCATTTAGGATGTTTCAATTGCTAATAACAGAAAAATTATCAATTTGATTTAGACAATAAAGGAAATTTACCATCTCAGATGACTGGAAGCTTAGAAGTTGGGCAGGCTCCATGTTTTGGTCTGCTTTAGTCTGATTTGGAAGCTCTGTCTGCTTCTGAGATATTTTCAGCCCCAGACTTTCAGCAAGTCTCTTTGTCTCCTGTTTTTTTTGGGGGGCGGCAGGGGTGCAAGAACTCTTTTCCCAAGGCTTCCCTGCAGCCTTGCTTTGCATTTTGTTGGCCAGAATTGGATCACATGCTCATTCATAAACTGATTATTAGGAAAGATTATGGCATTTTTAAGATCAATGGTTCTCAATCTTGGCTGAACATTGGAATCACTGGGAAAAATTTAAAAATTAGAGTATCTAGATCCAACCTCCAGAGTTTCTGAATTAATTGGTCTGGGGTGCGGCCAGGGCACTTAGAGTTCAAAAAGTTTCCCAGGTTATTCTAATGTACAGCCAAATTTGAAAACCACTGTCTTAGATTAATCATCTGGAGGTGGAATGCTGCTGGGGAGTCAACTACCATGACCACTAAAATCCTTTAAAATCCCTTAGACAAAAAGAGTTTCTACCTTATACCAGTGTTAAATCGCTAGAAGCCTTGCAGACTTACCAAGGTAAAACCAACTAGAAAGTGCCAGAAACATGTTTTTTGACTCAGTCTAATGTGCTTTCTACCACGAGACACCTACATCTGTGTCTAGAGTCAGTGTGGAAAGGAAGAGAGTCATCCAGAAAGCATTGCAACACACCCTTGGTGACTCCAACAACATCTACATCTAAATGATTTCAACTAGAACTTGCTATAGTCACTAACTGGGGACCAGTAAGGAAAGTAAATATATACAACAAAAAGGAGTCACATCATAGGATGGCAAAAGATAGATTAAAAATCATAGAAAATGTTTATTTTTGCCATAATATACCATCATGTCATCACAATAAGAGCATGTTCTTTGATATGTGCAGAGACAAATTCTCCTTCTTTTATTTTTTTATTTTAATTTATTTTAATTTTTTTTATTTATTTATTCATGGAGGTCAGAGAGAGAGAGAGGCAGAGGCAGAGGGAGAGAAGCAGGCTCCCCGCCTAGCAGGGAGCCCGATGCGGGACTCGATCCCAGGACCCTGGGATCATGACCTGAGCCGAAGGCAGACGCTTAACCATCTGAGCCACCCAGGCGCCCCAAATTCTCCTTCTTTTAGAAAATCTCTTCTATAGGGGCACCTGGGTGGCTCAGTCAATTAAGCATCTGACTCTTGATCTCAGGTCAGGTCTTGATCTCAGGGTCGTGAGTTCAAGCCCTGTGTTGGGCTCCACACTGGGCATGGAGCCTGCTTACAAAAAATCTCTTCTATAAAAATCTCTTGTTGGTGAAATTTGACAGGCTCTGTAAGAGAGCAAAGACCTCAGTAAGGAGGGAAGAAAAACAGTAGTTTTTTTTACATGGTCTTTAAAATATATACTTTCCTGGGGCCCTGAGTGGCTCAGTCATTAAGCATCTGCCTTTGGCTCAGGTCATGATCCCAGGGTCCTGGGATCGAACCCCGCATCGGGCTCCCTGCTCTTCGGGAAGCCTGTTCTCCCTCTCCCACTCCTCCTGCTTGTGTTCCCTCCTTTGCTGTGTCTCTCTCTGTCAAAAAAATAAATAAAATCTTTAAAAATATATATAATATAAATAATAATAAAATATATACTTTCCCAACAGTAGTCATAGAATTTAGGAAACTGGCTTTTAACCAAGAGAAAACCATCCTGAGTTATTTACAGACCTGAGATTACCAAGTGGATTTTCCTAACTATACATTCACTTTATGTTTACAACCTTGAATTTTTTAGCTTGCATTTTATAACTATTCACGATTCATAAATGTGAATCAAAATGCCTTTCTTGGCCTCTTAGTTGTCTTGGTCTCATTTTAGATGGTTATAATCAAAACGTTGAAAATTCTTGCTCTCAGATTTCAAAGACAGAAAAAAACAAGATAAAAAGTTGTAATTCCTTAGGCTAGAATGATTTCAGCAAAGGAGCTATGATTAAAGTTTAACAAATCAGGAAGAAAACAAGAAGGGTAGCTATAAACTAATTCACTTATTAATAAAACCCTTCCATTAAATCTAGGTGGTATCCCCTTAAAACTTGAATAGAGATGATTTGGGGCCTTCAAATTAACTATTATGTAGCTGATATAAATGCTTGACCTTTTTTTAATTTAATTTAATTTTATTATGTTACGTTAGTCACCATACAATACATCATTAATTTTTGATGTAGTGATCCACGAATGCTTGACCTTTTGTTAGCTTAAAGAGTAGATATAGGTTGAATATATGGTTTTGAGAAGATGTTAGATAAATTCCTTAATGACTCTCATTCATTAGCAGTCATTACGAATGATTAAAGACTTATCATTATAAGAGACTTTTATTCTTTCCAAAACATATACTGCTATTGCTGGAACCAAAAGTCTTGCCTGGGATGGTATGATTTTCTTATCCTTATGTTCTAAGGTACTCGCTCTGGCTGCCACATTGGTAACATGGTTCCCTGCAGAGGAAACCATCCGCCTCATGCTCATTCGACAAGTTACAAACATTAAAGGACCACCAACCATGAGCTAAGGGCTGTATTAGACTTGGGCAATATTTAGATGAGAAACACAGATCCCAACATTAAGGACTTTTTATCCAGTGGGAGAAATAGTTAAGAAAACCGTGTATAGCAGCAATTCAGTGTGTTATACATCATAACAAAGGTAAGCATGGAATGCTGTGGAAACCCAGGGAGGGAACTACCACCTTGAGCTGGAGGGTCGAGGTGGAGTGAAGAAGGCAGAGCTTTTTAGAGGATATAGTGCCTACACATAGGAACTAGCCAGGCATAGAAAGAAGAAAAAGACATATCAGTGTCATGGGAAAATATAGGAAGGAGGGATACAAGTAGCTACGTGTAGCAGCCATGTAAGGTTGCAGTTAGGGAACAGGTGAGAGGGCTGAACAGAAGTTTAGGCACAGGTCTCATCCCAGAAGCCTGGGAGGTCCTAACATTTTAGCCTGAAGATAGTATCTTGAGTTTTTTTCCTCAGATTTTATAAGTTTCCCTACTTACTATGATAAAAGAACCGAATAGTTTGAGAGATGTTATAGTGAAGGGACAGAGCATTATTCCTAATGCTCATAATGACGCTGCGAGTTAAGTATTATTCCTGCTTTACAGATGAAACAGCTGAAGCTCAGAGACATTGAAGGGTTTATTTGACATGGACCTGGCTGCTTCTGGTGACATGAAAAACAGGGCTTATCAAATTGTATCATAAAGAAATATGGCGGGATTTTTTTTCATGGTTCATTCCTGAGATTAAAAAAAATAGCGTAGAAGACTATATTTCCTCCAGAATCAGTGACCAAAGCACAGCTTGAATACCCGTAATTCAGCAAATTAGTAAATGAGTCATCTTTACTCCTTTTTCCCAGGCTAGAATCCAAAAAAACTTCTCATCATTTTAAAATGAGGAGGGTGTCAACTTGAGATTAAACTCTGCCCACATCAGTTAACTGCATGTACATTCAGCGTCTGCTGACTCTTGAGTTGATTATAATCAGAATCTTCTAGTCACTACATAAGGGGCAAATACCTTTGTCATATAGTCATAAAGCTTTGTTCTTCTAACATCTTTATAGCAGATGCATGGACAAGTGACCTAATGTGCCCCCAGGACTTTTCTTACAAAATTATTGTTGATTAAATGAGAAAATATGTTTAAAGCACTTAGCATTGTGTTTGAAACATAATAAATCTGTGATCTATGGCAGATATTATTGCTGAGAACCAATCGAGACATCTCTCACTTCTGCTCCCTCCCTCCAGCCCCACCAACACACACACAGAGAGATGTTTAAGACTCAGCATTACATTTTAGGACAGAACCACTCCATATGTTCACTGGGGTATAGGTTGAAAGAATGAAGGGATCACCCCCATAGTTTGGGTCCATCAAGATAGAAAAATCTTTCAATAACCAGATAATAAATTGTCAATGCTTCTATTATAGACACAGCACTCACTGTACTCTCCAATTGTCAGTAAATCATCCCGTTGCTTAAGAAGAGTAGTTGAACCTTAGCTTTATTTCCGGATGAGGAATCTAAAACACACAGAGGTTATATAATTTACTCAAGGACTCACAGCCAGAAGAGGTTGGAATTGAATTCACACCTCTTGATTGTAGGTCATTGGCTAATCTTTCTAAAACACGGATCTGAGATGATCATTACTTGCTCACGTTTTTCTTGATTCGCTATTACTTGTTGAATGCAATTCAAAATTGTATTACAATGCAGTCCCAAGCTCTCTTTCCAGGCTGTCTACCACCAAGCTGTCAAGCAACCAGAACCCAGCCAAACTCAACTGTTGCAATTCTCTAGATAAGCCCCACATTGCGACACTTTGACGCTTTTGCTTGTTCAGTTCTCTCCGCTTGAGGTACGCTCGAATCTTCCTTACCTATCCAACTCATACTTGTTTTCCAAGTGTCAGCTCAAATGTTACCTTCTACCCAAAAACTTACTGGGTATACCTACCTGCAAGTGATCTAAATCAAGGGATCTAAATTCTCACATCTGACTTCTCTATACTGCTCTTTCTGTGTTAAGTCTAGTTTTATATACTTAAGTTGCCATGTATTTCTCTTTATTAATTTAATTGTAAGCTCCTTATGGTTAGAGGCTGTGTTTAAATCATCTCTGCATTCCCATAACCTGAAATATTTCTATATATTATAGATGATTTTAAAAAATGTGTTTTGAGTAAATGAAAGACTGAATGAGTGCAGGCTCAGATTTCCATTTGCTTATCTAAGTTACTGATAAAAGTGTAAGTAAGGATGATTTGCTTATGTAAAGAGACACGTTTCTATTTCATATTACATATTCAAATATCTCAGCGCCACTGAACAGTGGAAGGACATTGTGCTATTTGTGTTCTGTCAAGAAAGATTTGAGCACAGGAAGTTTATTAGGGATGCTCTTGGGAAAAGCAGCTGTGAGAAATGAAGGGGACAGGATTGGTTAGAAGGGGGAGTCGAAAGTATAGAGATTTGCTATATACCTTCTCACCCAGCTTCCCTATTATTAACATTTATGGTACATTTGTTACAATTAATAAACTAACATTGATACCTTATTATTACCTAAATCCACAGTTGATTCACATTTCCTTAGTTTTTATCAAATGTCTTTTCTACTTTTCTGCAAGTAATAGCCACATTACACTTCATCATGCCTTCCTAAAATTAGTTAGGAAGTATTCCTTTTTTCCTTGTTTTCTGAAAGAATTCCCATGAAATTGGTATATTACTTATACTTTAAATATTTGGAAAAGTCAAAATGTGATTTGGGCCTGGAATTCTCTCTGTGAGAAGATTTTGAATTGTATATTCAGTTTCTTTAGTAGATACTAGACTCTTCAGATTTCTGGTTCTTCTTGTGAGAGGTTTTGTTCTGTTCTGTTTTTTTAATAAAGATTTTATTTGAGAGAGAAAGAGGGAGAGCACAAGCATGGGGCAGGGGCAGAGATGCAGAGGGAGAAGCAGACTCCCCACTGAGCAGGGAGCCCAATGCGGACTCAGGGGCTCGATCCCAGGACCCTAAGATTGTGACCTGAGCTGCAGGCAGACGCTTACCTTACTGAGCCACCCAAGTGCCCCAAGAGAGGTTTGTTTTTTTTTAACTTGAGGTATAGTTGACATACAGTGTTATATTAGTTTCAAGTGTACAACATAGTGATTCAACAATTCTATATATTACACAATGCTCACCAGTGTAGTCAGCAATTGCGCCACACAAAGTTATTACACTATAATTGACTATAATCTCTATGTTGTCCTTTTCATCCTTGTGATTTATTTCATAACCGCAAGTTTGTGCCTCTTAATCCCTTTCACCTTTCTTGCCCATTCCTGTTAGAGTTTTGATTAAGTTGTACTTGTTCAGGAATTTGCTCATTTCATCTAAATTGTCAAATACTTTGGTATCATGTATGTAATATCCATTTGTACTTTTCGTGTTTTGTTTTTATTTCTGTTGGAACTATCGTGACATCACCGATTTATTTTTTCATTTACTAATTTGTATTTTCTTTCTCTCTCTCTCTCTCTTTTTTTCTTGATCAGTCCTGTTAGGTCTTATCAATTTTTTTTTTAAGATTTTATTTATTTGACAGAGAGAGACAACAGTGAGAGAGGGAACACAAGCAGGGGGAGTGGGAGAGGGAGAACCAGGCCTCCCGCCGAGCAGGGAGCCCGATGCGGGGCTCGATCCCAGGACCCCGGGATCATGACCTGAGCCGAAGGCAGACGCTTAATGACTGAGCCACCCAGGCGCCCCTAGGTCTTATCAATTTTATTAACCTTTTTCAAAGAACTTACTTTAACATTATTTTCTCTACAATACACTTTTTTCTATTCTTTGATTTTTTTTCTCTGAACTTATTTCCTTGTACATATTTGGTTTGATTTGTTATTCTTTCCTAGCTTCCTGAGATGGAAATTTTCAGCCTTTCTTCTTCTATTCTGATACGCATTTATGTTTATTAATTTACCTTTAGGCTGCTTAGCAAACCTGTAAGTTTTAATAAGCTGTGCCTTCATTATTATTACTTCAAAATATTTCCCAATATAGCTCACCCTTAAACAATGCTGGTTTGAATGACGTGGGTCCCCTTAAACATAGATTTTTTTTTCAATACAGTGTAATACTATAAATGCATTTTCTCTTCCTTATCATTTTCTTAATAATATTTTCTTTTCTCTTGCTGACTTTATTGTAAAAACACAGCATATAATACATATAACATATTAAATATGTGTTAATCAACAGTTTATGTTATCAGTAAGGCTTCCAGTCAAAGTATACTGTTAGTAGTTAACTTTTGGGGGAGTCAAAAGTTCTGTTAAAATTTTCATCTGCATGCAGGGTTGGCACCCCTAACTCATAAGTGTTCAAGGGTCAACTGTATTTTGAAACACAGTAGTGTTTTTTAAAAATCCATGAATTCTTAAGAGATATGTTTCTTAAATGCCAAGTTACTTTCCAACATCCATTTTCTGACACCATTTGGGGTCCTTCAACTCAGTTCCATCCTGACATTAACTACACAGAGTTAGCACAGTCCTCACAAGTTAAGGGCTCAGTTCTGTAAGACTGCCCCACTTCAAGCCTTAAGTCTTGAGTATCCTCAATTCACCTTCACTTCTGCTTGGTTAGCGACAAATTTCAGGGCTTCCCATAATAGCCTCGGCTTTGATAGTTGGCTAGAATGACTCACAGAATTCATGAAAGTGCTGTACTTACACTTACTATTTTATTATAAAGGATACAAATGAAGAGCCATTCATAAAGCCACATGGGGCAAGATTGGAAGGGTCCCAAATTCAAGAGCTTCTGTCCTCATGGAGTCAAGATGCAGCCACCTTATAGGTACGTCTATATATTTACCACCCAGGAAGCTCCCTTGAGCCTTGCGTTCAGAGTCTTCAATCAAGGTTTCATTACGCAGTCATGATGGATGAGATCAGTGGCCATGCGATTGACCTCTATCCACAGCCCTTTTCCTGTCCCTAGAGGTCAGGGCCTGGGACAGGCAGTTCTTCTTAATCAGGCTCTTGGGTTTCTGATATAGGGAGCTCCTCCCTTCATACTATCTAAGGGCTCACTGTGAGTCACCTCACTAGCATAAATTGGGAAGAGTAAAATATGAGTTATTATGAAAAACAAAAGACAGGAGATTCCAAGGGTTTTCGACTCTCTATGCCATAAACCAGGAACCAAAAAGAGATCAGATACATCCTTTAGTATATTATACAAGTAGTTGGGGATTTTCTAGTTATCTTTTCTTAACATTTTTCCTAGCTTATTTCCAGTGTTTAGAGAACATGCTGCGAATGATTTCAAGTATATAAAATTTGCTGAGAAATGCTCTTTGATTTAATTTTTTTTTTAAGATTTTATTTATTTGCGAGAGAGAGAATGAGAGACAGAGAGCATGAGAGGGAGGAGGGTCAGAGGGAGAAGCAGACTCCCCGCTGAGCAGGGAGCCCGATGCGGGACTCGATCCAGGGACTCCAGGATCATGACCTGAGCCGAAGGCAGTCGCTTAACCAACTGAGCCACCCAGGCGCCCGAGAAATGCTCTTTGAATCAGAATATGATTGATTTTGATACTCCCTATGCTCATGAAAAGAATGTATTCTTTACAGTAGTTGGGTTTGCTCAATAAACGTCAGTAAAGTCAAGTTTGTTATCAATTGTTGGTTAATTCACTGATTTTTGTGCAGAAATTTGTAGTAGCTACTGGAAAGGACATTGAGACATTGATTCTCACTGATTGTGGAATTATCTATTTCTCCTTCTAGTTCTCAGGATTTTTGCTTTATACATATAGTGAAGCTATATTATTGGGACTTACGACTTTAGAATTCTAGCATTTCCCTGGCAGATTGACTCTTTCATCATAATGAAATGCTCTTTCTTTCTAGTGGTGCTTCTTGCCTGAAAGTCTACTTTGCTTGATGTTAATATAGTGACAAGATTTTTTTCTTCTTTTTGCATTTTTTATAAAATTTCAATTCAATTAATTAACATATGTATTATTGGTTTCTGAGGTAGAGGTCAGTGATTAATCAGTCTTATATAATACCCAGTGCTCATTACATCACATGCCCTCCTTAATGGCCATCACCCAGTTACCCCATACCCCCACCTCCCTCCCCTCCAGCAACCCTGGGTTTGTTTCCTAAGATTAAGAGTCTCTCTTTTAAAAAAAAAAAAAAAGATTTTATTTATTTATTTAACAGAGAGACACAGCGAGAGAGGGAACACAAGCAGGGGAAGTGGGAGAGGGAGAAGCAGGTTTCCCACAGAGTGGGGAGCCCTGTGCGGGGCTCAATCCCAAGATCCTGGGATCATGACCTGAGCAGAAGGCAGACACTTAACAACCGAGCCACCCACGCACCCCAGATTAAGAGTCTCTTATGGTTTGTCTCTCTCTCTGGTTTTGTCTTATTTTCTCTTCCCCTATGATCCTCTGTTTTGTTCCTTAAATTCCTCATATAAGTGAGATCATATGATAATCGTGTTTCTCTAATTATTATTAACTAATTATTAACTCTTTCCCCTTAGCATAATACCTTCTTGTTCCATCCACATGGTTGCAAATGGCAAGATTTCATTTTTTTTGATGGCTCAGTAGTATTCCATTGTATATCTATACCACATCTTCTTTATCCATTCATCTGTCGATGGACATCTGGACTCTTTCCATAGTTTGGCTATTGTAGACATTGCTGCTATAAACATTGGGGTGCAGATGCCCCTTCGGATCCCTACATTTGTATCTTTGGGGTAAATACCCAGTAGTGTAATTGCTTGGTCATAGGGTAGCTCTATTTTCAACTATTTGAGGAACCTCCATACTGTTTTCCAGAGTGGCTGCACCAGCTTGCATTCCCACCAACAGTGTAGGAGGGTTCCCCTTTCTCTGCATCCCTGCCAACATCTGTCATTTCCTGACCTATTAATTTTAACCATTCTGACTGGTGTGAGGTGATATCTCATTGTGGTTTTGATCTGTATTTCCCTGATGTTGAGTGATGTGGAGCATTTTTTCATGTGTCTGTTGGCCATTTAGATGTCTTCTTTGGAGAAATGTCTGTTCATGTCTTCTGCCCATTTCTTGACTGGATTTTTTTGTTTCTTGGGTGTTGAGTTTAATAAGGTTTTTATAGATTTTGGATACTAGCCCTTTATCTGACATGTCATTTTCAAATAAGATTTTTTTTCTTTTCCTCAGCTTTATTGAGGAAGCTGCCACCACTATCATAATGCAGAACAATTCAATTACCCTAAAAAGTTTCCTGGTGCCCATTTTCAGTTCTCCCTCATCCCCTAAATCCCAACCCCTAATAACAACTGATGTGTTTCTGTCACTATAGTTTTCCTCTTTTTGTTTTATCTAAATGAAATAGTATGGTAGGAAGTCTTAGTGTCTCCTTTTATCTCATTAAGCATGCTTTGTTCTTAGGCTCAGATATAATTCTTCTTCCATTCTCTTCCACTGATTTAAAAGTGTGTATGTGTGTGCATGTTGTGTATGTATATGTTATTCTCATGCCCCACAGCACTAGATGTTTTGTACCTGGAGAATTTCAGGGTCTTTTGTCTGTCATCTTACCAGAAATGGATACCTCTTATGGCTTTCTCATAAGATGTTAATCCATCAAAATCCTAATCACATTTCTTGGGCAATAATTTTAATGGATTTTATTTACTAACTGAATGCATCATAATATCTGTCAAACATGTTTTGTTTCTTGTACATTAATAACTGCTTATTTAAATAATGGAAAATATTTGCATTTAATATCATACTCAGAATAAAAGTGCTTCAAAATATCAACCATTATTACCCATGAATGAATTTATTATTTATGTAATAAGATCCACGTATTGTCTGAAAGAGTGTTTTTCAGACTTCCTCTTTGGAGCCCTGATAGTCCCAACAGTTTGTTTAAGGGACCCTGCAAGAGAAAAAGAGATTGAATGAGAGGTCTATTCCAGCTTCCAACTTGTATTAGATTTATACTATTGGACTTCAGTATAAGGTTTTGTTTAAAGACCATGGCTACTAAAAGTTGGCAAAGCCTTTTTCATCTCATTTGCCAACTCTAGAGGCTGAGAGATATAGCTCCTAACAGAAAGTAGGGCATATTATAAAGAAATTGAGTTCCTTAAGTGGGTCTGTGTTTATTCAAGCTGTATGTGCTCACTTGTACAAACCCCATCCTACCGGAAATTATCATGATAGGAAGAGCTGGTATATGTTGTAGCTCATGTAGGAAAAATATTCCTGGGTCCTTAGAACACTTGACACTTCTCTATGGCTCTTGCAGACAATTTGCTGCCCTACAGATCTTTTTAAAGTCAGCCGAGAAGCGTTTTGAACATCTCATTTTCTATGTTGACCTTCTTTGGAGTCTCTATCAAAAAGAGAAATCATCAAAGGGATGATAACATGAAAGGGTTCCCTTAGCAGGAGAGAAAGGGAGAAAAGAGAAATCCACAAATAACCTCACTTGCTCTTAAAAAGTGAAGCCCTGACTAAGCTCTTTTCAAAGGCATAGGTAGCTATTTCTCTCTGAAGTATCCACAGAAGGTTGTTGTTGTTGTTTTTTTGCTTGTTTTCCAAAATTTCAGCATTTGATGCTTTAAATGCAGTCAAGTGCACAATTTAAAAGTGGGACTTGGAGGTAGTGGGTCAAATAAGAGCCTGGCCATCTTCTGTCTCTCAGGACATCTGGGGGCCCACTGCAGTCTTGGCATAATTGGGTCACGATTTAAAACCTCATAAGGTTATGGGGCACCTGGGTGGCTCAGTTGTTTAAGCGACCGACTCTTGGTTTCAGCTCAGGGCATGATCTCAGGGTTGTAAGATCAAGCCCTGCAACCCCCAGTTGGGCTCCAGGCTCTGTGTGGAGTCTGCTTGAGATCCTTTCCCCTTCCCTCTCCTTCCCCCTCTGCCCCTCCTCACTCATGCGCATGCGCTCTCTCTCTTTCTTTCTCTCCCTCTCTCTCAAATAAATGAACAAAATCTTTAAAACCTCATAAGGTTCTGTCACTGCTCAACCTCTCTACACTCTCTCTTACTGATATCAACCGATCAGTATTTTACAGGGCTATTTTTTTCCCCAAATGTTTGGTACAGTTAATATGCTGCTTATATCAGAACTTAAGTTCCCTCAGTTATTCAGTCCACTTAGCTCAACAGAGTGAGGAAAATTACACTTGGAGAAAGAGAACTAAATATACATGTATGTGAGTGTGTAATAACTAGCATTGATGAATTTATGCTTGCTAAAAAGGGGGGTGGGATGGGAAACTACTGTCATCATCTGAAAAGTGGAAAGTGGTTTTCTTCCCCTTGCAATGCTGCTATTGGCCAATGGCAAACCTCCTCGACCCCTCTAAGTGCCCAGACCAGGGGCCTGGGCAGCATCATTGCCTTTGTTCTCTTCTCTTCCTCCAGCGTGTGTGTTAGTCAGGACTCCCCAGAGAAACAAAACCAATAGGAGATACAGATATATATGATAAAGACACCCTTGATCTAGTATAACTCTGCTGGCATAACCCTTCTTTGTTTAAAAGAAACAACTGGAGAAAGAGACAATTTTATTTATAAAACGAGTCACCGTTCATTAAAAAAGTAAAGACATCAGGGCGCCTGGGTGGCTCAGTTGGTTAAGCCACTGCCTTCAGCTCAGGTCATGATCCTGGAGTCCCAGGATCGAGTCCCGCATCGGGCTCCCTGCTCAGCAGGGAGCCTGCTTCGCCCTCTGACCCTCCCCCCTCTCATGCCTTCTCTCTCTATCTCATTCTCTCTCTCAAAATAAATAAAATAAAATCTTTAAAAAATAAATAAATAAAAAATAAAAAAGTAAAGACATGGAAAAATAGCATCCCTTGCAAGTATGTTTCTAAATAACTCCCCAGGCTCACTTTTAGAGGTTATTCTGTGCTATTTTAAATCACACAGGAGAATTGGAATAGAATCCACTTGACCTTAGAAACCCTCACCTTGGTTTTATCTTTCATACCTTTGCATTTCCCAGATTTCCTTTGTGGATCTCTTAAGTCGAAGGAAGGTTAAATGAATTAATTAGATGTAAAACCATTAGAAGCCCTTGGGGCATGTCCGGTAGGTGCCCAATATTAAGGTTTCTCCTACATTACCTTTTTAAATAATTGCAGTAATCCTGTAAGGTAAGTATTAGTAAGATCCCCATTTTCTAGACAAGAAGACCAAGGCTCAGGAAGAGTAAGTGAGTTCCCAAGAGCACACAGATACTAAATGAAAGAGGCAGTGATCAAACCCAGGTGATCTGACCCCAAAATCCCCACTCATCAACATCAGGCTCTACCTCCCTGGGCTCAGTAACCTTTTACACAGCTGTTCGCTTTGTAATAGTTTATGAAGCTGACATTTAAGTTTTCTCTACGTGTGTGATACTTCACAATAAAAATGGAAACCAAAGGCGGGAAACCGTTAGAGATTATGAGCAGCGAAGAACTGTGCAATAGTGATGCAATCACTATTCTACAGTGATGAATAATTTGAAAGTCTAAATGAGGGTTTCTCAGTTGTGGTTGGGTAGGAGGATCTCCTACAGCATAAGCACCAGGGGAACTTTTAAAGATACAAGTTCTCGTCATTCCTCTGTCCTTCGATTCTCCTTCATTCATGCCACATTATTTCTTGAACACCTGCTATGTGCCAGGCTCTGTAGGTCCTGAGGGTATTGCAGGGAACAAAATCAACAAATCCCTGCCTTGATGGAACTTATGGTCCAGGGCTTTAGAAGGACCCAGAAATCTGTATTCTCACAAGATTCCTACGTGATTCTTAATGTGAAAACAACTGGTCTAGGTAGTAACTTTTCTTTAAATCCTTCCAAGCCCATACTTACAGAAATACTCATTTGAATGAAGTTAGAATGTAAAGAAAATTAGTTCCTATCACATCACAGAAAATCCGAAGCATTTTTCCATGAACTGAATTTCTTCAGCTGATATGGGTCAAAAGAACATCCTGGCAATTATAATTTATTTTCTAATTGTCCTTCAAGCCTTCAGTTGCCATCTCCTTTTGTCAATCTTTTGAGCTCTAAAATGATTCTACCCCCACCTATTCTCATCTTGTGTGTTTTTTTTTTCCCCTTAGCATAAATGGGACATGTTAAGCCAGTGATTCTTTAAAGGCATAGTAAAGAAACTTCCTTGGCTTTACTTTAATTCCTTCTCTATGACAGCTTGGGCAGCTGAAATTTCATTTGGGGGATCCAAGAGCTTCTTGAATACCAAGCAGAACTCCTAACTCCTTCGTTAGAGAACGAAGGAATCTAAATGACATTAAAGCAAATAAAACAACAATAATATCAACAAAAGCCCACAAAGATATAAGACACTTCATTTAAAAATCTGGTATCGGGATACCCGGGTGGCTCAGTCAGTTAAGTGTCTGCCTCCCATGGGGTCCTGGGATCAAGTCCCGCATCAGGTTCCTTGCTCAGCAGGGAGCCTGCTTCTCCCTCTGTCTGCCGGACTCCCCCTGCTTGTGTTCTCTCTCTCCCTCCCTCTCTCCCTCTCAGACAAATAAATAAATAAAATCTTAAAAAAAATAAAAATAAAAATCTGATACCATGCTGGTGCTCAATGAATATTAGATAAATAAATTATAAGTAACATTTTAAAAAGTAGGTTATTTAGGGAATTAGGGTATAATAACTGCTATAGGGAAAAATAAAGCAGGCTGTGGGGATGGAAGCTGATGGGTAGAGAGAAGGTTTGAAATTTTACAGAGGATGGTTAGAGAAACCCTCAAGGAGAAAGTACCATTTGAGGGTTGCCTGTATGGCTCAGTCCTTAAACTTCTGCCTTCGGCTCAGGTCACGATCCTGGAGTCCGGGGATCCAGTCCCGCATCGGGCTCCCTGCTCGGCGGGAAGCCTGCTTCTCCCTCTCCCACTCCCCCAGCTTGTGCCCCCTGCTTGTGTTTCCTCTATCTGTCAAATAAATAAATAAAATCTTAAAAAAAAAGAAAGAAAGTGCCAATTGAGTAAAAACTTGTAAGAAGTGAGAGTGAACTGCGATGACATGGAGGGAAGAGCATTACAGACCAGCTGTTTTCAGATGTGCACGCGCCACGTAAGGCTTGCAGGCAGAGCGTGTACTTAGTCACTTTTCAGAATCAAAGTTATAAAATGGACATATTAATTCCCTTTTACCAGAATGACTTCAAAGATTAGATGAGATCATGGGTTTAGTTACGGATGTGAAATTTGGCATGTAGAAATTTCAATCTCAAAATGACCAGACATTTGTTTAGCATCTAATATATACCAGATTCTGAGCGCATCACTATAAACAAGCACTGTTTAATGATAGGAAGGAATTTATAATAGTCTTATAGAGACAGTGGTAAGGGGACAATTTTAATATGTGGCATTTTCTATAATAAATGTAGGGTGCTAAAGGAAGGAGGTAGAGTAAATAATATGATCCACATTTTAAGGGTGAAGAAATTGGTGGTTGGTTTAAGTTTCCAACACTGGCTTTCTGACAACAGAGGCTATGCTTGCATTAAAACACTCCAAAATAAGGAATAAGTCACAAGGATGAAAGGTATGACATAAGGAAGATAGTCAATGGTACTGTAATAGCGTTGTATGGTGACAGATGGGAGCTGCACTGGTGGTGAGCACAGCATAATGCATAGAGTTGTCCAATCACTATGCTGTAGACCCGAAACTAATGTAACATTATGTATCCACTACACTCAACTTAAGAGAAACCGGAAACACTTCTATATAGTGTTCTCCTGGGGTGAGGGGGATGGATTAGCCCGGTGATGGTTATTAAGGAGGGCCCGTATTGCATGGAGCACTGGGTGTTATACACAAACAATGAACCATGGAACACTACATCAAAAACTCATGATGTAATGTATGGTGATTAACATAACATAATAAAATTAACAAAAAAAAATATAGTGTTCTCCCAGGTCCTTAAAACAGTCTTGCTAACCCAGAAGAAATTGTTAGTTCCATTTTACATATAAGGAAAAAAAGCTTAAAGAATGTAAGCACTTTTTGGCTATGAAGGGGGAGAGACTAACATGAAGCCCAGATTTCTATCGCTAACTCCATTATTCTTTCAGCGATCTTATTTAGGTAAGATATTGAGGCTGCTGGGCTTGGTTCTCCTGAAAATGAAATGGGGAGGGAGAAGGTGAGTGGGCTATGATGTTGGTGCCTTTGCATGCGTGCATCTTCCCTACTCGTCTTCACTTTTCTGCGTGCATGCTTTTAAAAAGCCTACATAAGAAAATAATGTTATATTTAAGAGCAGTTTTAGATTTACAGAATTATTGCATAGATAGTACAAGAGTTCTCATATACCCCAGACTCAATTTCCCCTATTATTATTCTCATCTTACCTTGTGTGACACATTTGTCACAATTAGTGAGCTAGTATTTTTAATTCTTTTTTTTTAAGATTTTATTTATTTGAGAGAGAGAGAAAGAGAACAAGCAGCAGGAGTGGCAGGCAGAAGCAGAGGGAGAAGCAGGCTTCTAGCTGAGCAGGGAGGCAGATGTAGGACTCAAACCCAGGACCCTGGGATCATGACCTAAGCTGAAGGCAGACGCTTAACAGACTGAGCCACCCAGGCACCCCAACGAGTTAGTATTGACACATTTTATTAGCTAAAGTCCATGTTTTATCTAAATGTCCTCCTTTTTTACCTTAATACTTTTTTCTGTTCCCAGTTCCCATGCAGGAAACCACATTGCTTTTAATAATCATGTATCTTTAGGTTACTCTTGGTTTTGACAGTTTCTCAGACTGTCCTTATTTTTGATGACCTTGGCAGTTTTGAAGAGTACTGGTCAAGTATTTTGTAGAACTCCCTTCACTTGTGATTTGACTGCTGTTTTTCTCATGATTAACTAGAGTTAAAGGTTTTGTAAATGAAGACCACAGAGGTAAAGTACCATCCTTACCACATCATGTCCAGGGTGCATGCTATCAATATGACTTATCACTGTTGATGTTGACCTTGATCACAAACAAAAACAGAAAAAGCCAAAAATATATATATTTTTCTCTCTCTCCCTTTCTCTTTTTCCTCTCTCTTCTCTGATGTCATTGGGAAGAGTAGGAAAAATGAAAATAGGATGAGAAATTGTGAAAAATAAATATTTCAGAAAGATTTAAAAAAAACTGCATCAGAAAATTGCAAAGAAGTATGTAATTTCTGTAGAATTATGACTAGGGAAAATAATTTCTATATTTTACCTTGTGTGTACTTCACATTTACTTTCTTGTTTTCCCCCAGATGACACTATGTCAAACAATGAAAGGTAAATTTAAAATTTTAGGAAGTAAGAAGAAAATGACCTTTTTCATGTTGAAATCTAGAGACTATTTAGGATAACTACATGTCATTCAGTAAAATCAGAATGGAATTGATCCTCTCCTCAGAGTTAGCGGAGGGTTTTCCGCTCAACCTTGTAAATTTCGTTCTGTCAATTTCATGTACCAATTTCCCTTTTCCATTAAAAATTTACTTCTATGGGGGTACCTGGGTGGCTGAGTCGGTTGAGCATCTGACTCTTGATTTTTGGCTCAGGTCATGATCTCAGGGTCATGAGATCAAGCCCTGTGTTGGGCTCTGCACTCAGCTGGGAGTCTGCTTGAGATGCTCTCCCTCTGCCCCTCCCCCACTCTAAAATAAATAAATAAATCTTAAAAAATGTACTTTAATGGAAATTCCAATTTAATACTTTTTATTTGTAATGAAACTTGACTGAAGCTTTCTAAATAAGGAAAAAAATGAGGCTTTAATTAAGCCTCTTTTGTACTATTTATGTGTCATTTATCATGGATTTGGGAATCAGAATGCTCCTCACATATTACAAACATCTATTTACATTGCCTTGTGACTTTTAAATGGTCATCACCTTAAAATAGTCACTTTGGCAGGAGTCAAGACAAATATATGGACATTAATATAAGAACACAACTGTACCTGACTGAATTTAAGATTGTAACAAGCATTTATACCATCCACACTTTTCTTCACAATGTTAAAAGCCCAAGAGTGTTTTACTTCTTTCAACACTCATGAACCTGATAGAGTTTGTTCAGTCATAGCATCCTAGAATGGAAAGGAGCATGGCTTAACGCAAAGAGGGAGAAAAGCCAAACCCGCCTCCGCCTCAGCTCTCAGATTTGCTTCCACCCAAGGGCATCCTGGCCCTGAGCAGGGGCCTCTGGGCCACAGATGCCAGGGGGGTCCCATCAACCCACCACCCCTCTCCTTTTTGTGTGCTGCTTTCCCCAAACTCCATTTCTGTCACATTTTTTTTTTTAAAGAATTTCCCTTATTCTGTGGGCCATAAACCTATTTAGTCTGGAGCCAAAGGGATACCTTAAGTGGAGGAAAGGGGCCTGGGGTGGGGGATTCCAGTGGTGTTCTTTGGTTTCGAGGAGGCTGGAGTGGAGGGCATGGTTGATCACCTGGAGCTGAGCTGGGAGGGAGAGACCCGGGCTCTTAGCTCTTAGACTCTTTATTCCCTACCACATGGACTTCAGATTCACTCTTGCGCTTTACTCCAGAGGGCTGTATTCCTTGGAAAAAGAGGGAGAGACTTCGAATTTGATAGGAACTTTTTAAACCAGACTTGGCTGGATGTACCCGATGATGGGGGCACGGAAGTAATCAAGAAAAGTCTCAACCGTCCCTCTCCCCAGCTTCCTTCTCAGCTCCAAGGATCAGAAATCCCCCCCTTTGCTGACTCATTCCATAACTGGAGAAAGAAACTCCATTCACTGAAGCCACAGGGTAGCAAGGAAATCTAAACTTTTCTTTTAGGTTCAAAATGTCAAGGATCAAGTAGCCACTGTGGGGAAGGGGGTGGGGGAGGTGGGGACAGGGATGGAACTTCTCCAGATGAACGGACCATAGTTGTGTTACTGGCTCTTTGCCCGTAGCTCATTTTATTTTGATCTTCTGTGCCCCTGACGTAAAGAGGTCTGTGTACTGTACCCACTTCCCAGACGTCCTTGTATCTGCTATTTTCTCTGGAATTGTATTTTCTAATAAATGACACTTGAGGGAAAAAAAAATTTTTTTTATATTTATTAACAAAAATGGTCCAGAAAAGGATTGAGTAAAAATTACAACGATAAGGTTTAAAATAAGAGTTGTTTTTAGTTCTGTTGTCTCTAGGGGAGTGTAACCAGTCTAGAAAGCTGTTTAATCTCCTAAAACAGGACTCAGATCACACCACTCAAGTGTTAGATTTCAAAAGAAATTTTCCCTTTTCTCTCTTGTCAAAGCAAAATATAGTGGAGGTTTTTACCCACAAGCCTGCTTTCCAGCGGAGTGAATGATCTGGAGTCACTCATCTGGGAGCTATGGAATTCTGTCTATAAAATCAAAGCATTGTACTAGGTGGCCTTCAAGATTTATACCTGCTTCAACGTTCTTTGATTCTAGAGCATCATTGCTAACCATCCACCCCCAGATCATAAACCAACCACACAACATCTTTCTACAAAGATTTCTATAAAGAAAACAGAAATTCCCTGTTAATCACTGAATTATCTGCTTTCTGTTGGGAAATTGATAGTTCCAGGATACTTTGATTTTATTGTTACCAAAACAAAACTGAATTAAATTTGGCTTTTGCCTGTGAAGGTATTTATCTAGTCAGAGTGATGTTTTTAGAAGAAATGCTTTAGTTAGCGTATGGTTATTCCCATTCAAAATAAAAATCAAATGAGAAAAACCAATCTCCCTGTTTCTTTTTGTGAACTAGTTTGGTTGTTTGCATTATTTGAAAATTTGAGCACTCATGCAAAATTACCTGTGAGTGTACAATTTCCCTTGTAACTAATAGAAATTCATAGACTGTTCCAAGATGGGCATACTCATAGTTAGTCATTTGAGAGACTAGAGTTGTGCATACCTATGCATCATAGAAAAACACCCACACATACAAAGGCTGCATTTTTTACCCAGACCTGAAATAAGAAAATAAAAGAACTAGAATGCCTTCTTACCACCTCCACCCTAACCACACCTTCCTGCCCTAAGCTTATTACCCAAACCTGGCTTTGCCCCAGTGTTTGCCTCTTTGAAATTTAAAAAAGATGTTGAGGGAAAAGGTGAGAGAAAGAATAAGGTCAGGAAGAGAAATTGGTGAAAAACAGATGAAGAGCAGGAAATTCTGGTGGGCGTGGCTTTGTGAAGTGAATTGCTGTCATTTGGAAACGTAAGAAAGCAATTAAGGCTATAAAAATAACTAGGATGTGGCTCATTCTCTTATTTCCTTTGTTATGCTCAGAAACTAGATGAACATTGAACATTTCAGTTGAATTAGCCAAATAGGGATTGTCTTAATGACTTCAAATAAATTTTTATCTCTTCAGCAACCAATAGTAGTTCAAGAAATTCAAATTCTTGCTTTGATCATTTAGCTTGGACCCCTTAAAAGACATAACTGATTCAATTTAATTTGTTCATCTTTATACCTCCCAGATGGTGCTTGAACACTTCCACAGTGATTCTCTTGGAACTATCTTAATTCTTCCTTCCTTCCCTCTGTCTCTCTGGACTTTGCTTTTAGAGTGTAAGTTAGCTGATGGGGCGCCTGAGTGGCTCAGTCGGTTAAGCATCTGACTCTTGATTTCGGCTCGGGTCATGATCTCAGGGTCATGGGATCCAGTCCCGTATTGGGCTCCATACTCATCAGGGAGTCTGCCTCTCTCCCTCTCCTTCTGCCACGCCCCCCCCAAATAAATAGATAAATCTTAAAAAAAAAAAATTGAGAGTGTAAGTTAGCTGAGCCTTTTCAGCCCTTGCATCTACTTTGAAACCAAGCAAAGCAGCCTGCTGAGTCCTTTAAAGGAGCAGGTAAGTTCAAAGACAGACCCCAGAAAAACTGATAGAAAGGAAGGGTAGATGGTTTCCAGAGATAAGCACTTCTGACAGGATGTAGCCAATCAGGACTCCAAGCATCTGATAAGCCTGTGTAGATAGGGCAGAGGGAGGTGCCCATGGGGCAGCTGGGAGGTGGGGAAATGTGCTGAGACTCTAGTTCCTAAGGTGATCACGCCGGGTAAGAGCCAAGCCGGTCGCTGCCGTGATATTAACACCAGGATTTGTTGGTTTGGATGAGCCAACCTATTTTGCATCTATAAAACATATGTGAAGCAGAAATTTGAGCCAATTATTTGGCTTCAGTCACTTTTAAGCAGATTGACCATAGGAATTAAATTCTCAAAACGATTGCCTGTTCGTTACTGTATCTCTTGTTACAAATTTGGTTCATTTCTCCATTTTTCATTCTGAAAAGAAAAGAAAAGCTTAGACAAGGAAGAACTTGTAGCCTGCAGAAGGTACATAGTCCTAGGGCGTTTATAATTAATAATCAAGCTGCAATTTGTGCAAGAAGAAAGGGGGCCATCTATTACATTAGCATGTACAAACAGTTGGGTTTATTAAATCTGAGCTGAGCCAAAATGTTTGTCATACAACGGCGGCATTGTCAGCACTGCAGGAGTAAAAAAGTGAAAATTTTACCAGCGTCAGCATTGATTCACTCACTTCTCATACAGTGACTAATTAATGAGGAGTATATCCCTCGCGAAGAGTTGGAGTTAAAGAGAGATGGTTGCATTTGAAAAATATCTTAGTTGAAAGTGGCTGGAAAGGAATTTGATTGAATTTAATTGCAACAAACATTTATTGAGTATTTACATATGTAACACACTGTAATGGCAACAGGCATCCAAGATAAATAACACCTTCCTTCAAGTAGGTTATGGAAGATATAGTCACATACATTACTACAATGTGAGGTATCGAAATAAAGGTTAGATGGAGGCCCATCATGGTAAGTCAGGAGATCACTAGCCCTGATCCACAAATAAACCTCAGTTTGAATCATTTCTCCACCAGCTCTTGTCAATATGATACTGGGCAAGTTACTTAATCCTCTCTGAACCTCAATTTACACACCTATAAAATGGGGACCATAGAATTGCTTTATATGGTTATAAAGATTAAACTGGATAGTGTACACACAGCATTAAACCAGGATGCATTATATTCCTTCCATTCTTCCCAGGATTAGGAAAGAATGAAACTAATTCCAGTAAGAAGAATCAGAGAAAGTATCACAGAGAAAGGTGTAGAACTTTAAGAGAAGATGTGATGAGATGATTTCATATGCAGAATAGAATGAGTGGAGGCACAGAGTTGTGGAAGTATATACACCTCTGGGCAGTGTTGAATGGTCCAATAGGACCAAACCAGAGAGCACAGGGAGAAGGTGTGAAACCCAGAGCACAGATGAGTAATTAGTGATAAAACTAAGAACTAGGAAAAATCACTTTTACAAGGCAGTGTCGAAAAGATAAAGGAACCCGATTTGACATAAGTTTCAGAAAGCTATTTTGAGTAGCTCTATGAAGGATGACCATCCGTGAACATTGAGGAGATTACTAAATAGCTTTGTAAATGATGATAATGACATAAATTCAGGTAAGAATAGATATGCGGAAATGAGTATAAGAAAGGATTCTATGATAGAGTTTGCAAAACAAAGGAAAAGCTCCTTTCTTTGGGGACCAAAACTTGGAAGATTTAGATCTACCACATGAAAATTGTTTCCTTTTTTCAGGATTTGAAATTGATAATAACATTGCCCACTATAATTGTTGACTGTCATTTTTTAATAAAATAAGTCATTATATCCTTTCTATTAAATATTTGCATATCTACACTGAAAGAGGTTTGATAATATATTTAAGTTCAATGCTTGAAGTTCTTTGGTTTTGCAATCAGTGATCTCAGTCTAGCATATGTCAGATTCACCTGGAGGGCTTGTTAAAACACATTGCTGTGTGTGTGCCCAGAGTTTCTGTCTGATTCAATAGGCCTGGGGTAGCACCCAAGATTTTGCTGATCTAGAGACCACACTTTGAGAACCACTAGTGTGCATAACTAGAGACTTGTACCTTTGATTAAGGCCCAGTGGGTTTCACCTAGGTAAGGGCTAGTTGTCTTAGTCCATTGGGAATACCAGGAAAAGTATTTCCATCTCTGTTCTGAGAAAATAATCAAGGAATTAGCCCACCCTTTTCTTCTTGCTGGAGCAGAATTCCCTTTAGAGTTTCAGTTTGTAGGTTTGGGTTACTGAGTTCTGTCATTTGCCCCAATCATGAATAAGCCATATTAAATTCAGGCTTAGGACCACTTGGACAGTTAGCAGTTTCCACACTGAAGCAAAATGCTAAAAGTCATGTAGGTAATATCCAATTCTTTGTGGGTATTGCATTTGACAGGAAATAAAAGTTCATGTGAGGTTCTTTAACGGAACTCTGTTGGTACGCTGAAATTTCCATCTCATTGCAAAGAATGTAAGAGAACGGTGTAGCCACACACATGTACACCAAGTGGAGTTGTCCCTCATTTGCCAGTATTTAAAGCAATTGAACATGGTGTGTGAGGTAGAAATATGTATAGAGATGACCGCCGGGTTTTAACTTGAATGACCGGTGGACAGAGCCAACAACAAGATAGGAACCCCAGGAGGAACAGTAGGTTTTGGCAAAGGATGAGGTCGAATTGATACTGTCACAGAGGCTTCCAAGTGGAGACTTCCCACATACAGCATGGGTTTGGTGCTCAGGTGTTTATCTGCATAAAAATAATAGTTACACCTATGGGATTGATGAACTTGCCTAGGAGAAGATCATGGAGTAGAGAGAAGGCATAGGAGTCTTGTTCTTAATTTTTTAAGAAAAGCATAACTATTTAATTTTTTTCTGAAAATAACTGTAGGAAGTGTTTGGGTAACTCAAAGTACAAAAAACTTGATTGTTAAGGCAATGCTATGGGCTTTAAAGGGCCATCTCTATGCTTTGGAATTCTTCAGTGTAAGTCAATGCATATGTTTGACCATAAAGTGCCCTTGGAGTATCAGAAAAAAAAAATTGGACTAGTAAACTGATCCATATTAGACTATTTCTTACCACATGTATTTTTATGTCCTCCGTAAACTAATAGAACATTAAACTTAAATCATTCACTTTCTGGTTAATTGACTATTTTTCAAACATTTAAAATTATTCATAAGACCTCAAACTGTTGGATCAACTCTGTAGTGAAATCCAATCATGTTATTAGGAACAATGACTTGCCTCTTTATATATGTGGGTTTTTTCTATATTTTCAACCTACACATCATGAAAAAGAATCCTCGAATAACAAAAGCTGCAGGATACCGTTAAGGATGATTCAATCTAGCATTTTACAGGTTAGAAAATGTAGAAGCCCAAGTGGTTAATTAACTTGCTAAAGATGATCTCTTAGAAAAGAAAAAGAAAGGAAAAGAAATAAAGATGATCTAAGTAAATAAAGGCAGAGTCAGAATAAGCATCTAGGTCTCCTGACTCCAATTCTGGGGCTCCTTTGCCCGATAGCATGCTGCCTACCTTCCAGAAGCACCCCACCCCAAAAGCATCTCACTACACATAAGGATTAGTCTTTAAGCAGGCACACTTTCTTCCCTATTTCTCTTTAAAGCTTGAAAAAAAAAAAAAACCCTAATCCAGAAACAATATAAATGAAACATTCTCAGAGCCACCTACATAAATAAGTGGGATGGGGTGGGCTTACCTGAATATTCTAAGTTGAAAATGGACAGAACACATTAAAACTGTGACAGAAGAACAATTTCTTTCTAGTCAGTACTTCATTTCCACCTTAAAAAAAACTTAGACTGTTCCTTTACATAATGCCAGTTTATAAACTGAAGCCAACGAAGGATTATTTTGCCAATAATGATGCCAGACTTACCTGACTCTATCATTTGAGCTTCATGTAGACACAACTTTAGACTATACACACACACACATTTATATATAGGTAAATATGCATACACACACACACACACACACATTTTTTTCCTCTGTTCCTTTTAGAATGAGTTCCTGAAGAAGGCAAGGCAAGACAACAGAACCAAACCATTGTGTTGCTCACACACCCTGAAATACCTCACATGAGGAAGGAGAAATTAGTAGGAGGTTAAAAAAAAAAAAACTTAATTAAATGTCCCATTCAGTTGAAGAGCGCCAAGTGAGTCACCTTCGGATGGAGGCCCTCTGGCATCGTGGATGGGGGTTCGCTTCCTGTACTAGGCTTGGACTCTGCTGATAAAAATCGCTTCTGTGAGCCATTCAACAGCCCTGCTGGCTTTTCCACAGTGCGGCTCTTCCTCTCTGGAGAGCCATGATCTCACAGGGCCACCAGGAGCAGGGTGGGCGCAATGGAGTTTATGTTAGACTACTGGAGGTCAGACAGCCCTTCCCCTCTTTCCCTGTCCATCACATCAGTTCTCTCTTAGGTATCTTCCAGTTTAATTTTTTTTTAAAGGTTTTATTTATTTGACAGAGAGAGACACAGCGAGAGAGGGAACACAAGCAGGGGGAGTGGGAGAGGGAGAAGCAGGCTTCCCGCGGAGCAGGGAGCCCGATGTGGGGCTCGATCCCAGGACCCTGGGATCATGACCTGAGCCTAAAGCAGACGCTTAACGATTGAGCCACCCAGGCGCCCCTCTTCCAGTTTAATTTAATTATAATTTGTCATAATGGGTTCAAAAGGCATCTCCTCCAACAATTGTGTCCCAACCTCTCTCATTTTTGGGGAATAAACTGGTACACAAACAATGTAGGTGCTACCAGCAAATTCCTGTAAAATGAATAAATCCAAAGATATTCCCATTCCAGGGTTTCTGATATATAAACAAAACTAAGTCATCTTTTTTTAAAGAATAATTTTTACAAATAGTTATGTCTTTTCTTTGAATCCAAGGATGACATATTCAAGGACATTTTATCTGTGGCTCCACTCATAGGCGGCAAAACTGGCTCTGTCGTCTGCATAAAATTTAAATGTTGTGTTCCCAAGTCAAATTCTTCAGAAATGTCCTTTTCCCAAGAGCCAGGCCATCATACACCTGTGGATCTTGCTCTTTTGAGCTCCTTGGATCAGCCTGTTTCTTTAGGTATAACATCTAGATTCACACACATGGAAAGAAGAGTATTCTAAGGACTAGTTTTAGACTACATTTCAAGGGCAGGTGAGAAAATATAAACATCTCGACATCCCTGCTTGCTCAAGGAAGCATCAACATCAATGTCAATTTGAGTGAAATAGAGAAAAGGCAGGATCATCCCACAGCCTGAATCTACTTTTCAAAGTGCTGACTCATTACCAGTTGCACTCTCTTAAGTCCTATACAGTTGGTTGCTGGCTGGTGCCCCATCATGCTTGCTCAGCCCTGGACCGCTTAGTCCTTCTGGAGACGACACACAGAAACCTGAGCCTTGGGTTTCACGGGAGGCTCTCCAAGTGAGTCATTCTCCATAGATGAACACAGCATTTTATTTTTCAACACAGAGACAGGGGAAAACCCACACAGGGCTATGGGCACACCGTCAGCCGACTCCTCACTCCACCTGCGTGTGAAAACTTGTGTGTCAGTGTTGGCCGCAGAGTTTACGTGCAGACACTGCCTTTGAACCATGTGCTGAAGGCAGGAGGAAAGAGCTTCCTCTCTGTGGTCCATCCAGTCTCCACACTACATCTGGTCAAAAGCCAGCCATTTCATCTAAGTCAAAGACCAGGAGTTAACTGCTCTGTGTAAAACAATTTTCCCCATGACTCATGGTTCTTGATGAGGTCTTACACATGCCAACTGTAACGTTAGAACAAGTCCCGAATTAGTGCGAGTCTGCTAAGTGTCCTAGGAGGCAAGAGGCAAACACCTATGGAATTTTACATAATGCACTAACTTCTGCTCTCGGTAGGTCGTCTCTGCTTTTAGGACAGTTGTAGAGGTGTTGCAAATAGACGAACTAAGAAACTTTGAAAATGATTTCCGGAGAAATCAGGAGTATAAATTTAACTGTAAAAGTAATATAAAGTGTATTTTTAGATTGAACAGATTTATTTCTTGGGCCATCTATGTGGTTTATGTGCCTTTTAATTTCTTCCAGCTTCACTGCACTTGTTTCCTATTGTTTTCTGCGTGTGATCTGTGATGAACTCTTGTAGCTTACCTCCTACTGGCTCTCATCTTATGCGTTTGGTATTTTGCATTTGCAAAGCACTTCCAAGTTTACGAAGGAACTTTGCTCACGCATTCCTTTTCATTTTCAATCCTATAACCCGTGAGGTCTGCAGCTCTCCATCCCCCTTGTCTGGTTGAAAAAGACCTCCAATGATTTGTTATAGGTCACACTGCCGGCAAATGACAGGACTGTGACAAGAACCTTGGATTTCTAATGCCAAGTTCCCTTTTAACCGCAGCTGCTCCCTGGTGCCCGCCACGCCACAAGCTTTTCTGTCTCAAAGCCTTTGCATACACCAATTTTACCCTTGCTTACTTGGCCTCTACCTCTTGTCCTAGCCCCCAGATGCTCCAAGGTTCCACACTGTTTGGGAGAGGATTGTGCAGTGTCATGAAGCTAGTTGGAGCTCTTTAATTCTTCATAAATTAAGGCTGGGGTGGGGGCCGTGGGGATCTCAGGAGAGATGTGGAGGTGTGACCCGAACAGATTGACCTTGGTCCATGCGAACTGTCTCAGCGTGGTGCGGTCTGAGCTAGAAGCCTTCTTTAAATCATCTCTGCAGTGTAGCCAGGCTGTCTAATATGCCTCACAGCAAAGGGCACTGCTTAAAGGCATGACTTTTGTGAAAATCTTTTTGTTTTCTCTTTTTTCTTTGTGTCTTTGTTTTTTTTATTGCCCCTTTTTTCTTTCTTTTTTCTTTTTTCTTCCTATCTTCCTTCCTTCCTTCCTTCTTCTCTCCCTCCCTCCCTTCCTTTCTTTTCTTCTTTTCCCAATAGAGGGATGCCTAGTGTGGTAGTTAATCTTTAGAGATGGCCCCAAACAATGTTAATGTTTACTACCCACAAATGTAGGTGGGCCTATGAAGAAAGTGATGTGCTGAGACTTCTAAGCCCAGGCAGTAAGAAGACCTGGAAGCTTTTGCTTCCTTCTTTTTGGAGCCATCATCTACCATGTATAAAGCCAGGTTACCCTGATGGAAAGAGAGGCCATATGGAGAAGTCCTGGAAGATGAGAGGCTTTTGGAGGAACAACAAGGAATCAACCACCAGGTCCTATCTGCAGCCCAGTGGTCTCATAAAAAACCTCAAGGCGGGGGTGGTGCCAGGGTGGCTCTGTCTGTTAAGCATCTGACTCTTGATTTCAGCTCAGGTCATGATCTCTGGGTTGTAAGATTGAGCCTGGCATCGGGCTCTGCCTTGGGTGTGGAGCCTGTTTGAGATTCTCCCTCTCTCCCTCTGCCCCTCTCCCTGCTCTCTCTCTCTCTAAACAAACAAACAAAACAAAAAACCCAAAAAACTCAAGTGAGACCAGTAGAGGAACACCCCCAAAGCAGGACCTAGCCAACCCAGAGAATCATGAAATATAATGTTGTTTTGAGCCACTAAGTTCTTAAATGGTTTGTTATGCAGCATAATTGGTCACCTATCCCCTAGTCGGAATCTTCAGTAACCTTCAGCAAGTCCTTGAAACAGCTGGGCTGACACAGGCCGGTTTGGAACAGATGTGCGTGACCTACGGCAGATAGTAGATAGTAGATGGGGGTCAGTGGATAAGAGAAAGAGAATTTATGCCAAAGACGGAATAAAAACCCAGAAAAGGGAAATACAGAGGAAGGAAAAGCACTGCTTCTTGGGATCTTGAATTTAGTTCTACATGACTCTAAAGCAATCTCTTGTGTCCCAGGCTTTGTTTAAAATAGACAAAACTGGGGCGCCTGGGTGGCTCAGATGGTTAAACGTCTGCCTTCGGCTCAGGTCATGATCCCAGGGTCCTGGGATCGAGTCCCGCATCGGGCTCTCTGCTCCTTGGGAGCCTGCTTCTCCCTCTGCCTCTCTCTCTCTCTCTCTCTGTCTCTCATGAATGAATAAATAAAATCTTTTAAAAAAAATAAAATAAAATAGACAAAACTGTTCCTCATTGCACAGGTTGGCCTAGGCCTGACACTTCAAGAAGTGCATCTATTTCCTTTTTTGTGTGGTCATTCCTGGGTGTAAGAATTAAAAACGAGACTCAATGAAGAAAATTCACCGCGTCATGCTTTTTGGGGGCTGGACCAAGCAAATAACCACCATAAGCCAGTGGATCTTTGTATTTCTAGAAAGGAGTACATTGTTTGGAACATTGGAAGCATTTGAGGCCTTTTTTCCCCCAATCGAACTGACTAGGCACTCTGCCAGACCCTTGAGTAGGTAAGGTGCAGGCAAAGAAATCTCGTTCTGGGCCCCGTCTTCCATCCACAGGAGAAAAATTGCATCGTTACTTGTTCATCTAGTATTTATCCTTGGGGTGTCTGTCTATCTAGAATGCCCACAAAACCTTGGATAAAACTAAGAAATTTGGAAGAAACATGTAAGTTAAAACTAGCTCAAAGTCACTCACTTCTTCTGTTTATTTATTTGGTCTGAGATGATTCCCACATTCACTTACCATATGGCATTAAATCATTCTGGTCCTTGAGTTATTATTACATGATTCAAAGAGTATAATTTACAGAATTGCCAGCGCAGGCTGCACTCGGTCCCACACCAAAAAAAGACCACAAGGAGGGGAGAAGAAAAATGACTGTTTCCTGGTAGCCCATATTTACGCAATTTTCTCCCACCACAGATTGTTTTGGCAGTCTAGACAGAGTCTTGTAAAATCCTTCCCTGATGTCATCCACATCCTTCCTTGATAAGTTCAAAATGAGTCCGGAGCAAGCATGGTTCCTCTAGCAAATGTCATACAAATAATGAGTGCAGTGCCACCCCAGAGAGGCCTTTGGACTCCGGCGATTTCCACATGAAGGAACGGACTGATGAGCCGGCCACCAAATTATGTAAATATGTGGCCAAGAATGCAGCTGCTGAAGGAGAGAAAGAAACACACATATGGACATTTCGTGTTTTAGAAGAACTTTGTGGGAAACAAAACAGATTCAAGGGAGAAGTAGGCTAGATTCAGGGAAAGAAAGACTGAGGGAATTATTTTCTTAGTCAAAACCAGGGAACACCCTGAAATGAATGATTCCTTAAAAGACAACTTAAAGGGCGCCTGGGTGGCTCAGTCGTTAAGCGTCTGCCTTCGGCTCAGGTCATGATCCCAGGGTCCTGGGATCGAGTGCCGCATTGGGCTCCCTGCTCGGCAGGAAGCCTGCTTCTCCCTCTCCCACTCCCCCTGCTGTGTTCCTGCTCTCGCTATCTCTCTGTCAAATAAATAAATAAAATCTTAAAAAAAAAAAAAAAAGACAACTTAAAACTGTGTTTTAGGGGCGCCTGGGTGGTTCAGTCTGTTAAACGTCTGCCTTCGGCTCAGATCATGATCTCAGGGTCGTGGGATCGAGCCCCCACATCGGGCTCCTTGCTCGGAGGGAAGCCTGCTTCTCCCTCTCCCACTCCACCTGCTTGTGTTCCCTCTCTTGCTGTGTCTCTCTCTCCGTCAAATAAATAAATAAAATCTTTAAAAAAAATTGTGTTTCAAAGAGAATACACTGGGTCTTATTTCTATCATTTTTGTGGAGAGGAAAGATGGTTCCAGGTTAGGATTTGAAATTCAGGTTATAACAGGGGATTTATTTTGTATCACTTTATTTCTTTATTAGCAGATTCCACACCAACGCATGTATAAATAGGGTGGAAGACACAAATGCTATTCTTCTCTAATAGAAGATAAAATATAAAGGACACGTTCAAACAATTATCAGACTTATAGCCTCAATGAAAATCGATTCCAGTTTGTTAGAAAAGAATTTCCTAATCAGAAGACGTAAGGACAGACACATCCCCCTATTTATTGTTTGAAAATTTTCTGTGTGCTAAATCTTTATTTTTATGCGATTATATTCATCTGGACTTCAGGGGGAATTGGAAGGAAAATGCTTCTCACATTGCACTTTTTTTTTTTTAAGTATTCTTTTTTTTTTTAACGTTTTATTTATTTGAGAGAGAGAGACAGAGAAAGTGAGAGAGAGCACAAGTGGGGTGAGGGGCAGAGGGAGAAGCAGACTCCCCGCTGAGCAAGGAGCCCGACGCGGGGCTCAATCCCAGGACCCTGGGATCATGACCTGAGCCTAAGGCAGACGCTTAACCGACTGAGCCACCCATGCGCCCCCACACTGCACTTTTAATATTCTCTTCAATCTCGTTAAATTCTCCAAAACAAATGAAGTAGTATAAAAAAGAGAAATGTTTGATTCCGTTCTCACATTTTCTCTGCAGTTTGGTATTCCAGAAGAGCAGGAAATACTTTGACATATGTTTTTTTTTTTTTCCCTGCATCCTGACACGTTTACCAGGTCCTCAGCCATTCCTCTCCCTGTCCATGTCTTGAGTGCTTTCCTTCAGGTGATCTGTTTCTCTTCTTGCTGGGTGGTTTTACTATCTCTCTAATAGAAGCGAGCTTCTGTGTGGCCTCCCCCTGGGTAACGGAATCACAGACCTAATCATGTTCTCTCCTAACTCAAAGCCATCTGGTGGCCTCTCAACTTCTTATAATGCCTTCCCAGCAGCCTCTGCCTGCCGCATACTGCTACCTACTGTCTGCCACAGCCAGGTCTCTCGACATCGCCTAGACCTCTGGTCCTTGGAAGTTTCCAGTGCTTGGCCAGTTGCTGCCCCTCCTTCAGGAATGTACCACACTTCATCTGGTACTACTCATTCTTCAAGCAACAAACCCTGCGCCAATCTTTCTATCTGTCTGTGTGGGTCCCACTTTCATTGACCAACTCTAATTACACATTCCAGAAAATAGGCCTTTGTCACCCTTCTACTGGTCACCGCTTCTGACCAAACTCACTACTGGTATGTATTTCAAGCTCATCTCCCCCAGCTCTGTGCCTTCCCAGGCTCTGACCTCCACTCCATCCCTCAGAGACACTTGTCTCTCTGACTCTGACCTTTTTTAAGAATTTTATTTTTTATTGAAATATAATTGACATATAACGTTGTGTAAGTTTAAGATGTACCGCGTGTTGATTTGATACATTTATATGTTGCAAAATGATTACAACTGTAGCATTAGCTAACACCTCTATCCCATTAGGGTCACGAAAGTATTGTTTCATTTTTGTGGTGGGAACATTTCAGATCTTCCCACATTTATTGCAGCATTAGTCACGATAACCAATCTATGGAAACAACAGAAGTGTCTATCAACGGATGAATGGATAAACCTATTTATAAATATATACATACAATGGAATATTATTCAGCCATGAGAAAGAAGGAAATCCTGCCTTTTGTTGCAGCGTGGATGGACCTTGAGGGGATTATGCTAAGTGAAATAAGTCAGACACAGAAAGACAAATACAGTGTATTATATGATATCACTTGCATGTGGAATCTAAAAAAGCCTAACCGGTGAAAACAGAATAGGATGGTGGTTACCAGGAGCTGGAGGGTGGGATGAAGGGGACTGGGGAAGATGGTATTTAAGGGTACAAACTTGCACCTAGTAGATACATAAGACCTGGAGATCTGAAGGACAGAGTAGTGATTTTAGACAATACTGTATCATATACTTCAAAGTCCCTAAGAGACAAGATCTGACTCTGAGCTTTGATGTTAGTCTCCAGCTACCATTTGTTGCCATCTGCTTTGATTACCCCACTCTCAGATGTGGGGCTTAATATTTTATCAGACTTCCTAGGCTGGCACACGGGCTTAAATTTACCTCAGTCCCATCCAACAAGGAATTCCCCAGTCTCCCTAAGGATACCATAAAATTGTGTGCTCTGTTCTTCTCCAGGAGCTCATCTTGTATTACCTTTATGTTTTTATCCAGCAGTAAGCTCTTAAAAAGCAATCATGGTGTCTTTACTCATTTTGGCATCCTCGGGGCATGATCTAATGTCTGATATAGGCAGTGTTTGTTGAGTGGGTGAGTGTGATTCTCCGATTTCTTACCTATACATTTCATTATATCCATTTGCTTTATCAAATTGCTTGAAACATACTGGACCCCTAACAAATATTTTTAGATTAATTTAATAAGGTTGTTAATTTCCCTCTATACTGCTTGACTTGTTACAATGAAGTGAAAAAAAAAAGAGAGAAAAATGAAGATATTTTCAAAAACAAAGAAATATTGTAGTTATGTCCTTTCTAAGTTCAGCATTGTGAACTTGGGAATAAATTAGGAATAAATAAATTGGGAAAACTTCCTTAATTAAAAATTTGTGACTACGTGGGAGAGAGTGCTGAAGTAATTTTCATGATAAAAATAAAAGAGGCTTTCCAAACAGGTGCAGCACAGGAGCAATATTGAAAAGCAATTATTTTCAAACTCTTTAGGATAATCCATTTATTTAAATGTATTTTTAAGTGATTTAATAATAGTTTGGAGAAAAGTTAACAATAACTTATTCTTGTTTTTATTCTTTTTCTTGGAGGAAATTTCTTTAATCAAGATGTGGAACTGTTTGGGGAGCAAGATGTCTTGAGCTGTACAAGTCATGAGGAAGTGTAAGCCAAGGAAGCAGTGGATGGCGGTCAGCAAGAACCCCGCACAATGCTGCCTCCAGGAAATGTGGCCACAGGCTGGCAGGAGGCAGATGGATGGAAAGGAGCCTGGTCTTCTGGTTCTGTCCTTACAAGCTGTGTGACCCTAGGCAATTTATTTCACCTTAATTCTTCCTTTGTGAATATAGGGGGTGACCACCAAATACCTTGCTGAATTCTTATGAGAAATAATTTAGATACATAAAAAATGCCATGCACAAACTTGGCCTATGGTAGATGCCATACACAACTATTATTTTAAATTCTATTTGACCATAAACTCTCCAACTCTGAAAAATGATCTGATGAACATACAGAAAAAAATTGAAAATGTGCTTATCTTATGACACAGCTGTTCCACTTGGGCATATTTCTTTAAAACCAAAACCAAAACCTCTCAATCTATATATACAAAGAGACATGTTCATGAAAATATTTTTGTATCAGCAAAAAAAAACAAAACAGGTGTTTTGTTAATGCCTACCGGTAGGTAAGAAAATAAATAAATTGTGGTATGTTTATAAGATTGTGGTATATTTATTTATAGACCAATTAAAATTATCATGGATGTATTTAAAAATAGTAATGATGAGGGAAGATTAATTACAAAATTATATATTGACTTGTGTAAATTTAAAAGCACAAATCAAATAAGAGCATATGGATACTACTATATACATGTAAAAGGATTGAAACTGATTTGAAAGTGTGCATTCAAAACTTATTTTGTTAGCCTTTGGGACAGGAGGAAGAGCGATGAGCCTCAAATTATCATATTTAAGAGATATTTAGGGGAGCCTGGCTGGCTCAGTCAGTGGAGCATGTGACTCTTAATCTGGCAGTTGTGAGTTCAATCCCCACGTTCAGGGTAGAGCCTACTTTTTTTTTAAAAGAGAGAGATTTAGATTTATCAGTCAATTTTTATTTCTTAAAAAACACTGGCAGCACCTCCTGCCCACTAAAGGGGACACTTACCTTATCCATGGAAACTTCCATGACTCCCCAAGCAGAAATGATGGCTCCCTCCACCTTATAAAAACCCTATCGTAAAGAATTGTTTTCAGGTCTGTTTTCATGCTAGACTGATTTCTCCAAAGTGAGGGATTCCATATTATTAATTTCTGTACCCCTTGTGTAGTACAGGAAAAGACCCCAAATGGGCGTTCACTAAATATTTGATGAATTAAAATAAAGGTTCATCTGCAAGAGGAAAGTCCAAGAAAGCACTGGTTTAAAGCCAAATAGGAATGACCTTCAGCATTAACTGTTGTTTTGGATTATCTGTGGTCCTTACTGTTCATTAATGTAGCTAATCAAGAGTCATCATTAACCGTAAGACTTTCAATCAAAGAATGCAGGAAAATAGCTTTTCCAAGAGGAAATATTGAAACCATGAACATTATAGTAGTGGAAAGACCTCAGTGGTTGCAAACTATTATAAGAAATTATTCTAGGGGCGCCTGGGGTGGCTCAGTCGTTAAGCGTCTGCCTTCAGCTCAGGCCATGATCCCAGGGTCCTGGGATAGAGCCGTGCATTGGGCTTTCTGCACCGCAGGGAGCCTGCTTCTCCCTCTCCCTCTGCCTGCCACTCTGCCTACTTGTGCTCTCTCTCTGTCTCTCTGTCAAAAAAAAAAAAAAAAGATGAAAAAAACCTTTAAAAAATAAATAAATAAAATCCCCCACATAAAAGAAATAATGTATGAAGATGCCCTCTAAAGACATATAGGTTCTTACAAAATTAGCTGACACATACTATGTGCCAAATATTCTCCTGAGGACTTTGCTTCAGTTATCTCTCTCAATGCTCATTATAAGCATAGGAGGTATGCACCCATTTCACAGATGAAGAAACTGAGGCACAGAGGCTGAGCAACTTGTCGATGTCATACGACCAGGTAGCAATCATTTGAATCCAGTCAGTTTGGTTCCAGAGACTGAACCTCTAGTTTCTATGTTATAGTACTTCTCATTACTTCCTGTAACTAGTTTGTGTTGTCAAGATTTCATTGTTTTGTTTTGTTTTTCAGGAAATGTATTGCTGGATATTCATTTGCTTTATACAAGTATCACTTCTTAAAATATTAAAATAGTTCCCTCGTGGTTGGTAAGCAGGCACTGCCCTGAGACTCCTGAGTACCATTTCATTATTCTAGTCCTCTTGGCCCACCTCTGTGATATTGACATCCCTTTGTGAAATACACACACACGTACACACACAGCCTGGAGTCACCCTGACCCCTGCTCCAGGTCTATGGCCCCTGTGGTGCTGATGGGTGAGTTATCCATGTATTCAGGTTGTTAAATATTATGACTACCATCCTTAAACATCAAGTCAATTTATGAGGCTCAGGCTGCAGAGAGTGGTAGGGTAGCCACGGAGAGGTTCAGTGAGTTCCTTAGCAAGAATTAGAAAAGAATGACAAATCCCTGTCCATCTTCTGGGGGTTGCTGCCTGTGGACAGGACATGGGCTCTGGATTTGATACAAGTGAGTTTGCCTCTCAGCTCCATCACTCAATAATTATATGCTTTTGGGCAAATGACTTAACCTTGCAGAAACTTGGTTTTCCACTGAGGGATGATGCTCATCTTTCATGGGCTATATGAAAATTAAATAGTAAAAAGTACATGAAATGCTTAATTTAGTGTTTGGCATATAGCTGTTGCTCAGAAGATATTAATGTGCTAGACATTATTGTTATTACCTAAACTAGCCATGGTAGTAGTGTCCACTTCACAGTTAATAATTAGTTGATAAAAGCAAAACTATCAGAAACATGCCTGAAACACAATAAGCTCAAAATATACATACTAGTTATTACTACTTTGCTATAAGCCAATTCTATTTAAAGTTTGTTAAGTTGTGAGCTATATATATATATTTCTTCCCTTTTCTTTTTTTTTTTTTGAGAATAGGCCTTCTCTTTTAAACTTTTTTCTCTTAAAAGAATTCTTTCCAGGCTGAAACTCTGTGAAAAAAAAAAATTCTGTAGAAATAAGAGTATTTTTGGCACCTTTGTATGAGGATTCAAATACTAATATAGCTGATATCGCAGCTTAATGATGTTTATGGCTTCAGTGTGTAAGGCTGATAAAACCATTTTCAGCTTAGGAAAAGCCACCTAAACATCTCACTTATGAGATCTGCCACAAACATGTTTTAATATTTTGTTTTAATATTTTGAGGCACTGGTGAGTGGATTCTAATTTTGAGAGAAAATTACCCAAAGAGAAGAGGGGAAAAACCTCCCACATTAGTCTAAATTTTGTTTTCAATTGATTTTGACAAAAAGGAAATGAATGTCCAAATGGAAAGTCAGGATGGGAAGAATTTTTATTTCCCTTCTGGAACATCGAAGCAGAGAGTTTTAAGGAGTGGGCTGGAGAGATCAGGGAGGTAGCCCTGTGCACTCCCACAAATGAGATGAAATCCCATTGAAACCTTAGTTGCCAGGAGCAACCAACAGAAACACTAACACTGAGAGAAAGGGGTTTCTGGTTTGAAAATCATGTTTTTATTACATATCATCTGAAAATACTGAATGAAGAGTCGGATCGTTGATACCAGCCCTACCTCCGCCATTGGTCAGAGCTGCGACCTTAGGTAATGTGCTTAACCTCCCTGCCTCCCAGAACTATTATGTGTAATGTTTGTGGGTTGGACATGGTGTTTTTTAATCTCCATTTTAAGCTCCTCTAAATTTAAGCTTTGAGTAAGCAAATGCAGAAGGTAACAAATGTCTAAAACATTTCTAACAACCGCACATGCTGGGCTTCAAGAAGAGCACACAGCTTAGTTCAATTAACTCACAATTATGAAACACCTATGTACTATATAGATATAAAAAAATGTAGATATAAATGCAAAGATGTAGATATCAAAGGCAATAGAGATATAAAAATACAAAGAGAAACGATGTCTTCTCCAGGAGCTCCCATTCTAGTAGAAGAGACAGTGGTGTCCTTGGATGATTTACAACACTGTGCAATTAAAAGATACTGCCAGGGATGAGGGTCCTGAGATCATTCCGAGATGGCCATGAGAGGAATTTAAAGGACAAATGTTGAGCATTTCAGCCATCCTACAATCAATAAACTTCACACATAAATGAACTAGCTGTCTCTCTCAGTTGATGGTCTCGTGTGGTCTGTGTGAAGGGGTTGAAAATAAGGCAACCCTTTGGGTGGGTAGTGGACTTTTAAGTATTGTTGCTACTGGGCAAGGAGTTTAGCGCTCTCTCCAGACAATTCGTGCAGGGTCATATTTATAATTTTTTGTAAACAGCAGGCCAAACCTCCCACTGCCGCCGTCGCCTAGCCTGCATAGCGCTGAGTTCCTCTCTGATCCCACCAAGCAGGAACAGCGCGGACCCAGTGCTATTTTCAGCCAGTGGCACCTCTTAGGGGAGTTACCAAGCCAGCCAGAACATAAATTCCAAAGGAACACACTCAGGACAGCAGACAATTCTTACGTGGTATTCTTTAAAGAACCAAAATTGCTTCAAGGACCATACCAATGTCGTTTAAAATTTCCAGGGGCCATTGTTTCTTGTACCCCAGAAAGCGAATTGCTTCTTATAGAAGCTAGCTTTCCCCACCCAAACTCTGGCCATTAACACTTGTCTCAAGTAACTAAAAACAACAGATTGCTTAAAAGATGGATTTGCGGGGCGCCTGGGTGGCTCAGTTGGTTAAGCGACTGCCTTCGGCTCAGGTCATGATCCTGGAGTCCCGGGATCGAGTCCCGCATCGGGCTCCCTGCTCAGCGGGGGGGGGTCTGCTTCTCCCTCTGACCCCCTTCCCTCTTGTGCTGTCTCTCATTCTCTCTCTCAAATAAATAAATAAAATCTTAAAAAAAAAAAAAAGATGGATTTGCCTTTCAACCAGTTGTTTGCCTTATTCTGGCAGAATATTGGCCCCCAGAGGGATATGTTATAACCTGTCTCCTCCCAAGTAGGAGAGGGTTAATAATAACAGTAACTACCACTTCGGGAGTCCTTTTCTGAGCCGGGCTCAGACATTGGTTAGCTAAATCCTCTTGGTTATCTACGATGGCAGGTACTATTTTCCTGGGAACCTGAGGCCCAGAGACATTAAATGACCCAATGGCAAGAATATGGTAGTGACATTAAAATATTTGCCTAGCCAGGATGCATCCTAAATCCTGGTGGAGTGTTTTGGTTTCTTACAGTAAAATCTGTGGAAATGGGGGCTGGGGATGCAAATTCATCACAGAGACCCTCTCTTTCCTCTGTAGAGGAGTCCTCTGTGATCCAGTTACCTTGGAGCTGCAGCTGGGGAGAAATGTAGGTCAGACGAGATCGATATTTGGACAAGGCAAGAAAATCTTTGGACATTTGTCATGTGTTTTGTTAATCTTACATTTGTTTGTTACTATTCATATTTACCTATGAATCATGACCCTAAGAATACCCTCAAGCCATCAAGTACATTTTTCCATTGCTTTTAGTGTTAAAATGGAAATACATTCCGATAGAAGAGGGAAAAGTTTGGATTCTGGACATAACCCAATGATACTTTTAGATTCTAGCACACTTTTGAAGAGCTTTCTTAAAAATATTTTCTTGTTTAAAATGAAACACAATCTCAATATATAAATAAGAACCCAGAGGGATGTACAAAGATATTCACAAAATAAAATCAATGGTATTTAAACTATGAATACTGTATCAGAAGCTCTGATTTCCTATTACATTTTCTGCAGTGTCAGCAATAAAGATATAAACATTTCACCCGTCTCAAACATTTCAATGTTCTAAAATTTATATGTATTCCTAATTAATTTTCTTAGTCTATTTCTTGAACTTGCATCACTTGACCTCATTGGATATCTTTTCCCAAGAACACCTGTAAAATTTCATTTGTTTTCTTATATATATATATATTTAATTATATTCTGCCTGTTTCCTAATATGTATCGGGAGGTTTGCAATGGGTATAGAAAATATGATAAAGTGTCATAAGTCAAAAGTGGAATAAAGGAAGTAAAATCCGAAACAAAGATTCAACAGAAATAGAATAAAAAATGCTTATGCTTATGACACGCACATACACTGGAGTAGGGAATAAAGTAAGGAGGCAATTTGGCAAAAGCTTGCCAGCAACTAAGTGAAGAAAATGTGGTCAGTTATATAGTTCAGAGTCCGTAAGGTAAAAACAGACTGACTGCTCAGAAGAATTACTTCTATTCTTGGTGGTGAGATCAGGCAGGAATTTCTCCCAGGAGTGTCATAAAGAGGACGATGTATGATGTGGAAAATACATTTTGATAACAAAGAGCCAGAGGCTCTTTCTTATAAAGACCCCCAATATAAACTGATTAGATCCTATTGAAGTTCAGCTTGCTAAAAAGATAATTTCAGAGACATTTAAATTAGTTGCAGTTTTTCTGAGCGGAAGTGGAAAAAAAAAAAAGCCCAGAAAATTGGGGTGGCAAGTTTTGTTTTGTTTTGTTTTGTTTGTGTGGTTTTTTTTTTTTTAAGCTTTTATTTATTTGACAGAGAGAGACACAGCGAGAGAAGGAACACAAACAGGGAGAGTGGGAGAGGGAGAAGCAGGGAGCCCGATGCGGGGCTCGATCCCAGGACACTGGGATCATGACCTGAGCCGAAGGCAGACGCCAAATGACTGAGCCACCCAGGCGCCCCTGGGGTGGAAAGTTTTGATCCTTCCTTGGCAATGAAGACTCACGCCAATGTTTTCTAGGCAAACTCAAATCTGCAAGCTTTTAGGCACCATGTAACGGTTTGTTTGCAATTACCTATTGGTTCATGTGGTCAGTAGAAAGATGGTTTTTAATACAGGTAAAGTGATCCATCATCGGATGTCTGTAGCACACTCTTACCTATAATGTTGGTTAAATATAGCGTATCTGAAATGGGCACTCGTAGCTCATCGTTAGAGACAGGGCAGCTGGGAGGTTAGCATTTCTCCACACTTCTATATTCTGTTTACAGTGCTGGCACTGAGCCCCTGCAAACCTCCATTCTCCTTCCCCAGCTCTGACAACGGGGAGCCCCACAGGGAGATGGAAAGCCTGGAGGAGGAGGAAGGGACAGGCTCCTTCCTATGTGTTTGCTGGTCCTGTCAGAGCTGATTCTCCACCTCAAAGCAGCGGCTCGGTCCACAGAGGCACTTTGCTCCGGTTTGCAATTTTCCCACCTCCCTAGACCCAGCCTTCACCCACTCAGAGGTACCAGCATTAGCATGCCGGTGCTCCCTCCTCAGACACCCGAGTCCCAGAGCTGCGAGGGTCCTCCTTGGACCCCTGAGACACCAGCGCAAGTCACACAGTATCTTCTCAGAGGTTTGGGTCTTAGAGGACCCTTCCTCTAGGCTGCTAACTTCTTTTTTTTTTTAATTTCTTAATTTACATTCAATTCAGTTAACATAGAGAGTATTATTAGTTTCAGAGGTAGAATTCAGTGATTCATCAGTTGCATACAACACCCAGTGCTCATTATATCAAGCGCCCTCCTTAATGTCCATCACCCAGTTACCCCATCTGCCCAGCCCCATCCCCTCCAGCAACCCTCAGTTTGTTTCCTGTGATTAAGAGTCTCTTATGGTTTGTCTCCCTCTCTGGTTTCATCTTGTTTTACTTCTCCTTCCCTTCCCCTATGTTCATCTGTTCTGTTTCTTAAATTCCATCTGTGAGTGAAATCATATGGTATTTGTCTTTCTCTGACTGGCTTATCTCGCTTAGCATCACACACTCCAGGTCCACCCACATAAGCTGCTAACTTCTAATAATCCCAACCTGTTCCTTCCTTCCCCAGCCTCAGTAAGTGGGAGCTTCTCCCTGCAGTCATCACTTTTGAAATACCCCAGTGCTCCTTTATTGCCTTTCAGTTCTCAAAACTAGAGGAATATTTTATTGGTCTGTTCTCTCTTTCCAGGACCCGGACTGACACAGTGGTAAATACAAGATCGCCTCAGGGGACGCCCCCAAATTCCATAAATTGAGGAGATGATGTTCCCTTAGAGTAAAGGTATAGTATAGTTCAACAATACCTTTAGTTCCTGATTTCTTTTGGGCACTGGCAGAGGCATTATCTAGAAAATAACCTGTCTTTGGCCATCTTTGAAGAAGTAGCAATTTCTATGATCAAGGTTATAATACCCCTCAGGTGTGCACCAGATTGGTGGGTGCCCATTTTGTACCCATTATTGCTAGATTTTTTTTTTTTTAGATATTCTAGGTGTCTGTGGTTACATTTTATTTTATTTTCCAATTATGTACTTTTGTAGGAAATTGCAAAAAAAATGGAAAAGCATAATACAGAAAGTTTTAATTATTTGTAGTCCCACAGTACCTGTTTATATTCCATTATCATTATATGTATATATGTTACGTATGTTTATATATATTCAATAGGTTTCTTACTACACACATTTTTATAACCTACTTTTTCATTCAATCAATACATTTATTAGGATTTCCCGAAGTATTCTTAATTGACTGCATCTTCTTAGATGAAAGATTGATGTAAAATTAAGTCCACAAAAGAAAAAGACTCAAGCCTCATCTTGAAGATGTCGTATTGTTAACTTGCATTTATTTTTAATCCAGCGGTCTTTTAAAGAACAACAAGAAGAAAGGGTGAAGTTCTGAGACAGGGATGGGAAATAAGCTCTAGCACGTGTGTGCAGAGCACTGGCTGCATAGACCCCTGCAGTGACAGGAGATCAGGGTGCTCTCCGTGGGACAAACTTCGGGGATCGATTAGCAAAGTCTTCAGTGGGTGTGGTGGCACATGAGCCACGTAAATGCTAGCCACGCTCTGAGGCATGTTAGTGGATCTTTCAAAGTGGAGTCTTTTCTAGTCACCATTCTCTCACAAGAGAACCCTGCTCAAGGGAAGACTTTATTCATTCATCTAATAACAAACACACAGTGTATTTTGGGGATCTGTTGCTACATAACGAATCACATCAAGTCTTAATAGCATAAAACAATCCCCACTTTATTATGCTCGTAATTCTGCGGGTCAAATATCCAAGCAGGGCACAGAGAGAAGAGCTCATCTCTGCTCTGGGATTTGGGGGTCTCAGCTGGAGAAGCTGGACCAGCTCCACTGGATGTGTGTGCTGTCATCTGCATTCTTCAGTTCTCTGTGTGGTGTCTCCGGGGTCGAATGTACAAGGTGCCTCCTTTACTCATACACAGGGCTCCTGGCCTGAGATGGCAAGGACAAATGATAATTGGCTCAATCTCTTTCTCTCTCCTGGCAGCTTCTCGAGGTGCTGAGCTTGGGCTTCTTACAGCGTGGCAATCCCAGAGTAGGCAGACTTCTTTCATGGTGACTGGCTTCCCCTCATGAAGCATTCTAACAGTATGCCTCAAGGCTTCTCATGATCTAGCCTCAAAATTCACACAGCACCCCCTCTGTCACATTCGATTGGTTACCCAGGGCCAGTCCACATTCAATGAGGAGGATACTACATTGAGAGCTGAAGTTCTTCGAGAACCCACTGTTAAGGGATGGTTACCACGTACCATCTTGCAGATCAGTAGGCTCTCCTACTTGAATTATCTTCACTGACACTCACGATGCTCCATATGGTGGAAGTTTGGGATTCTCATAATTGGAAGCAGAAGATGAAAAAGGGGATCCCATGGTTTTCCGAACTAAGAGGTCACCTACTGCTGGTAACTCCATATTTGGGAATATTTTTCTCAGAGAGTGTGAATAATACTTGGGAGTTCACGTCATAGGATAAAAAGCAGAGGCAAATATTTGGGTATTGAATATGGAAGGTATTGGAGAGGAAAGTTCAGGGAAGAGAGAGTGCAGTTAACTACCACATATTGTATAAAAGAATACCAATTGTCCGAGGGAGAAGTAGGGCATTTTGGAACAAAATCTTTGAACACCACTCATAATATGGTCCTTTTCCATAGACTTTTTACATGAGTCGGGGAGAAGGGACATTAAACAAAACCTACCAGAGCAGACATGTAGAAAAGGCTTTATTATTTCTATGTTATAAATGAAGAAGGAAGCATATTAAGTGACTTGCCCGAAAATACATAGCTAGTTAAGTGGCAGAGCCCCGAGGAAAGCTCAGAGTATATAACGGGAAATTAGTGCTCTTTTTTGCTGTGTCACGAGATCTCCTAGATCAGACATCATACACTGGCCAGTTAGAGTTCTTGGTTACAAACACAAAAACTTGCTTTGGCTAGCGGGCACAGAAAAGAGATTTATTGGAAGGCTATCAAGTAGCTTACTGTATGGACAGGAATGCTGAAGGATTAATTTCAGAAAATATTACCTGAGACAGTCATGGTCAAGGCAGAGGAAGAGACTGGCGAGGACACTCACAGATTGGACCCCTGCAGTGAGCAGAGGCTACTACCATGCTGTTCCAGTAATGTCACTGATCACAACCCTGGGGAATATCTTGGAGTCTTTGTGTCATCCCTCAAGATCTAAAGTCCCAGGTGGGAGCATCTGATCAGTCAAACCTCAATCATACGCTCCAGCTGTCAGGTGGTTGTTTAAAAAAAGAAACATCTAGGGGCACCTGGGGGGGCACAATCAGTTAGAGTCTGACTCTTGGTTTTGGCTCAGGTCCTGATCTCAGGGTCGTGAAATCAAGCCCTGCAAGGAGCTCCATGCGCAGTGGAGTCTGCCTGAGACTCTCTCTCCCTTTCCCTCTGCTCCTCCCCACCCTGCTCTCTCTCTCTCTCTCAAATGAATAAATAAATCTAAATAAATAAATAAATAAGGAACATCTCGGCCTGTGTGCCTACCTCTTATGAAGGCACATACAGTGGGGCAGGGGGTTCCCCAAAATGAAGTGGGGTTTTGACTGTTGGCTAGCCAGAAATACCAGCAAGAATTTGCTCTATGCACTTTTCCCTGCAGTGACCACAGTTTACCACTATATTTGAAGTTCCAAAGAGAACACACCATTCTCATTAGAAACCTGAGGGTTTGAGGCAAGGACGCTAGGAGATGAGGGGTTCCTGGGTGGTTCAGTGGGTTAAGCAGCTGCCTTTGGCTCAGATCATGATCTCAGGGTCCCTGCTCAGCGGGGAGTCTGCTTGTCTCTCTCCCTCTGCCCCTCCCCCTTGTTCGTGCTCTCTCTCAAAAAAAAAAAAAAATCTCAAAAATAAAAAGGATTGCTAGGAGATGAAAAGTGAGGCATGCTGGGCCAAGCCCAGGATATTTGTTAGTGCAGTCCACATTCTGAGACTTAGTCTCTGCTCTCTGCAGCTAGTAAATGAAATAAAGAAAAAAGAGGAGGGAAAAGCTGGATGTAGGCTGTAACTTTTTCCTGTGCCCATGATAGCAATGCCTGCGTTTAATTGTCTATTGATATAAAGCAATCAGAAAAGATGATGTTGTGAAAGTCAATACTACATCGACCCTTTTCGAGGCCAAGTTTACAACAGGATGATCTGAGTAAGAATTGTATTTCTTAGAATGACATGCAAGAAGGACTTTCAATGAATTCCCCGCATGACATCTTTAGCAGAGTATGAGTCTGATGTGTGCAGTCTAGCAAGGAATTCTTTGTAGACTACAAGAGAAGGCTCAGAATGGAATGGGGGCAGAGAACAGGACAATAGTTTTAGGGGGGTTGGAATTAAATCAGAGGAAGGGAATAAGTATATATTGATTTGCTTTATGAATCCAACAGGGAAATTCAAGAAGGGAGTTTATAAGAAAGGGAATTCCAGGGTCCAGATTAAGTTGAGAGGAGAATTACTCAGAGGAGATCATGAGTGGATTTGGCTAAAATAGAGATAAATACAAACTCAGATGATGAAGGTTTTGTTAGCAGAGAGAAGTTAGATTCGTCGTTGAACTAAAGGGATCTGATGAAAAGAATAGAATGAAGGACTGGATCAGTTATCAAGGGAAGAGAAAGACTACAACAAGGAGTCAGTTGTGGAATACATGTGAGAGGGTGAAAAAGGAAAATAAATTCTTCAACATTGTATAAGATTGCCTAGCACATCCAGTCTGGGTGGGACTGAGTCCTTAAAAAGGCAAACCAGTCTGGGATGCCTGGATGACTCAGTTGGTTAAGCATCCAGCTCTTGATTTTGGCTCAGGTCATGGTCTCAGGGTTATGAGATCAAGCCCCACATCAGGCTCCATGCTCCGTGGGGAGTCTGATTGAAATTCTCTCTCCCCACCTCCCCACCACCCCGCTCACTTGCACACTCTCTCTCTTTCTCTAAAATAAATAAATAAATAAATATTTTTTTAAAAGGCAAACCAGTCTGAAACCAAGCATTTTAAATTTATTGTCTCATGCCAACCAAATGCTCATCCCTATTTTACAAATGGGCAAATTGAGGCTGAGAGGTGTTGACTTATTTTTACCAAAAACACCTATTTAGCAGTGAGCTAGCTGAGATTTAAGCCCAAATCTGTGTGATTCAAAAGCCCAGGATCTTTTCACTTTACAATGATGACTCTTGAATTCAGAAAATTTAAAGTCAGAGGTTAGCTGCTCTTGCATTTATTTTCAATCTACGCATTAAATAGAAGAAAGAGGCTATTGTGAGACTCTTGGTAAATTTTAGAGGAAATAAAATATGAGCACTTTTTTTGGTGAGAGAGAGGTAGAATAGGGGATACTGGCAAGTATAGCCCCTTCCAATTCCCCTGCCCTCCACATATATGTGATCTATTCCAATTTCAAGACTTTTTTTTTAATCACTCATCCAATGCTGATACAGGAGAGACAGACGGCTACGCCCCAAAGATTTATTTTGGGCTCCTTTCCTTGGTGTAAGGTTGCTGCTGGGACAAAGCTGCCCATCCAAGGACTACGCATTCTAGCCCCCCTTTCATCTAAACAGGACTGTGTAATTAGTTAATTCCAGGCTAAGGCTTTTAGGAAGCAGGTGTGCCTTTTTTCACCATTCCTCTTTCCCTCTCTTCTAGCTGGATAGTATCACCCAGAATGACCTTGAAAGACACTTGTCAAAGACAACAGAGCCGGGGCGCCTGGGTGGCTCAGTCGTTAAGCATCTGCCTTCGGCTCAGGTCATGATCCCAGGGTCCTGGGATTGAGCCCCGCATCGGGCTCCCTACTCGGCGGGAAGCCTGCTTCTCCCTCTCCCACTCCCCCTGCTTGTGTTCCAGCTCTCTCTATCTCTCTCAGTCAAATAAATAAATAAAATCTTTAAAAAAAAAAAAAACAAAAAAAGACAACAGAGCCTCTCTCAGCCTGGCTTCTGAATAACCACCACCACCTCCACCTTCCTCTTCTCTCCAAACATGAAGATCAGTATTGAACTATTACTTGAGTAAGAAAGGTTTGTTTTGTGTTAAGCCATTGACATTTTGGGGTTTATGTCTTATAGCAGTTGGTGTAGCCTGAACTAACACAATCTAATTGAGTTATTCAGTCTCTTTAGTGGTCTTGCTTCCTTTTCTTTCTTATTTGAATTTTGATGCTCTCTGTTAGAACTTGCTTAATAATTTGAACTTCATTCATAAGTCTGAGATTCTGCAGCTCCTAGCTCACTTTTCCATGGCTGAGTTAGTTCTTCTGTAGCTCACTGAGCAAATATTTAATAAACATGTATCTTGTGCTATATGTTAAGTGTCATATGGGTCTAAAAGTAAAATTTTTAAAATGTCCTTTTAGATGTGACAGTGTTGCTAACTGTAAGGATATTAAGGCAGCATTGCTCATAATATCAAAAGAATGGAAAATATATAAATGTGTAAAAGTAGAACAATGGATAGTTAAGTCTATGGTATATTTGTCTAATAAAACACCAAGAACTGTTTTTAAGGGGAACTGAGTTTGAACTTTATTCAGTAGATTTGGAGATTATTGAAACTTTTTGAGAAGATAAGTGAAATGAGCAAATTATATTCAATGAGAATAATCAATATGAAGGGTCAATTGAATTAGTGAGAATCATGGATGAGATGATCAATTGCTCTCCTTTTATTAGCAAGAGAACTCTAGAGTATTAGCTGACCAAATAGCAGCCCAGCCAATGTCAATATTTCCTAGTCTCCCTTGAGATAGATGTCACCAGGCAACTGAGTTCTGACCAGGAGTTGCTGTTACAGAAGAGAAGACTGAAATGTCACACTTACCTTGGCCAGATGGTGGGAGCCAACCCATTGGCAGGGCGAACTGCCTTCATATCTAAGCCTGTTGTTTCAGTGACCATCAGATACTGAGAAAGACAGAGCAGAACAAGCAGAACACAGAGGCCAGTAGTTGCTAGTTTTCAAGCACAAAATTTGTGCTTGAGCTGCAGCTGAGCTGCAGGGTCTTGACATGGTAGTGCCTTTTCTCTGTCTGGATGCTCTTGATCTTCCCTCAGTCCCTTACAATGCCCTACAGGCATTCTCTCACGGACAGGGTCCCTTTTCAAATGAACACATAGCCAGGTCCCATTGAGGCTTGTTAGAAATTAAGAGCCGTCAGTGTTCTTTGCAGGAATGCCTGCAAAGAAAGCCTCTCACAAATCCTCTCTTGCTCTCTACTCTTTCAGCTTTTTTATAGCCTAATGTGAGTGAGGGCATTCAAAAGTTGTGTCAAAAGTTTACAGACATGATAGGTTCCTCTCTCAACTAACATTGAAATATAGCATCTATTATCTTGCCTTGGCTGAAACAGAGACAGGACAAATTCCATTTTAACACACAACCCCACAAAGAACAGAAAGCCAGAAGCTAGAGAAAGCACACAAAGAAATCAAGAGATTTTCTTAATGAAAAAATTCAGATGTACAATGGAATGTTTGTGTCTCCCCCAAATTCATATGTTGAAATCCTAACCCCCAATTATAATTTTATTAAGAAACAGGATCTTTAGACTATGGACTCTGAGAAACAAACTGAGGGTTCTAGAGGTGAGGGGGGTGGGGGGATGGGTTAGCCTGGTGATGGGTATTAAGGAGGGCACATTCTGCATGGAGCACTGGGTGTGATACGTAAGCAATGAATCATGGAACACTACATCAAAAACTAATGATGTAATGTATGGTGATTAACATAACAATAAAAACTGGGGAAAAAAAAAAAGAAACAGGATCTTTAGGAGGTGATTGGGTCATGAGGGTGGAGCCCTCAGGAGTGGAATTAGTGCTCTTATAAGAGAGAACCCAGAAAGCACCCTTGTCCCTTCCACCAAGTGATGACTCCGTGAAAAGACAGTGGTCTATGAACCAGGAAGCAGGTCCCCATCAGACATAGAATCTGTCAACACCCTGCTCTTGAACTTGCTAGCCTCCAGAACTGTGAGAAATAAATGCTTGCTGTTTAAGCCACCACATAGTCTGTCTTTTTTTTTTTTTTCCCCAAAAGGACTGAAATGATATGCTTATGTTTAAGTGTATTTTTCTGGAAAAAAAGTCCCTGGGTTTCAACAAAATCTCAAAAGGGTACATGACCCCAAAGAAGTGAAGAATTATAGGTACAAAACTGTATTTAGGCATTAAAAGAAAATATATGGAAAGAACAGTTCAGTGTCTTGATGTTAATCAATGATGTTCATCAATGCTGACAGTATGAGAGAATGCAGAAAAGCCAGAAAAGAAGCAGTCAAAGACAGTCTAACAGAATAAGATTTTGAAACATTACCCAATGTATTGTATTTTTCCTTCTTGCCAATTCCTTTTATGCACAGTTGACTATAAACCCTGAGGCTGAGGCTTAATGTGTTAAGGAAACAAAGAATAAAGGAACAGGGAGGGGGGATCCTCAGCAAAAAAGAGATTTATTCTTTTTGAGTTCCAAAAGAAGTTCTTCTTGAAAGCCAGTGATAGAGACACTAACTCTGAAAGAGAAAACTGCTTTTTTTTCACTCCCCACCCCCCAACACCCAGCTAAGAGTCTGGTGGACTCAGAGTACTTTCTTCTCTAAACTATAGAATCTCTAAGAATTTATGATCATTGAAGAGCAGATTTGCACCATCGAAAGAGAAGTAGGAATAATTTCTGGGATAAAGAAAGAGGAGGCTTGGAGAGGAATAGGGAAGAGCAAGGGAGTTTGGATACTAGTGTGAGCTCTTCTCTCAGGGTCAAAATCTGGGTGAGAGATAGAAAAGCACAGATGGGGGGCGCCTGGGTGGCTCAGTCGTTAAGCGTCTGCCTTCAGCTCAGGTCAAGATCCCAGGGTCCTGGGATCGAGCCCCGCATCGGGCTCCCTGCTCTGCGGGAAGCCTGCTTCTCCCTCTCCCACTCCCCCTGCTTATGTTCCCTATCTCGCTGTGTCTCTGTCTGTCATATAAATAAATAAAATCTTTAAAAAAAAAAAAAAGAAAAGAAAAGCACAGATGGATTTGGGGACTGAAAAACAAGGGGTCCTAAGCTCCTCTTTCAAACTCTGGAAGGAGATAGATTTCCCAAGTGTCTTCTGTCAATATGAAGTAGCCAGAAAAAGGTGGAAATGTTTTCTGGACAAGTCTAAGCAGAGTGTGGATTTAGATAGCCTCCCCGCAACTCTCTCCACCCAATCCCAGTTTCTTTGGATTTCTTTGAGACATAGAAGAAATCCCAAAACAATTTTGTGTGTCTGGTGAAGCATCAGAATAGCTAACAGCTGAGAAGTAGACTTCCTGAAAGAGGTTACCACGAAAGATAACAGGTCAAAGGTCAGCAGAGCTGTTAGCAGAAGCTGAAGGGTGGTTAGTCAAAGCCCTGAATGAAAAGAAGATATGCGTAACTCTGAAAGGATCACAGTGCCAAGTATTGTGAGGTAGGGGTGAGTCAGCAGAGGCAGACCACTGAGTTTCCAGGAGCAGTCACCATGCACTTGCAGAACAAGAGGAGTGTCATCAAAGGCAAATTCCAGCAAAAAACTATCTCTTCTCCGATGAGAAGCAAAGATAAGCCCCTGAGAGCTTAGATCAGTCTGGGGAGAAGGAAAAGAGATGCAGAAAGCAGGTATCAACCAGATTTGTGCTTTAAAACAGAAAACCCTAAAACAACAACAAAAACAAATAAACCAAAAATCCAGAGAACTCTCAATGATCCCAATTTGATAAATTTAAGTTTTTCACCATTAATGGACATGAAAGTGACTAAGTGTATTTGGAATGAAATAAAATTTCAACTTTGTTTAAGCTACATGGTATACAAAATTTATACCCATGCCATAAAAATTAGATCAGGAAAGTCAGGTATCAGAGGAGCCTGGCAGAAGAGGGTTTCAAGAGAGAGTACATGTTCAGCTCCATCAAATCCTGAGAAGGTTGAACAAAGAGCAGAAGGGAGATTGCTAGTAAGGACTGAGTGCATGGTGGACAGAGAAAGGGAGTATTTCAAAAAAGATTAGCAATTAAAGAAAGATGAACAGTAGCAAAGTTCTTGTAACCTCTGCTTTCTTATCTGGGAAGTAAAGGGAAACAATACTTAAAAATGTAGAGTTGGTATTAGAATTAATGAAGTAATGTTAGAAAACATCCTTAAAATAGTGTCTGACAATAACAGATGCTTTATAAATATTAGTTTTCTACCTTACATTCTAACCTCCTTTCTTTCCCTTCTGGGAATGAAAGAAATCAGCATCCACATCTGTTTGAACATTATTATTGTCACCCTCAGCCTAATTTATATGAAGAAGTAATACATACTCACACATGATATGGTAGGGCTAAGAGGAGTCTTAGATCACCTCATTAGAACTTAAGAAATTAGAGGTTTAGGTAAAGGAAGCGAGGTCTCCATAATAACATGAATAGGGAGTAGAGCCAGGACAAGAACCAGGGTAATTGTTTTCCAGTGCAATGTTCTTCCATTTAGTGTTTGATCATTTTCCAAATAGTCAAGCTTGTCGTATTAGTCCAGTTTCCAACTTGTACAGACACCAGCATGGCCTAGATCCTGGGTCTCTTCCACCTTGTTTAAAGTGTTGGATTTAATCAAAATTCAAAAGATGCCAAACTACGTCCCTCTATTAAGTCATCCTTCCTGCATGGCATGGCAGTCTGTGTGGCTTGGTTTGAGCAGTTCTTCATTAAACATTGATCACTATCCTGTGATCAGTTCAATCTGGCATTAGGAAATGCTTTCAAGTGCAAAAGAGGGAACACCAGAGACTGTTTGTAGTGCACATAGGTATTTGGCACCACTAAAAATTAAGGCAAACTGGGAAAGAAGAAAACTAGGCCTCTGTCATACAGCCACCTCCATGAGTCTCTTCCATTTTTTTTCAAAAGAAGACTTTTGTAAGTAGAGCAACAGATGGAGTCTCCAGTTTCCACTGAGATGTCAAGTTTTCACAATTAGTGCTGGGCTTAAGCTAAATTCCAGTCATTTATGATCCCTGGTCACTGGGCTATGGAGAAGCCCAAATGCTTCATCTCTTCCTGGGACAGGGAACTAGAGAGATTAGGCATGAGTATCTCTAAACATGAATTAAGACAAAGACAAGCTAAGAAAGATCAGACTTCATTTATTTTTCATTCTATTTATTTATTTACTTATTTTATTATGTTCTAATGACTGTCCGTGATTGTTATTATTTAAGATAGCTGCATCTTCTCAACGTTTGGAATTTCCCCCTCTTTAACTATGCTGACCTAACGGATTAGGTATTAATAAAAACAGTTTTGTCTAGCTAATTGGAGGTGCTGGCTGCAGACTGGAAGGAGGAGAGAGAGATCAGGGTATTTCTTCCCCAGTCTCCTTCTGTTTGGTGCTGCTGTTTGGGTGTGACTGCCGTGGGGGTATTTTGCTGGATATTCTTCACTTTACATAATTTGCTATCTTTTGAGTTTGGCTTATATCTCTTTGGAAATATTTCTACTCTTCTCTGCCCTGCTATGGGCCTTAGAAGACTGACCTCTGTGGACTGTATCACTTGAATGCTGTTGCCCTTTGCCTTCCGGTTGGGTTCAGTTAGTATGGGGATATCAGGAAGGAGACCAGAGCAAGGTGTTTCTTCCTTGCTCTCTCCCTTCCTTGCTCTCTCCCTTGCTATGGTTATAGTTTCCTTCCTCCATTGACTACAGTTCTAGTCAGACAGCCCCTCTTCTACGGCTCCAGTTCCCTTAGGCTCCCACAACATTATTTCCTCTCCATTGGAATGGCTTCCCGATGTTGCTTATTGAATTTCTTAGAACTATGTCTACTCCTCTGTAAATAATCCTTCTATTAAGTCATTTCGATTAAAACGTCTGAGAAGAAATCTGTTTCCTACTGGGATCCTGACTGACACATCTGGGAATGGAAAACATGACCAAAAGTCAAAATACTACACTTCATTCCCCACGAGATTTGAGAGAAGAGAAGAGACAATCAGATGGAAGGATTTTGAAGAGGCAGCATTTGGGAAAAATGGGATAGTCAATCCCCAGGACAGGGAGATGTGCTTAAAAAAAGAAAGTGATAAGTGTGAGCATATAAATCAACTAGACCAAGAAATATCTCTCAGGATATTATACTGGCAGGTCCTGACATACTGGTCATCTTCTATGGTTCCTAGAATCCAAAGTCTTATTGAATCCTTGGAACATGACATTTCCGCATCCTATAACAAAGCTCACTCTCTTGTATCCTTCCCATTGCCATCTCCTGATCAACCTCGGGCCCAGGCTCTGATTATCACCTTCTAAGTGCTATCTTATTAGGTAACCCCTCCTCATTGGTCTAGATTTCAGGTCACTGCTTGTGTCCTTTTTAAGGTTTATATATAAGTTTACATTAGTTTATAACAACGTGTAATTATTTTATGCATTGGTTTGTTTATTCCTTTTGTCTATTATTCCCACTAGAATATAAGTTTCAGGAAGATAGGAACTATGTCTGACTTGTTCAAATTATATCCCTATAGTCTAGAATAGAGTCTAGAAGATGAAATATAACCAGCAAATATTCACTGAATGAATGAATGAACTAATGAATGAGAGAGTTTGATAGCATGCACACTATGTTTTTACCTTTATCCCAGCTAATTGCAGCAGGCTATTTAAGACATTACTCTATGAAACTATCACTATGTTCCAAAAAACTCATTCTGCAAATACAGGGAACAATAGCTGGAAATGCCTGAGCTAAGAAGAATGTTAGAAGAATGTCTGAAGGAGGCGCCTGGGTAGCTCAGTTGGTTAAGCGTCTCATGATTCTCATGATTTTGACTCAGGTCATGATCTCATGGGTCATGATCTTATGGGTCATGAGATTGAGCCCTGAGTTGAGCCCCAAGTCCGGCTCCTTGCTCTTCAGGAAGTCTGCTTGAAGATTCTGTCCCTTTGCCCCTCGCCCTTCCCCCACCTCTCAAAATAAATAAATAAATAAATCTTTTAAGAAAAGAAAGAAAAAGAATGTCTGAAGAGCAGTGAAATGAACATAGACTTTGGAACCAGTAGCCCTGGTGTAAATTGCAGGTCCCTCAATCAGTAGGTGTTTGGCCTTGGCCACGTCGATTATTATTTCTGAACCTCAGTTTCTTCATCTGTGCACGGAGATAATCATTCTAACTTGTGTGATTGATAGGCAATGTACTTGGCGACAATGTGCACTCAGTAGATGCTACTCTTAATGGCAACACAATTACTCTTTGATAAAATAGGGTTGTTGACATTCCCACTGGTTAACGATCTTGTCTGTCTTCTCACAGCTGTATTTATCTGCCTATAATAGTACCTGACGCTTTCAGGTGCTCGCTAGATGGTTGCTGAATGCCTGTTGTATTTGTGCTTCAAGAACAATAATTAAAACAGGCAGGATTTATTCAGATATTCTGATAAGCACTTCATATACATCATCTTATTTTACATCTGCACAAAGTGCATACTATTATTTTTTCCCATTTTATAAATAAAAAAGATGAATGTTAGAAAAAATAAGTTACTAAGTAAAGACTCTAAATGCCTCCCCGCCCCATCCCATCAGCTCCCACCCCTTCTGAGAAGGACACGTATCAGTAGCTTAGGACACCCTTTTCCGAAGGTTGCCACAGTATGACCTTAGTGTTTTGAAATTGGATTATAACTCCTTTGGGGATTTTCAGAGGTCCTAAATCTAATCTGCTTTATATTGCATTTCCAAGGCCATTTAGTGCAATTATGCACCTTCATTTCAAACCTGCATAATATGTAAGAGCTTTGAACAATAATGTAGCCACTGAAAGAGTACTTCTGCAGAATGAATAAATTATTAACTTTACTTACAATGCATTAAAAATGCATTAAAATAAGATATTCCTAATTCCTCATTTTGGCAGCTCAACTACATCTTGATACATAACCAGCATAATGAAAGAAGATGGAACATGGAGTTAGATAAAATTGGGTCTGTAGCCTGCCTCCTCTGCTTATTTAATGAGTGATCTTGTCCACAGATCTTAGGTTCCCTGGGCCCCAGTTCCTGATCTGTAAAATAGAGTTCATAATGCCAATGTCACCCAGTGGCTATAGGTATTAAATAGAAAATCTATGTGAAAGCAATTTGCACATAGTCCAGCGAATGGTAAGGTTCATGGAAATGTTCAACTGTCTTCACTCTCATGATTTTACCTGTGGTCTTAACAATTAAGTAAATATTCTGTATTTGGTATTTTTCACAGGTATTTTTATTTAGTCTTCAAGGTCAAGGTAAAGCATTTTCATGCAGCAGTTTTGGAGAAAGTTCCCCTGCCAGTTTTTATTCTGTCTTTTTCTCAACAAATTACAAAACGTAGCCTTCAGATATACACATCAGATTTCTGTGAAGAGAGCATTTACTAAAACATAAACATGGAATGATGAAAATCTCTGGCATTTGCTTTTCAGCATATTAAGTGTAAAGAAAAACTCCTCGAATCTGCTAAAATCTTTCCAGAATATGGAGGATTTGTGTTGGTTTTCTCTTTTATTTTAAGGCCAGAAGTGGAGGATTGCATTATCTAAAGCAACAGGAAATGATTCAGATCAGAGCAATCTCTGATCCCTCAGGTTCAGGACCTTTTATCAGAAGGTGTTTCCTTTGTTAATTCATTTGTTCAAATATATATATATATATAGAGAGAGAGAGAGAGATTTTATTTATTTATTTGACAGAGAGAGACACAGCGAGAGAGGGAACACAAGCAGGGGGAGTGGGAGAGGGAGAAGCAGGCTTCCTGCCCAGCAGGGAGCCCGATGCGGGGCTCGATCCCAGGACCCCTGGGATCACGACCTGAGCCAAAGGCAGACGCGTAACGACTGAGCCACCCAGGCACCCCTGTTCAAATATATATTAAGCATCAGTTATGTTGGTGCCTTGTGCAAGGCACTGAGATGAGCATATTCTCAGGGAATCTCTCATCTGGAAGGGAGAGAACATGTACTTAAGTAGCCGTAATGCAAGGTTAACTTTGGTAAACACCACAGGGATGTTGAGGTGGAGTATTACGGGATATAAAGGAAGGAGAAATTGTTTTCCATTGAGGAGAGATGGGGGAGCCTTTTAATGTTTAGTAAATTATAAAGGAACTGCTCAGGAGATGATGCTATTAGGTCAGACTCTGGAAATGCATGAGTGATCTAGAATCTCAGTCATGAAGACAGAGAACTTTAAGAAAGTCTCAAAGGCTCTAAGGACCCTGTCAATCACCCTTGGTATGGGAGGCGCTTCTGTGCACCTGGGTCCATCCTCAGCTATGGCGCAAGTAAGTCATTGACTTTTCTGACTTCCTGGCTAGCCAAATGAACTGGAGAGCAGAGACCATGTCTTTC
>NC_058415.1:46267065-46312143 GCF_002201575.2 Neomonachus schauinslandi | reverse complement strand
AATTCGTCACAGTCAGATGTTTTGGGATTTGGCAGGGATTGTGCACTCAGGAAGGAGTCTGGGGCTGGACTGCTTCCAGAATAGGCCAGGATCGGCTGGGGAAGGTGGGACTGTGGCATCAATCAGCCTTGCTCAGTGAAGAAAAAAACTCCATTCTTCTCTCCTAGTCTCTGGTTGGAGGTTAGTGGTAGTGACATGGGGCTTGAATTCAGGCATGTAGGTGTCAAAATGCCTGAATGGGTGATGGGTATTAAGGAGGGCATGTGATGTGATGAGCACTGGGTGTTATATGCAACTAATGAGTCATTGAACACTACACCAAAAACTAATGATGCACTTACATGTTGGCTGACTGAACATAATAATAAAAAACTTTTTAAAAACCCCAAAACCAAAAACAAAAATGAAAAGCAGTGGAACAAAGAACACACTAAAGAGTAGTCACTTAGAGAATAGTTTCATTTTTCTCCCAAACCTTCTGACTGCATAGCCTTCTATAATGGTAAGTGCTAATTCTGAAACTATCTGAAATTCTAGAGAGGTAATAATATAGAAGAGTAATTTGGGGAAAGTCTGGGCTCATTCCTGTCTTCTGACGGGTGAGATATTGCAAAAACATCACTGGCCACCTAACGGGGTGCTGTAAGAATTCAGTCGTGAAAAATTTCTAACCCTGGAGGAAATGTTATCTCTACACACTCCTCCTTTTCACTGTTCATTTATTTTGAAGCACGATTAGTTGACTCAATGCACAATGCTTTCCAGAGTACAAGAAAGTTGTTCATAGGAAGAGGTCAGCACAACAGGCTATATATTCAATGGCAGAGATTTAGTCAGGTTAAGTGTCTCTCAAATAAATGTTCTTGGACTGCCCGCATCAAAATCACCTAGCAAGTGGATTAAAATGCAGATTCATAATGTCCATTTCAGACTTAGTTAATCAGAATCTTTGGGAAAATGGTTCAGGAATCTGCATTTTAAACACACCCACAAGGGGCACCTGGGTGGCTCAGTCGTTAAGCGGCTGCCTTTGGCTCAGGTCATGATCCCAGGGTCCTGGGATCGAGCCCCACATCGGGCTCCCTGCTCGGCGGGAAGCCTGCTTCTCCCTCTCCCTCTCCCCCTGCTTGTGTTCCGTCTCTCGCTCTTGCTGTCTCTCTTTCAAATAAATAAATAAAATATTATTTAAAAAAATAAACACACCCACATTTGATTCTGGTGTCCACTAAAATGTATGAATCACTGCTACATTCTCTAGCCTTTATGAACCAAGGGGGCCTCTCCTTATGTTTGAAGATAAAGCTACGAAACTAATGTTTTCTAAGGCCTCCTTCTGCTATCAGCTTGGAGCAAGGAGCTCAAGGAAGTGGGTGTGAGGCTGAAAGAGACAAAATAGGCATCAAAGTTCAAGCACACAGAGGTGTTGGAAGGGGCTAAATAGGAGGGTCAGAACAAGCTGGAAATCATAATTTTGGCAGACAAATAGTCAAAAAGAGGAGGATACAGTTGCCAAATGGCTAATCAATGTATGTGTTTAAAAATCCAAGTTAAAAATGAGGCACCAGCCTGCAAAAATTAAAGAGGGCCAGGTGAGTTGGGAAGCAGAAGACCAGATCGGGGACAGCAACAACATGCAGGATCCAACTACACAAGGCTAACGTTTGCCTCAGCCAACGGCCTTTAAATGCTTTCTGTAATAATAGAAACCACGACCCAAATTGGGCTAGACTGAGACTCATAAACAATGAAGACATAGGTGAAGTAGAAAATTAGAATATATAGTGATAGGCAGACATTTCCCTGCCAAGAAACAACATCCACACGTGTCAACTATACTCAGGAAAAAAGTTATATTAAAAAAAAAAGAAACAATATTCAGTTTGAGTTCCCAAGTGCTGCAGAATTGCTTGACCAACAATGATAGTTAACTTTTATTGGGTACATCTATGTACCAGGCACAGTTTGAAACATCTTGCAAGTATTAATTCCTTTAAACCTCACAACCACACTTTGAAATTGTTACCCATGACAAGGGCTGTTCTACAGACAAGAGAACTGCGCTACAGAGAGGTAAGCCACTTACTCAATGCCATTTGGCCTTCAAGGGCAAGGTCAAGATTTAAACCGAAGCAGTGTAGATCTAGAATCTGAATTCTTAACCACTATTTCATGCTGTCAGCTGCCAAGTAGATACTTCTATGGATTTTACACAAAATCAAACTCTCAGTTGCAATGAACTATTTATTGACTCAGTCATTACGGTCACTGTTACAGTGTCTATAAAATCTGGAAGGGAGGGGCGCCTGGGTGGCTCAGTTGGTTAAGCGACTGCCTTCGGCTCAGGTCATGATCCTGGAGTCCCGGGATCGAGTCCCACATCAGGCTCCCTGCTCGGCGGGGACTCTGCTTCTCCCTCTGACCCTCCCCCCTCATGCTCTCTCTCTCATTCTCTCTCTCTCTCTCTCAAATAAATAAATAAAATCTAAAAAAAAAAAAAAAAAAATCTGGAAGGGAATTTAGAAGTTCTCTGTATGGCATGACATACCATTAATGCTTAAAATGCTTAAAATGCATGCAGTGTCCTACTGCGATCTGTGGTATGAGGCGGTTTTCACAAAAAGCAATGCCAACAGAATTTTCATGATAAATAGGTAACCAAAGAACCTCCAGAGACCCAAGTGTGTGTGCTTGTGTGTGTGTGTGTGTGTGTGTGTAATTGACCTCTCTTCTGTTCTTTTGCATTTTTCTTCATTCATTTTTGGCTCAGGTTATGTGGACTTGTTCAAACTTTTTTTTTCAAATGTACTTGTGCATGTACACAGAAGAAGCTATTTCTTTTATCTCACATCTCTAGAGTTTGTCTTCCTGCTTGAGGCTCCCCATGGCCACAGGGAAAGGGAGAAATAAAGAAAGCAAGCCCAGATTTATTAAGAAAGTCTTGTGATCACAAAACAAAATGGAGCTACCTTCAAACTGAATGAAAAATAAACGAAACCAAAGAACATTTCCTAAAGATTTTATCATGCTTTTATAACACCCAGAGTTTTCTTTACATTTATAGATCATTTTTTCTTCTGATTGTCCAACATTCAAGGATGTCCCTGGTAAAGTCTAATCTTTCAAAATGCACTGACAGTTGTTAATTACTGGTCTTTAGTTACCTGTAACTAAAAGCTATTCTCTTATCCCCCATGCAGATTTGAAGCCCCTTTTAAAATAGCAGCAACTGAGACCACACACACACACACACAGTCCCAAATACATTAATAAAATAAACTCTGGCTTATTTGGTAAATTATAGGAAGTATAATAATGTGGTAAGAAGGAACCAAGAGATAATCCATTTGATCAAAGATATTCTTAGATATCTCTTCCTATAACCTTCCACAAAGCAAAAGAAAACAAAAAACAGTGCTCTGAACACCATGGGAAGTGTTCTCATAATGATATCAGATAAATAATGTGGACTGGCTTAGCTTTTTAAAATTTAATTCCTCCAACGTTTTTCAACCTTTCCTACCCTTCATTTTATTTTTTACTCTTTACTGTTAAAAACACCTGTCAATATTATGAATTACAAGTTGTCAGGGAAAGATGTGAATTAAAGGCAGGAATAGTCAGCACTACTTTTTATATTTTTCAGAATAAGCTGAAACTAAGAGAACAAAGTGAGAAAGGTCAAAATAAATATTTAATAAACCATAGAAAGCAAAAGTGTATATGTGAATCACATTACGGCTACTCTTTAGAATATGTTAGAATTAGTTTGAAATTACATAGCACTCTTTCTAGATCATTTGGAATCATTTTCCCCTCAGACGTAACCACTGTACCGAATTCTTATTGTATCATGCAATTCTGCTTACACATGTATGACACGTTACATGTGCGTATGTTGCAAGTCGTATGAGGGTGCAAAATGGGTGGGGGTAGGAATTGATGGTGGTTCCTACCTTGATGTACAAAGAGGTTATTACCTTAAAGATGTGACCGGCGCTGTTGATGATATTATTTGTGCAAGTGTTTACTTTGGCTTTTATTTATAAAAGGACAAGGATCCAGCAAATGCCTCGCAAAGGGCATGAATGGCTATACTCAGAAAATGCCAGGGCGAAAGATTTCTATCACTTTATGGGCTTCTCTTTCAAACGTCCTATAACCTGGCCTTGAGAGAAAACGCATTTGCTGGGGGCAGTGATGGAGTGTTTTGTGGAAGTTTCGGAAAATATGCAAATTAATCAAAACACATTTATATCATCCTAAGTTTTTTTTTCCTTTTTCTTTTCTTTGTTTTTCCTTTCTTTTCATCTCCTCCTCTCTTTTTTCCTTTTCCTTTCCGTTCGTTACTTTTTTTTCTTTTTAATTTTCCTATTCTGCCTGACCTCTTAAATATCCGAGACTTGTAAACCAGACTTTTAATAATGACGTGTCTACCCATCAGACTGCACAAACATCTCCCAGATGGTCACGTACACAGCTGAGTGAGAACCAGAGGGTTTAAAGCATAATGGTAAAAAAGTACATTCTACAGTTCACTTAAGCTGTAGCTTTTAATTAAATATTGGTAATATCATTTGGAAGCACCAAACACTCACCTGATGTTTAAGTGGTTAGTTTTTTCAGGAAGAAAGAGCCTCCATTGAAATTATTTAATGTGCGGGCGCCTGGGTGGCTCAGTTGGTTAAGCGACTGCCTTCGGCTCAGGTCATGATCCTGGAGTCCCGGGATCGAGTCCCGCATCGGGCTCCCTGCTCGGCAGGGAGTCTGCTTCTCCCTCTGACCCCCCTCCCTCTCATGCTCTCTGTCTCTCATTCTCTCTGTCTCAAATAAATAAACTCTTTAAAAAAAAAAAAAAAAAAAGAAATTATTTAATGTGTCTGAGTCAGGTCTATTTTTGGAAATAATCAACAAAAGTGTTCTGAAATCTAGTTGATCTGAGGTTCTGAAAAAAATAAGAATGCACAAACTAAGAGACATGAAAAGCAGACCTCTGTTTCTCTTGTAAGTATCCTTCAAATTAAACTTTTATCCTAGTTTAAGAAAATGATTCCCTCCCCTTTTTAAAAAAATTCAGTGACTCCTATGCTGGCAATTAGCATTTTGTAGGTCATAAAACGTAAGTTCCTATTCTATTAAGTAAAACAAGTTGATGAGAAATAATCTCCTCTCCTGCCATTCTTCTCTAAGACTTCCTTTTTCAGTTTTGTGAAGCCTTAAGAATACACATCTTGAAACTAAAAAGTCATTCTACAAGAAAAATGTGAATCATAAGTCCACTAAAACAAATTCATAAAAGTTTATTTTACTGGGGCGCCTGGGTGGCTCAGTTGGTTAAGCAACTGCCTTCGGCTCAGGTCATGGTCCTGGAGTCCCGGGATCGAGTCCCGCATTGGACTCCCTGCTCAGCGGGGAGCCGGCTTCTCCCTCTGACCCTCCCCCTCTCATGCTTTCTGTCTCCCATTCTCTCTCTCAGATAAATAAATAAATAATCTTTAAAAAAAAGTTTATTTTACTTACTATTAAAAGCAGTGTCGTTCCAAGAAACTTGAATTTATGAATATTCCACAGAGAGTTATGTGGTCAGTAATCTGCCCTGTGCATGAAAGATGAATCAGCAGTTCTTCTGGGACCAAATGGTTTACTCTTGTTATTTGAATTTTCTTTTTTGGAATATCTTGTCAGCATCACACACACATATAAACCATTTCTTCTGGCAATAAATGGTACCATGGTGTGCTATGAGGACCCGTCTCTATACTCAGTTGACTTAATAAATACATATTTTCCCTGATTCTTCTGGATTATCACATGCACATTTCCAGAGTTGATCTCACTCATACCACAGTGCCAAGTGGCCACTGTGATTATTTCTTGTTTCCAGGGAATCTAGGTTTAGCGCAGCAAAATAGCTGTAGACCTAGTGGTAAAATTAAGTTGATGAGTATTGCTCCGTGTTTATTCATGATGTTCCAGTACTGTCTTATCAATGCAGGAAGAGAGTTTTATTCTTTTCTGTATGACCCGTACTTTATACAACACTAGGCACACATTTGATTCTTGAGAATGTTTGGGGCGCCTGGGTGGCTCAGTTGGTTAAGCATCTCCCTTGGCTCAGGTCATGATCCCAGGGTTCTGGGCTCCCTGCTCAGTGGAGAGCCTGCTTTTCCCTCTCTCAGCTCATGCTCTCTCTCTCTCTCTCTGTCTCTCTCAAATAAATAAATAAAATCTTTAAAAAAAAGAAAAGAAAAAAGAGAATGTTTGTTGAATAAATGAATAATATGCAAAATTCAACCACCACTTATTTTTCCCTTCTGATTTCAGCTTGGCATGCTATTGGGGTTAATGACAATGTAGGATGCCTGCACTAAGAGGCACATAGGTTTTTTTCTCAGGAACTACAGAGTCTTTCCTAGCTTGAGACAGGAGTGAGAAACAGAGTAGAGAACTGCAACATTAACCTAGCATCTCCTAGGTGCTGGCTCTAGGCTCGATACTTTACATACACTATAATGTGTAGTCCAACAGAAGCACTGCGAAAAGAGCATGAGTATCCCCACTTTACAGATGAGAAAATAGGGTTAGAATGATGTGATTCCAAAATCCTTCATAAGGAAAACTGGGTTAAGATTAGAATTTTAACAAAAGTCATAACAGAGGTTAACATCATGTGATGGTGACTGAGAGGTTACCACGTAACAGAAGAAAGGATTATATGAATCTTATTAATTTCTTTTGATTGGTGAAACACACACACACACACACACTAAAATAGGAAAGCAAGTCCTGGAATTCAGTCTTTGCAGGTCCCAACTCATACCCTCAATTACATTTTTAAGTCCTTCATTTTATTAGAGAAATAAGACTCTTCCTGACTTACTTCTAAGTGCATTTGAAAGGATTTATATAAGAGTTATTTAGAGTGAAGCCCATGAAAGCTTCTTTTTCACTTGACTTTTTAAGTCATGTCAAACTGAAAGAGAAAGTAAATCAGGTAAGAAAACTTCTGAATTTTTTACTATCGCAGCACTTAAATGATATGTGTACAGACAGAGCTGTATTTTTTAATCTGTATTTGTTTAATCACAAAAACAATTTAAAGTTCCAAGTAGATTGGGATAAATACTTATAAAAGCTATAACAAATTGACAATTTAAATTCTTATATAGAAAAGGATTACACAAATTTATAAGAAAATCTGTAAGACCACCATGCACACACCAGAAAAAGATAACTACATTTTACACAAAAGGAAATATAAGTGGTTCAGACATTTTTAAATCTTTAACACTGCTGGTAATTAAAAATGAAAATTAAGAGAATAGCTTAATTCTATTTTCTTCTATCAATCAGCATGGTTTGTCTCTTTAGAATTCACAATGCAAGTAGAATTGTAAATTTTAACTAGCCAAAAATTTTGTGGAACAATTTGTAAATAAGTATCGAAGAAGCTTTGAATATGCTTCTAGGGTTCTCTTCTGAGGAAATATTCTGAAATGCAAGCAAATATTTAAATATAAAGATATTCTTTATACAGTAAAAAAACTGGAAGACTTAAATGTCCTAGAACAAGAAGTACATATGAAGACCATTTAATGACATTGGAAATTAAATTCTTATGATCTAACAATAATGAGAGAAAATCAGGCTATAATATTACATTACTTAAGCTGAAGCACAGAAATAGAAAATTATATTTAATATTTATTATATTTAGATAATGGTGGTTATCTCTGTTTGAGTTATTATTTCTATCGGTTTTGCTATACTTTTTTGCATTTATAAGTTTATTTTTATAATCTGAAAAAAATAATAGAAGAAAGGAGGGAAAAACAGAATGAAAACAAAACCCTTTAAACATATAGATTGGGGGCACCTGGATGGCTCAGTCGATTAAACGTCTACCTTCGGCTCTGGTCGTGATGCCAGAGTCCTGGGATCGAGCCCCGCATCGGGCTCCCTGCTCAGCAGGGAGCCTGCTTCTCCCTCTCCCTCTGCCTGCCGTTCCCCTTGCTTGTGCTCTCTCTCTCTATCTCTCTGTCAGAGAAATAAATAAAATCTTAAAAAAACACAAAAAATATATATAGGCTGAATAAGATACAGAAAGGAATTTAATCCTGGACATCCTGGACCTGAGGTTCCTTTGCAGGCCATCTAGGGTCAAAAATCCAACCCAAACCCGGTATTGGTTTAGTTGACCACAGGGTCTGTGCAATACACCACCATGATATAGTGACCATCCAAGAAATGCACTATTAGTATGCATTAGTTCAATGTCCAGAACAAAGGAGGCAGTTGGCTCAGTCCACTCTGAACTCACCAGACCCTGTCTAGAGTGCGTGGTTAGTTCTGTGCACCACATCTGAAGCGGAAAGGTAAATAACTGGAGTCTGTCCAGATGAGGGGGGCCACAATGGTAAAATGTCTGGAAAGCCTATGACTTCTCAGCTTAAAATCATCCCCTGGTTTCTTATTACTCTCAGAATAAAGCCCTAAACCCTGTAAGACCCTGCCTCATCTTGTAAGATTTCCCCCTTTGCTCACAAAGTTCTAGTCACTCATGTTTCCATCCCTTGGATGCATCAAGCTCCTCCCCACTTCAGAACTATGGCAGGTACTGTCTCCCCAGCCTGGATCTTCCCCCATGCCTCTACCCTCACCCCCCTCTGCCCTGCCCTGTCTCCTCCACAAACACACTTTCTTGCCTGGCCAATTCTTGCCTTTTTTCAATTCTCACATCAGATATTTCTTTCCTGGGGAATCCTTCCTGACCACCCACGTAGGAAAAATGCCCATTACACACTCTTATTTTACCCTGCAGTTGCCTTTGGTTAATTATCTTTCTTATGTCTGTATGTCTTGCAAGGTAGCAAACTCTGTGAGGACAGTATTTGGTGTCTTATTATGTGTCTTAGCCCCCATCTGGAAGCTATAACAAAATACCATAAACTGGGTGGCTTTTAAACAACAGAGATTTATTTCTTAGAGCTCTGGAGGCTGGGAAGTCCAAGATCAAGGTGCTTGCAGTTTTGGAGTCTGGTGAGAACCCTCTTCCTGTTAGTAGATGGCCAGTCTACTTGCTGTGTCTCCACATGGCTGAAGTGCTGAGGGAGCTCTCTGGGGCACTAAAGCCATTCATGAGGGCTCCACTAATAACCTCCCCAAGGCCCCATCTCCTCATACTATCAACATTGGGGGTTAGGATTTCAACATATGAATTTTGGGGGAACACAAACATTCAGTATATAACATAATATATACCCAGAATTTAGTGCAGTGCCTGGCCCATACTGCGGGCTATTTGTTGAATGAATGAATGAATTCTGTGAAGTCCACCTGTCTGTATGTTTTTATGACTACCTTCTACTTTTACATCTTAGTGTCTCCTTCATGCTTAGAAAATGGGATTCTCTTTTTGAGAGAGTGCACACACGATGGCGGGGTTGGGTGGGTGGCAGGGAGCACAGAAGGAGAGAGATAATCCTAAGCAGGGTCCACACTTAGCATGGAATCCGACTCAGGGCTCGATCTCACGACCCTGAGATCATGACCTGAGCCAAAATCAAGAGCCAGATGCTTAACCGAGTCACCCAGGCACCCCTAGAAAATAGGATTCTTAATCTGAAAAAGGAGAAGACAAGTAGGAGAGAAGGGAATGTGATAGCTTCCTATCACATAGACATTCTGTGCAACTCGATAGTGAGAACTAAGCTGGTTACAGTTCCAAATTCATAAGGAAGAACTCAAAAATTAAATTACCACCTTGTGTGGTAATGAATTCTCTTTTATGAAGTGTGTACAAGTCATATTTTAATATAAGCATGGGTTGGAGTTGTTGTAAAAGAAATTCCTATATTAGCTAGTCAGATCTGATGACTTTTAGGATCACTTAAAAGTATATGATTCTGTGACCTAGCAATCTCTTCGGCTGCAGAGGCACTACATAAGGAAGAGAAGATTTTTACAAAACAGAGCATGGAGCTAAGCAAAGAAAAGCTCGGGGAAGAAAAGGGAATGTTACACTGTCTCAAAACATTTGATCTCAATCATTTCGAACCTTCTCTGAGGATGGGGTTGGCAGGCCTCCCAGAGAAACCAAAACAAAGCAACCTAACAGGGCATCACAAACGAAAGGGGACCTAAGCTGGGAGATGAGAAGATGAAAGCCCTGCCTTTAGACTCACTGAGGAGGGAGAGAGGGGGCATGAATGGCATGCTTTCTCTTCAGGGTCCTTTTCAATTCCCTTAAAGGCACACCTCTGAAAGGAGCATTCTCCTTAAAGAGAGAGAGCAGTTCCCTGAATCCAGAAGTCTGGGCATTATTCACCGCAGCTGAAGGAATGGTATGAAATGTCAGCACAACTACTTTCGCGTCTTCATTTTCCTTAACCCAAACGTGTGTCATCATTCTGGAATGAGCAAGGCCTGCTCAACAAACCCAGCTTTTATCATCTCCTTTGTATTTGCTTATTCACAGTTCAGAAATTGTCCAATGGCCTTCTTACTCTCGAATCAAAAGAATGAACATTGCTGTGGAAAGAAAAACCAACTTCCATTTGGTTTGAGAGAAAGACCCACAAGATGTCTCTGCTTGAGGGGTGAAAGAGGAAAATGAAGCTATACGGCGTAGCTTGGCCTTAAGGTGGTGACTTCTTCCAACTGCAGTGTGGAGACTCCCCATGAAGTTGAGCATAAATTTTTTTTTATTTTGACTGCTGCTAAAAATATTTAATACTTACTGTGTGCTACGTTTCAGGCAATGTGCTGCGTGATTTGTATACATTATCTCCTGAGTCTTAAAAAACAGTCTGGAAGTATGGGGCGCCTGGGTGGCTCAGACAGTTAAGCGTCTGCCTTCGGCTCAGGTCATGATCCCAGGGTCCTGGGATCGAGCCCGGAGTTGGGCTCCCTGCTCCGCGGGGAGCCTGCTTCTCCCTCTGCCCCTCCCCTCAGCTCATGCTCTCTCTCTCTCGCTCGCTCGCTCGCTCTCAAATAAATAAAATCTTTTTTTTTTTAAACAGTTTGGAAGTAGGTGTAATTATAGTCACCATATCTGGAAACTGTGTGCTATTACTATAAGAATTGAAAAAGTGTGATAGTATCCAAGTCAGGGAACATAATATTACATTTATTTTAACTTTATTATTAAAAGTTTTAACATACAACAAAGAAGAGAGAATATTAAAGTCCTACCTATCCGTCACCTCACATTTTACCATATTTTCTTCATCTATTTTCTCTTTGCCCCAGACACCAAGGCCTTTAGCCTCTAAATGTTTCAGTATGCATCTCTAAAAATTAAACATATTTTCTTACATACTATTATCACTCTTAAAATAATGAACAATTTCTTATCATCTCATACCTAGTCTATATTCAGATTTCCCATATTGTCCCCAATTTTACCATTAGTTTTTCATAATTACTAAATTAAGTTCCTCACGGTAATGATGAGGGGTTGTAAGAAAACTTGCTTCTATAAACAAAGCAAATGTGGGAGGGATTTGGAAGCAGAGTGAAGTGGAATCAATACCTACTTGCCCTGGGTTTACCCCAGACATTCTGGGAGCTCACCCTAAGTCACCAACACTACTCTCAGACCCCACCTGGATCTGAGCTCAAGTAAAAATCATGGCACAAGGTTTAAGAGCATGGACTCTGGAACCAGAGTCCAAATTCATTACTTATTAGCTGGGCAACCTTGGACAAGCTCATCTCTCTGTGGCTTAGTTTCATTACGTGTAAAAGAGGAATATGAATAGTATCTTCCTTAGAGAGTTATTAGAAGAACTAAATGAAATACTATGAGAATTAAATGACACTGAACAGTGTCAGGTATTTAAGTGCTCAATAATGTTAACCATTGTCATTTTCATCGTCGTCATCATCATCATCATCATCATCATCATCATCATAGTTACCCTGGTAGGCACTGGCATTAGGTTAAAAACTTTTTATCCTACAGTTGTTCAGGATATAGGAATGATAGAAATCGAGAATTAGGATAATGGCTGGATTTCAATGACTTTGTACAATTCTTTTTCCAAATTCCCTTTTTATATTGTCATATATCCTTTCCACGAGAAATTATCTTAAATCCTCCTGCTTAGAGCTGGTGAAAACAAACACCCAAGCAACCTACTGTCTTGAGCTAGTGTCCAGCCCCTTTGTGTGGTGCCCTTCAACCCAGCACCTGCCTCCAGCCTCTGCAGGGGTGGAAACTTTTGGCCCTTTTGAAGCCAAGGACCTCATTTACCTCATAACTCCCACTTTGCTCCGTCAGCTCTCCTCACTTATCTAAACCACTAACCTCAAGTCTCACTTCCTTTCGCTTTCTGGTCTTGTCTTTTCACCCATCTATCAGTTCGGGTTCTCTTATTTGAACTTGCACCACCCTCTTCTTACTGTCTTATTTCCTTATTGTGCTTCAACAAAGGCAAGTCATTCTACAAGCCATAGAGAACAACCTCCTCTATGGTAGGCACTATGGTTAGCACTGAGAATACAAAAATGAATAACACAACATCTCTACTCCAAGGAGCTCGGGATCTAAGGATCTCAGAGAAGCCTTCCATGATCCACCAGCTTCCCATGTATTGCTCACATGCTACTGGCTAGAGAGCTACTTGCCTGGTCTGTTCTTGCTTTATAGGCGTGTCACAGGTAGAGAGACATACAGTCTATATTATCGATCACCAGTGGATGAGTTACACTGCACTGAATTGTATATTTGGGCAGCTATTTAAAAATTTCTTCCCTTTAGTCTACTAATATTTGTCATTGAAGGCATTTCAAGAAGAAGCTCCATAAAGAGAACAGAGTACCAAACCTCGGAGTGAGCCTCAGAGAAGATTTCTAGTAAATAATCAGCCAGCTCTTTGGATGTAACTGGTCTCCTCCATCCCCAGGTGCCTTCACTGAAGGTTTTGAGCTGTCACAGTCCAACGTCTCCTTCTTCCAGCTCAGAGGATGGTTCCATTGACCTCTACTCTGCACTTTTTAAAAAAATATTTGAGAGTAAAATACAAAACACTTTGATTGAGATTGTACCTAAGAAGCCTTAGTCAATTCCTGATATTTTGAGGCACAAGCCTGAAAATTAGAAAGGATGATTCAGAGTCATTAAGCAGGGAACTGGCAGAAGTACTAAGAACAAAGAGAGAACCCAAGTGCAGAACCTGAAGAGTTTTATCGCGGGGCAGGCAGGAGGTGCAGGGAACAGGAGGCTGGCCGGGAGCCCCAAAATTCTGACTTATAAAACCTACCTTGTGAGAGACACAGGGCTATGCTTTAAGTAGATACTATATATTATGGTTCTCAAATGAGTCCAATATAGGCCGGGGCAGTGTAACTCAGAACTGTGCTCTATTGTTAACCTACTAGAAAGGCAGCATAAAGTAATGGTTAGAGGACACCCCAAAGACCGAGGAACTGGACTAAAACTCTGGACAGCCTGGAGCTACTCACTTAACCTCTCGGAGACTTCATTCCTCATCTATAAAGAGGAGCTATTAATAGGCCCAAATTCATAGCATAATGTGAGCATTTAACAACCATTCCATGTAAAGCACTCAGCACATACTGAGAACTCTGTAAATATTAGCCATTTTTATCAGAGAGACCTTTCCTAATACCCTTTATAAAACTTTCTATCATTCTTTGACCCCTGAACCAGTTTTATTTTTCCTCTTAGATTCAGCCCACTAGATATCTTGAATGTTTATCTGTTTCTAGTTATTCTCCCTTAAACAGAATGTAAGCTTTTGTTTGCTACTTATCCCCAGTATGTAAAAAAAAGAAAAAAAGAAAAAAGTAGCTGAGCTGTATAGTAAGTGCCCAGTAGTCATCTGGCAAGTGAATAGATGAACTTGTCAAGGTCCTATAACTAATGAGAGCTGAGCTAAACAGGATTCCAGCTCAAGGCTGTTTGGCTCCAAGTTAAGCACTTTCTACCATAACAGAAACTGAAATTTCCAAATCTGTAGATTATTACTCTGTGTGAATTGTATCATTTTAAGTACGAAAATATTGCGACTAGAAACAGTACAGCATACACCGAGCCTGGAGACTTGGGGTCTTATCAGTTTTTAGCTATGTGACCCTGGGTAACTCAATGCATCTCATCGGTCTTTATTTCCTCATTTGTAAAATGAGAAGATTAAATAAAATTATTTCTCTGATTCTATTCCAAAGAATTAAGTAAACCAAATTCATTAGCAAATAGTTTCATACCATGGTATATTTTTGTATTCAAATCATCTCTCTCTGTACTTTTTCCTTCTACAGTGAATAAAGAGGAAGTTAGAAAAGAAATTACAAAGAGAATTTTGTAGCAGCTAGCAATCTAATTGTGCTATAACCTACATTGATTTTTCTCCTTGAAATCACCCTTTAAAATCTCAGCTATTCCAGAGAAATCACTCTTTGCATATTTGACTGAAATGACAAGGGCCCAAAGAGCAAATAAGTATTATCACTGGTGACAGAAAGAAGTGTCTGGGAACAAAGCCAAGTGGAAATCTAACCTGCTCCCAAAGGCCACCAGTGTTCTTTGATTGCTCACTTCACTAAACTCCTCTGACTCTTAAGATCCTTAACATTAAAGAAAACTGTCAACCATTGTTTACCTAGGTTAAGTGTGTCCACCACCTAGAAGTGAAGTTACTGAAGGGTCCTAGCTTATGTTTCTGTATTCTTAACCATTGCTCAGTACGGGGCAGCCATGTCAGATGCCCAGTGAGTAATTAATTACTCATGGATTGTTCTCATCTGTGGGATTCCATTTGGTCTACCAACTGAGCACCCACTCTACTTCCCTCTGATCTTTGGTTCTGTTTCCTTCTCCTTTGTCTTTTACCTTAGCTATGGCTCTAAGGAAAGTTGGTTCCTCTTATCCTGACTACCCTCTTTTATGTTCCTCAGGAATAGTCCACCTCTGTGGATGGCAGAGCCATACTAGTTCCTGCGTTTCTAATTCTGATTTTCTGAAGGAAAAAAGTGTTATGTTCCAGATTTGGGGAGGAGAGGTGGCTTGAATGTTGTTGGTGGTAAAGAGATAAATCCTGAACAATGTAATGGGAAACACAATCCTATTTAAGCAGATTTGCTTTTAAGTCCCATTTCCGGGTACGCTCCTTGGGCTTTCTTCCGTTCTCTTACTCGGTCATTGAGAAGCTAGGCACTCGCCTCATTCCCTCCTCTCATAGCTCAAAACGACAGCAGGAGAAGAAAGGACATATGCCATTCAAATATGAAGTGATATTTTGACTGCATATGATAAAAGCTATACCTGAACAGCAGAAAAGAAAGTGGGAAAACATCCCAATTATGAGAGCTGTTGGAATCTTGGATAATTTCTAAAAGATTTCAATACATGAAGAAATAGAGGCAAATAACATTCTCTATAGAGAAATCCCATTTTGGTAAGGGTATGGCGTTTGGATAGCCTGCTTGGGCCCTTTCCATCTCCAATTTTCCACGATTAGAGGATTCGAGCTCTTTAACATTGAACTTCTAGTGTAAGTGTGTCTTAAAAGATTTTATTTAAAATAAGCTGACAAGGCAAATTATGAGAAGAACAGATTTCTGAAGAGGCACTTAGCTTAGCAAACCAGCAGTTATATGCCAGCCCAGGAAAAGAATGATGTCATATCTCAGCAAGCTGTACTTTCCTAAATGCCAAAGACAGCAATATCTTAACAAGTAAGGAATGTATTGAGTTGGTTAACTAATACTGTCAGTGATTTAATATGACTTGAGCAAACCTTTGACATACTAATTCCAAGATATTGAGGAAAGGTACCAAAAAAATCACTAATTCATTATGTATCAATAATTACTTTTCATTTTTTATTGCTCAGATGCACTTAAATAAAATGAGAAAATTAAAAATAATTTGGTTAGGAGGATTTGATTTCAGAAACTCACTTTTTCTTCACATCTTTAACTATGGGCCAAGGCAAAAAAGTTGTTCCTATAAAAAATGTATATAATTTAATCAATATAACCAGCTTTCTCCTTAATTCTTTTAGAAACATGATGAGTATTTATACATAATCAGATTAGTATATATCAATTTCAAGAGCTTAAATATGAGAAAATAAGAAATGTTACAAGGAGCTAGAGGATACTTTCAGGCTCTTTGCTTCGCCTCCCTTGATGGTATCCTGTTGTTATTCCTAAAACTAGAAATCTGCCCCAAAAATCTCTAGGTTCCATTATAGCCCACTTTACAATTATAAATCCAAGTAAATCACTTTTAAATCTACCTCATTTTTCAGGCTGCACCTACTGAAGTTTTTAAGCTTTCGAAAGTTTACAACCCTCCACATAAAGAAAAATATCTTTCCATCTTAAAGAACACGATAAAAGAGATTTACCTAGTATTTAGCAACTTGCATTTATGTAGCATTCTGTTAACTAGAACTCACTAACAAACACTTATGGCCATGCAGGTTACCAAAACTTTCAGTTGTCATAATGACACTCCATGGCGTTCAGCATTTGAAAAGAGAGAGCAGACTGTGGTTAAAATAAACACATTATTTTAATTTTTTTGGAAACTGGTGATTTTTACATATTATAATTATTATTATCACACTTGTGTATTTATTCCTGACTTTATCCACAACTATCATTTCTTTGGTCCTTTCTCAAGTGTCATGAATTCTGGGATTCAGAGAACAAGTCCATACCCCTTGTTGTTTTATAAATGTCGCTCATCGTGCTGATCCTACTATTCTCTCTTCTTATCTTCTTAGATCTTTTTACACCAGAGTGAAAACTGGATGCCCATTATACAAACTGTATGCATGCATACACACTCACACTCACACATACACACACACATACACACACTTTAAAAATATTTTCTCATTCTCATAAAAATTTTTATTTGCCGGACGCCTGGGTGGCTCAGTCATTTAAGGGTCTGCCTTCAGCTCAGGTCATGATCTCAGGGTCCTGGGATGGAGCCTGGGTCAGGCTCCTTGCTCAGTGGGGAGTCTTCTTCTCCCTCTGCCCCTCCCCCTCCTCATGCTTGCCCTCTCTCTCTCTCTCAAATAAATAAATAAATAAAATCTTTTTAAAAAAAGTTTTCATTTTCTATTTTTCCTCTATATCCTGCTTTTATTTCCTATTCTGTCTTATGTCACATTTCTCATGGGAAATAGTTTAAAGTGATCTGTGGAGGGAAAAGAGTGAACAGACTATTCATTGGAGAGAACAGAGGATAAACCCGCTCTGCACAGACGGTCCACTTTTTAACCCGAGAGCAAATACTTATATGCACATCCATAGATCACCCACTAGTTCTTAAGGAAAAGTAACAGCAGACAAACAGAATGGAGTCTTGTGTTGGGGCTGTACATATATCTGTTTGAGGGGTGTATTGTTTTGGATGAAAAGGTCTAGATTGTTTTCAACTCCCATTAGACAATAAAGTTCATTCTGATGTTAGAAACGCAACATATAATGAGTCATACTAGCCCTGACATGTGTTTTATACATGTTAGAACCCATTTCAACTTTAAAATCAATTCAGATGAATAGTGTCTAGTGATGGGATAGTTATATAGTGACTTGTTTCTGTGAATATGCCATCTCAACTTTTTTTCTTATGTTGATTTGTTCAATTAGTGGTGATGTAAGATGGTGCTGAGTACTGATTTCAGAGACCTTAAGGAAATGGGGTTAATTTGTTAGCAAAGGTGAACTTGTCGGTAGTTCCTTCAACCCGGAGCCCTATGAGCTCAAATGCTGACTTTGCCACTTCCCCGTGTTCTTAGCCACGCTACCTAAGTTAGTTTCTCTTCAGCTTCTCCACCGCAATAGGGATTGTGATTCCAACTCAAGCATTATATTGTGAGAGTCAGTGGGATAAATTTCAATTTGTATTTCAGATGATAAAAACAGATTTTGAAAGGATCATCATTTTATGTGCAAGTGATGAATCGCTAAATTCTATATCTGAAACCAATCTTACCATATATATTAACTGACTAGAATTGAAATAAAAACTTGAAAAGAAAAAAGGGATCATCGTTGTGTTTTATATAAGCAATAACCATGTTTTTGTGACTTTGGAACAAACAGGATACAAACAAATTCATTTCTTTTTTTCATTAGGAAAGAAAGACACTCTCTTGTAGCATTAATTTTCTTTTTGAATTCAAGACATACTCAAGAAACATTTCCCCCACACTTCCCATGCCTATATAAATTGAATATTCAATGGAAAGTTGCTAAGAAAAAGTGTTTAGGAGAGAAGTTCCCAAAAGTGAAGACGTGCCTTCAGAAGACAAGGAAACCAAAACATTCCATGATGTCCCAGACAGCAGCTGGTCTTGCTGAGTGCAGTTTTGTTTTACTCCCACTCCCAAATTTAACCTCCTTTTCCCTTATTTCCCCCTTTTATCCATTGCCTAAAACCTAATTACAGACTGGGGTTGATGTTTAAGTTAAAGAGAAATAATCATGACATCATTTTAATTTGCCTCTTGACCACTTTGTGTTCAATATGTTAGGGAATTAGATACTAGAATAAACATCTTTTTTTAAAAAAAGATTTTATTTATTTATTTGACAGAGAGAGACACAGTGAGAGAGGGAACAGAAGCAGGGGGAGTGGGAGAGGGAGAAGCAGGCCTCCTGCCAAGCAGGGAGCCCTATGCGGGGCTCGATCCCAGGACCCCGGGATCATGACCTGAGCCGAAGGCAGACGCTTAACAACTGAGCCACCCAGGTGCCCTAGAATAAACATCTTGCTCCTGGGCCTATCTATGGGGCCCAGCAAGATGCTTAGTACACGGCAGGTACTCAGAAAAAAGTTACTGAGTGTAGTGCTGACATGCATCTAGCGTGCACTGGTATGACTGGGTTTGATATAGTTTTGTACTAGAGGTAGACCCCTCTGGTGCCCCTTCTACATTCCTGGCCTCTTTCCTCGGGACCCCCCCCCCACCCCTTGATTCAGCAATTAGTGGGTTAAGTCCTGACAGGTAGGAGAGCTTTCTAGACCTCCAGAGCTCTGGCTACCTTCAGCTCTAGTTGGCCAGTGCCCACATTATACTAGTTGTGATATATTTCTTTTAAAGATTTATTTATTTTAGAGAAAGAGAGAGAGCACAAGCCGGGGGGGTGGGGCAGAGGGAGAAGGAGAGAATCTTCAGCAGACCCGCCCTGAGCACGGAGCCCCACGCGGGGCTCCATCCCCCGACCCTGAGATTGTGACCTGAGCGGAAACCAAGAGTCGGATGCTTAACCGACTGAGCTACCCAGCTGCGCCTAGTTGTGGTATATTTTTAATATTATCTTAGATCAAAGCAATATTCTATGTGTTGATTTAACAAGGTCTACCAGCCCTGATGCAACAAAAGGCAGACAAAATACAGTATTCTGAGGAGCATAAGACAGTAGAATGGAGGAGAGGTGGAAACCAACCACGGGAAGGTAGGCGGGGTAGGAAGGATGGAAAAGCAGCAGGAGAAAGACCTAGTGTAAGAGAATCATCACCTGCGGGGATCTGTTTCATACAATCCCCTTTCTCGGTGCATTCCATCAATTCAAACTGTCTCCCCAGGAGTGAAAACTCTTTGACAAGTATATGGTACATGTCTAAAACCAGAGCTGTAATTACTGTGTTTGCTATGCTGACACCATTTTCTGACAAAATACTGTGCTGAACATTTTCTTTCTTTTGCCCTTTGTGCTGGCGTACTTTGGGTAAAATAACATCAGTCAGGTTCGTATCCACCCCAGGTGAAATCCTGCTACAACGCACTCAAAGGCTGGTGTCTACATTGTTTCCTTGTGCCGGGATTCCGTTGTATGAAATATTGTTGAAAATCGGGTACTTGTGAATCTTTTGGTGTTTTTGTTGAAGGGGTATTACACACTGTAATTTAGAAAGCATTAAAGAACCGTTGCTGAATGTATGAATTTCTTTTATTTGGATAAGAGCTGAGTTTTGCAAATCGTTCCCTGCTAAACTCCAGAAGAGGGAAAGTGGATTTGATAGCCAAAAATGTTTGGGAAATACAATGCATGTGAGAATAGTAAAGCCTCTGAGAAGTAATGTATTTTAAAAAATGCTTAACTTTTATAAACCCAGGATTTCTCAAATTTATTTGACTCTCTTCCTCTGTCTCTGTCTCTCTCTCTCTCTTTGCCTCTCTTTCTTTCAATTTTTGTCATGAAATTCCTAATATGGGATACCAAGTTTGAGAAATGGAAATGCTGGGTTAGGGTATTCATTCTTGCATTTATAGGGCACCTGCCATGTGTTTGGAAATGGGCCAGGCTGGCAAAGCGAAGACAAATAAGGCACAGTGCTCGTTCCTGAAAGGCTAGCAGAGGAGATGCAATGCAAATGATATTACAGAGTTGTTTTGTTTTATTTTTTAATTGTGGGAAAACAGGAAACAAAGCAACTGAACAGAAAAGAAGAGAGGTTAGGAACACATCTGGGAAAATTTCCCTGGTGAAGAAGTCTCATGTAAGAATACATTCATGCAAATGTCAGGTACTAGAAATTTATAAAACAGCCAACAGGGGGAAAAGATACTCTCAAACATCCTCTACTAAAACCATTTAAGATAAATCCTAACAACATAAAGTCCTCCTACCTCAGGACATTGGGTATGTCAACATGTCTCCCTTAAGACAGCCAGCTCTCATTTCAGGTAGTTTCATGGAAGGTGAGTGGTGGCCACAAAGATAATCTGCATTTTGTTTTCTTTGACACAGATACACTAACCATTTCGGTCTTAATTGGACATCTGCTGAGATTGCAGCTCTCTTGCCATACCTGGACAGGGATTTAAGGAATGTGCCAGGTTTCCCTGGCTGTGAACTTGTTTTTTCTTGTATCCAACATGCATACTGGCATGGTGCTTATTAACTAGTTATTCATTGGATGGGGAGTGGGAATGGGTTGGAATCCTTGATGTGGTTCCAAACATTGCTGGCTTTCTCAGCCTTAAAACCAATGGCCCAAAGACATCCAAATGTCTTTGATGTGTTCTCTATAGCACCTAGCACAATATGCATGCAGCAGCACCCTTAGGGACGAATGGGATGGAAATGAACGGGGGTTGTTCTCTCTCTAATAAGGAAAGATGGTATGCCCTCCACTCTGCCAATCAACCCACATACATTATTTTGTTTAATTTTTACAACGACCATATGAGGTAAATATGACAGTATCTTTACCATTTTTACTGGGGCGAAAGTGAGGAACAAAGATGTCGGGCATTTATCCAAGGTAAGAGCAGAGTGAGGAGCAAAGCAAGAGATCCTTTTCATTCCAAAGCCTAGATACATTTCCACTGCACCCACTGCAATGCCAGAATAAGGAGATGACTAAAACATATTTTTTACTACTCTAAAATAATTCCAATTTAGTGTGCTAAGCTGATAACACTAGTCTTTACTTTTTTTTTTTTTTTTTAGTTTTTACTTTCGATAGAATGTACTGTGCTTTCTTTTCCCAATGGAAGTAATTTACCATTACTTACGTTGTTCAAAATGGTTCAGAACAGAGTCCATTATTCCTTCACTTCTTTCCCTTTCTCTAATAAATACATTCCTTGTAGGAATCGGCCCAATTCTTTTTAAGTAAGGAAAGGATGTCTAGAATTAAGGATGTACTCAGAACTCTTCAATAGCTGCCCTGTCACTCTTGGGAGAGACACACACATGAAGAGATAGGATTTCCAGAAGTGTTAGCTAGTTTAAGATGATTCTTAAGTATTTCCTCCACTTTAGAAATAGTTTCATGACTGAAAATATCTTCTCCAGAATAATGGCTGATTGAAAGGCAAAGCACTAGTCCCAAGGTTTTTTAAGGGTATCGACAACATGCTACAGATACTTGAGAGAAAGAATGAAAGATAAGTTAAAAGAGGCAATGTTTTCAATTGAATATTTTTTAAAAACTTGGTATAAGAGGAATGACCCAGTGAAACAGGATTTAGAGGAAAGTAAAACTTATCAGTGGTTCTTAAACAGTTAGAGGCAGACCCTCTGTAAATCTGATGAATAGCAAGAGCTCTCTCTTTATTTTTATTCATTTTTTAAAGATTTTATTTATTTATTTGAGAGAGAGAGAAAGAGGATGGGGGGGGAGTGAGGGGAGTAGGGAGGGGCAGAGGGAGAGGGAGAAACAGACTCCCGGCTGAGCAAGGAGTCCCACGCGAGGCTCCATCCCAGGACCCTGAGATCATGACCTGAGCCCACGGCAGATACTTAACTGACTGAGCCACCCAAGCGCCCCAAGAACTCTCTTTTTAGATAAATAGAAACATGCAGTCACATTTTATATTTGGTGGGTTTGTCAGTCCCTGACACTCACCTACGGACCCCACTAGGAGGCTTTTACGTGGTCCTAAAGAGCTTGGGGGAAAAAAGAAAGAAAGAAAGAAAATTGTCCAGAATGAAGAAGGGCAAAAACCATATAACTTCTCAAGGTACCCTTGTGTCTCTATTAATCTATGATTCCAGTGGCCCAATTTTTCAGTGTTGCTCCAAAATCCTTGCCTTGGAAATCTTGTTTCCTATATGAGGCCTTAATAAAAATTCCAGGAGTGTTAGTGACCTGAAGATTTCTGCCTTTCTCCAGCAAGAAAAGCCAGGCAACCAAAACCACAGAATAGGAAATGTTTATATCAACTACGCATCTCTCTAATATTAATGTTAAAGTGTTTCCCAAATGTTAATATGTACATGCATCAACTGACAATCTTCTTAAAATGCAGATTCTGATTCAGGAGATCTGGGGTGGGATTCAGAATTCTGCATTTCTAACAGATTTCCAGGGGATGTTGGTAGTTAGTCTGTGGACCATACTGAGTAGTAAGACTCTAGTAGTAGATCCATATATATCTCTACTGCAGAGCACTTTAGAACAGCCCCTCCCACTGTTTGCTCATATATGTCCTAGAGCTACTTATTCCCACCACTCAACTAGAGCCTAAATCTACACAAAGAGAAAGAGATCACCAGGGCATTCGGTAAGCGAGAGTAAACTGACTTTTTTCCTTAGAATAAGATTCAGTGATCTGAGTTTTGCATTACTTTGTTCTCTATTTCTGGGATACTTAAAACATTTTGGTGTGTCTCTGTAAGATCTGAGGTGGATTATGAGTAATGTCTATGAATGATTGATCTTTTCAAATTAGAGCAAATTTAAGATTATCCCTTTAAAAACATTGCTTTCACTTGCTGAGAGGAGCAAGAGATAGAATCAGAGTTCGTATATACTGAGAATTACAGTCAAAACCTAACCATTGATGCCAAGCCCACAGATATACCTGTATCATCCATGAGTGGGTTGGAGTTGAGAACCACTGCTCTTTCTTATAGGTATCACGGCTATCTTCTGAGTCAAAGATGAATGAGGCCAAATATGGATGAGTCAAAGTTGAATAAGGCCATTGATCAGAAAGATTTATTTCTGATCCAAAGATTAACTCTCTTTTTTAAAAAGACTTTATTTATTTGACAGAGAGAGACACAGCGAGAGAGGGAATACAAGCAGGGGGAGTGGGAGAGGGAGAAGCAGGCTTCCTGCTGAGCAGGGAGCCCGATGCAGGACTCGATCCTAGGACCCTGGGATCGTGACCTGAGCCAAAGGCAGACGCTTAACCTACTGAACCACTCAGGTGCCCCAAAGATTAACTTTCTATATGTTAATGGCTCGTGAAATTTTTTTAGCTGCTGGTGTTATTGATTACATTTTCAATGAAAAAAAATTCCATGACAGTTCCTAAAATGGAGGTTGAACAAGCAATGTTGAAAATTTGTGAACACTGATTTAGCAGTTATTTATTTATTTTTAAGATTTTATTTATTTTTTTGACAGAGAGATAGAGAAAGAGAACAAGTAGGCAGAGAGGAAGGCAAGCCGCTCCCCGCTGAGCAGGGAGCCCATCGTGGGGCTCGATCCCAGGACCCTGAGATCATGACCTGAGCCAAAGGTAGCCGCTTAACCGGCTAAGCCACCCAGGCGCCCATGATGTAGCATTTAATAAATGTATGTATACCTACCGAGAACTGTACAAGCCAAGAATATGTCATTTCATGTTTAAGGGGTTGAAAACCATGGTTTTCCATAAATATTCTTATAAAACCCATATAAAGAACAAAATTGGACATGGTTAATTTTTTTCATATTCAGTTTATTTCAATAATATATATATATTTCTCTTACTATTCCTACTTTATGGAAGTTAGGTAAAATAAAATGTGTGTTTTTGACTACTTGTTCAGAGAGAATAACACTACCATGCAAAATAACATTCCAAAGTCAGCATGGAACAAAAGATATAGTCACAAAACATTTTCAGCTTGCTCCTATTTTAACTACAACATTTGCTTTAAAAAGTGTGGCATGATTTCTTTTAGAAGTATTCATTTTGCCCTTTCTCTGTGCAGCAAAATAATCCTTTCCCACCTCTCTCCCCAGTTAGAACTCTTACTCAGAAAGTAGCAAGCATGAGATTGCAGCCAGCAAAAAAATGTTTACAAATGAAAGATAACCAAAGTGTTAAAAATTGTGTAAGGACAAATAGGAGATCACAAGTAATTTTTAAATGACTTCAATGTTATATTTTCTTATTTATTTCAATTTTTATTCTTAATTATGAAACATTTCAAAATAATGTCAGATATTCATATACCCACCGTTCAGTTTTAACAGACCTTAACATTTTGTATAGGTATCTGTTCTGTTGTCTTTTAGCAAGATTTTTTTCACTAAAAAGAAAACATTAAAAATACTTGTCAGTGTCGTCAAAGAGGTGAATCACTTCAACTGAAATTATCTGCTATATTCCATATAAAACTCATCAGAATTTTAAAAGATGACAGAAAGGCCTCTAGCAGAAATTCTTTCCCATGCCTCTTGCACCATGTCAATGTTCAAAAATAATACCAACAATAATCGGAATTTGGGTTTGCTTACAGGGGAAATTTTTTTCTAAATAAATTAACTAAAAACGGAATAGAAAGTACATTTTGTAGACTTTCTGTTGATGATTTGTTTCATAATTATTGTAAATACATATTTTTGAAAAAGGTATCTTAGTCCTTCTACTCCCATAAGCCCTGTGCCTCATTTGTGTGCAAAGGTGGGGGGTAGGTGTGTGTGAAATATATTTATGTGTGTGTAACTTTAAATGTTAACTTTTTAAAAACTTAAAATGAGGTAAAGATTCTATTCCACTCTCTTCTGAAAGTCCTTGATAGCCAGTGGGTATGGAAAGATGTGATCAGTAACAGAATAGTTTTAAAATACAAAAATTATTAATAATTCAAACAATAAATTAACTTTTGTAACTTATAGTCTATTTAGAGATTATTTAGATGCTGGAAGAAAATATGGCCTTGGTGCTCATCTTTCGGTAAGCTAGAAAGTAGTAGTTCATCTTGCCCTTGCAGGTAAAGGTTAAAGAGGAAATTCTCAAATTTCAGACAATGCTGTCATTATTACGGAGTAAAATGTGAACAAAGAGTTATATGTGAAGTGCCCTGGGCCAACCCTTTTGATAAAGTTGAAGATGCCTACGTGATTTGCCCTGTGAGCCATTTATGGCTGTGTTCTATTAACTCTGGATTTACTGTGATATTATGTGTATTTGTCTTGGGGCAAACAGCTTGTTTGCCTCAAATCAAAGTCTAAAAGAGAATTCTTTCTCTTTCTATGGGCTTAAAATAGTTTTTGTTTGGGTTGATTTTACTGCTTGAGGTGAATTATCCCTTCATTGGCTCATTTTATTCATCATATTATGATATATAATTTTGGTTAAGCAATTGTATAATCTTTTCTATAATATTTTTCTGGGCTTTGTATGAACGTTTAAAAATGTGTTCCACAAATGAAATGCTTATGCTTGCATATTCAATATCTTTCCTATTGGACTCTGGATATAGTCTTGTATAATGGAACTCATTTATAATGAAATCTTTTTCCTTTTTGCATATTATGTTTAAAACAGCCATTAGAGTTTGATAATACTATATTTTTTTCCATGATAAAGTTAGAGGAGTTTTTTTTTTTTTTTTACTTCAAAGAATGCTTTTAATTTTGAGTTTTCTACGAACAGGTTTTGCCAAATAAATATATATTTATAAATATATTTATATATGTTTATATGTATATTTAAAAGCACTTAGCTCTAAGTTTCATAGTCTTTTACATCTTAAAGCACATTTTTCATGATTTGCAAAATATCTGCTTTTTCCTTTATACTGTGACTATAAAATTTGAAAAATCATTTTCAAAAATATTGGGAATATTTTAATAGCAATAACCGTGTTAATTTTCGTTCTTTATTTCTCGGTCAAGATAGTCAAGATGGCTTGAGATTTCTCAGTTCTTTAGAAGAGAGTTCATGATTTCAACCTGTTTTAAGCTGAAGTGTAGATGAGTTTGATTCCTACCTGTTTACATAATACTAATAACCATTAAGTACAACTGACCTCGCAACTCAAAACATATACTTAAGTGTCCGAAATGACAAATGGTATATAAACATTTTATTTAACTGTATTTTATACAGAAAATTTTAAATTTGAATCTTTCATATAGTCCTTATCCCAAGTGCTCATGCAAAAATAATTTATGTAATACATCATCGGCATTGGACTTACATGGCTAAGGAAAGGAGCCTATAGGAAATACCAACTCATTAGCAAACTTCTGATGAAGATTTTTCATTGTGATTGAAGAACAATTTTTTACACGGAGATATATTCCACCATCAATAAAATACCACTATGAACTTTGCTTCGCCGCTCCCCCTCCCCCCCCGGGGAATTTTTCTTTGTGGTAGTTAGACCGACCTTTGCCAAAAACAAATTACATTCAAACGCAGCAACAGAACTACCCTGTACCCGCACCATTACCCCCTCCCCCATCCAGATGCTAGGCGCCAAGCTGGGCTCTCAGAGGATATAGATAAATAGGACTGCCAGAATTTCTGGCTAGGTCACGTGGTGCGACCACCCTGCCAACTATCGTTCAGTATTTACTTGAAAACTTCCAGAGATGAGCAACTTACTGTAGCCTCTGCCTTCAAAGAATTTCAACCCAAGTAGAAAGAATTAGGAAAGAATAAATCTCTCTGCTTCTATTCTATAGCACTAACTACTGAGTCCACACAGCACAATAAAAATAACTAAGGCGTTTAGAGATGACCCATTGCATTTCACAAAGCGCCTTCATCCAAAGGAAGGGCCAGTAGGTAGGTTCAGAGAGCCCGGGCTATCCAAAAGTGGGCGAAATCAAATCTGGGCCGCGGGTGAGAGCACCTGGAAAAAATTCGTGGTGGAGATGGCATCTGAGAAAGGCCTCGAAGCACCCACACACGGTTGCGAATGCATGCGCGGCCACTCCAGATGGAAGGACCCCCCACCTTGCTCTAAAGCCAGTTAAACCGCGGGGCCCACGCTACCAGGCACGGTTTTAGAAGACCCCTACAAATGCAAGGGTCCGACCTAGGAGGCACTTCCGCTGTGCGGTTCGCTAAGTTTGGATTCTGAGAGTGTACGGAGGAGCTCCGGTTCTCGCAGGTGGGAGCCTCTCTCCTCCTCAGCTCGGACTCTCTGCGAGACGCTCCCGCCCGCAAAAGGCTGCGGTGGCCAAAGGGGCTGTCGTGGCTGCCGCTTCCCCCACCAAATCCCGGCGTTCGGGAGCCGAACTGCAGTGGAGAGACCTGAGTCCCGCCCCAGCCCGAGGGAGGAGGCGCAGCGCCTCGGCTCGGGCTCCCCGGTTAGGGGAGCCTCTTTCCTCCCCCTTTTTCCCGCGGCGGCGGCGGAGATGGCGATGGCGGGGGCGGCGGCGGCGGCGGCGGCAGCAGCGGCGGCAGGGGCGCGGGGCGGGGCACGGGGCGGGGCTGGGGAGGAGCCGCGGCCGAGGCGGCCCCGCGGCGGCAGGTGTGGATGGGGCGGAGGTGCGGCTGAGGCGGAGGTGCGGGGATGTCCACTCCCGCCCGCGCCCTCCAGGGGCCGGGGCTCGGAGGCCCGCGCCGCCTCCCCGGACGAGCTTCGAGAGCGGCTTCGATCTGCGCACAACTTGGGGCGCGCAGGTTCCACGTCCGGCGCCCAGAGGAGAAAGGCGCGCGTCCCCGACCGCGGCGCCCGCGCGGACCCCAATGGTGAGGCGGCAGCCGACTTGGAGTTGGGGCGGGGGGGGGCGGCGGCCGGAGCTGGAGGGTGGACGGAGAGTCTGCAGACCGGCCCGTAAACGAGGAACGCGCGGGCAGCGGGGCTGGTGCGCGTCCCTTCCCGAGTTAAGAGGGGTCCTCGGGCCCCCGCACTCGGCAGTCTGCGCCGCGCGCACCCGGGCGAGGATGCTGCGGCCGGCCACGGCGGCCCTGGCTCTGCGCAGAACCTTCTCCTCCTCTTGCCCAAATAGCAGGTTGTTTCCCTGGCCTGACCTCGGAAGTCGCAGGTCCCGCTCTCTTCCCCTAAACGGCGAAGGGAGGAACTGTGGGTGTCCGGGAGCGCGTTGGGGGCGAGCGCTCTCAACCAGCGATGTTTGAGGAGAGCCCGTTCGCTAGTTAAAATTCCTGTCACTTTGCAACTTACTCTGCTTGCTCCCCTCCTCGGGGGAGGGGAAGTCAGGCGAGTGTTAAATCCCCACCTGGTAGGATTAGAGTTTACTTTCGCCGTATATGGGGCGGGGGGCGGGGGGGAGGATGCTCTGTAAAATCGTGGTTTTTCCAACTGTGCCTCACTTAAAAGAGCCTCCCTGCAGCGAGACAATGGCAGTCGTGAAAAACACGACCGGAAAGTGTTCACCTAGCGCCGCGGTGGCAGGGGAGAAGTTAAGGGAAACTTAAGCATAAGCGACCTCTGAAGAGGCTTCTTGCGGGGCCGTTTTTGCCCCTGCACAAGTGGTAATAGGACTGAGAATGACAGCTCAAGACCTACACTTGGGTCGGAGCTGAGGCTGTGGCCCGACACCCCTCACCGCCCCGCGACTCTCGGCTCTGGAATTGGGCCTCTCTGCTTCCTTCACTGCAATCGGGGCAGCTTGGAGTGAAATTAGGAAAATGATCCTCTTTTTTCCTCTGGAGTTTATTACCTCTGCATTAAAATGTGTCTCTCGTGGACAGACATTTAAACAAAATTCTAGTTTATACTTTGTTTTAAAGAAATTGTGCTTGAATTGGTTTTAAAAAAAATGGATTTAAAATTGACAGCCAAGTTTAGGTTTATTTGTTGTGGAGTTTTGTGTTTGGTTGAGGCAAGGAGTGAGTTTTAAGTAAGTTTTTCAAGTCTAATATTGATTATTTTTTCATTGTTTGCAGACGTTAATCCTTCAGTGAAGGCCTTTTAAGGAATAAATGCAAAAATAACAGTGGTTTAAGCGCACCCATAAGACCTATAGCCTGGCCCCCGGCTTTTTTTCTTAACTTGTGACAGAGCCTCATGAAAGTTGAGCAGTTTCCTTAATCTTGGGATGTAAAAAACATCTTAAGTTGAATTTTAGGCCTCCCAATGAAAAATGTGTTTATCTTAATAGAATTATCAGACTTCATGGAATTATCAGTTTATGATGATGTTTATTTTTTATTTATATCACATTGGGACTTACCATGTCGATATTGCTTACCTCATTGGCAGATGTGGGGAAAAGTCAAGAAGCTCCTTTAAAAGATACAGAGTTATTCTCTGGGTGAAATTTTATAGTTCTGAAAAGCATGTATCAGAGACAAAGCTCTCGAGTGGTAACAATAACTGTTGGCTCTTTCTGAAATCTTAAATAGACGATTAAGAAGGGAGGTATAAAAATGCTTCATACTTGAGTATAGTTTTTTAAAATGCAAGTGAAAAAAAAGTTAAGATTATCATTTTTGTACAGTGTAATAACTAGATAGCTATTCAAGAAGCTATAAAAATGCTCGAGGAAGTAAAATAAAAAGGTAGCATAAAATCACGTATTGCACTGTTAGAATTTTAAGGAGAATGCATACTTATAAATCTCAAATACTCAAGTGAGCAGTATTAAAATGCATCAAATAGAAGAATTTTCCTGCCTATGATTTTTTCCTAGAATAAAAAAATATGTATTTGTTTTGGTTTGTCTTAAAATCAAAGTTACAGTTAAATTTTGTTGGTACCTATATGGGATAATTCAAAGGTTGGTAAGATGTCTTTTGCTTGGGACTTTGACATTTAGTGACAGGTGTCCTTAAATTTTTCATATAATTGCCACAGCTTTTCTTCACTTGATGTATCTAGGTATTTTTAACACATAAACACCATACGGTCTCTTAACAAACTTAAAACTGTAAAAAAGCAATAGATTAAATCCCTGATTATTAACATTTCAGGGATGAAATCTAGCTTTAAGATAAAAATGGCTTTTTGAAGACATTTTAGAATACATACAATGGTATGATTCTGGGAGAATGTTTTTGATAGTTCTTTCCCTATTCTTTGAAGTCAGAAGGTAAAATTACAAAAAATCAATAATTACGTTTTAACAGTTTCTTGATATATTTAACAGACTGTTTCCTTAATAGCAATCTCCCAAGTGTTTCAAAAATTTTTGTAAGATCAAGAGTTTATTTTCTGTTAAGATATATTTCTGTAGACTAGAAAAAAAACTTTTTTTTTTTTTTTAAGATTTTATTTATTTATTTGAGAGAGAGAGAATGAGAGACAGAGAGCATGAGAGGGAGGAGGGTCAGAGGGAGAAGCAGACTCCCTGCCGAGCAGGGAGCCCGATGCGGGACTCGATCCCGGGACTCCAGGATCATGACCTGGGCCGAAGGCAGTCGCTTAACCAACTGAGCCACCCAGGCGCCCTAGAAAAAAAACTTTTTGAATTTAGAGTAGGCCAGTCTTAAATAAGAAATAATAAAATTTGATCTTTGTATTGTAAAATGTGTTTTCACTAAGAACTTTTTAACTATGTCCTCTTTTTAAACACATAAGTGTATAGAAAGTAAATCAGGTATTTTATTGGTAAAATAAAAGTGCCCTAATGTGCTTGCTTTGTTAATGACTACTGAGACTTTTTTCTCCACGTTGATGTGAGCAGTGGAGTCCAGAAAATTATCAAAATAATTTTGAAGAAGATTGAGATGAAGCGAAAAAAATCCAAGCATGATTGCGGTATATACATGTGTTGCTTTGCAGCAGGGAAAGGGTGAAAAAGAAGAGTTTAGTATCAAAATTTATCCACGTTAGTCAGATTCCCGAGCGCTTTCTACTTTATTGTATAATTGACTTTTTAGCTAGTATGCAGTTAATGAGTGTTTTAATACAGCAGACACCAGAAAAAAAGAAATCTCACTTGAAAATCTTTAATCACGGCTTTATCAAATATACAGCCTACTCTGTACTGTCGAAATACCAACATTGAAGCAATTCAATATTTGAGACCAATTTGTAAATTAAACGTATTATAAAAGTTAATTAAGTAGTTTTCATTTTAAGAGAACTGTCCCTTTTGAGGAACTATTTTTAACATTACAAATAGCACTCTCCTTTAAGTAAAATAAGAATGATTATATTAATTACAAATTATACTTTTAGCAAGGGGGAAATGCAATTTTTATTGGTCTGGGGGGCATTTATGCCAAGTAGTTTGTGGCCCAGTTTCCATTTCTGTATCTGTGCTGCCTCTGACAAAGGCCTGAGTACTGAGGGATGAAAAACCATGGGGAGAAAATTAATAAAAGAAGCTACGTGGGTTGATCAAGTTCTGGTCAGAAGCCTGTGTGCACATGAATTCAGAACCAGAAGAGAAATTCTGAGAGTCTGAGTCCCCACAGCCCTTTTACACTGAGTCCCATGAGTTAGCAGTGGCAGGGAAAAGAGGAGTCCTCTCTGCCATTTGCAAAGCCGACTACTTGATCCACAGCAAATCAAACCCAGGAAATCTTTTTAGTCTTGTCCAGTTCAGCTCCACTTCCTTGCCAGGGGCATAACAGCTGAAGTTAAAAGACCTATACCCAAATGGGAAAATTAGTGCCATTTGTGTAGAGGCAGTAGCCTTATTCAAACTGCTTTCAACCTAATTGGGGAAAAAAAAAAAAAAAGACAGAATATGACTTGATTATATGTCCTCCAGGGTGGGTAGCACGTAGGAGACTGTGGCTCAAGAATGCCTTTAGGTTTTTCACTTATTTTAAAGTACTCATAGTTTGCATTGTATTCTCGGGTTCGTGTGTGTGTGTGTGTGTGTGTGTGTTGTTTCAACTTCTACAATTTGGGATAGGTGAAAAGTACAACAAAATGGTGAACTTTAAGGTGACCAAGATGGGATAGTGTTGGACATGTGAAAGTTCTTCCAATCCTGCCAATACTTCATTACTAAGGTAATTCTCTGGTGGATTTTCTTCTGTGTATTGTAAATCTCAATATTTTTTGCTTAGAAGTAACCCTAATTTTGAGAAGGGGAGCAGAAAAGGAAAAGAACTTTGTCTAAAAACCAATGCCATCTGCCAACCTACGTCTCAAGTTAGCTCTGTCAAATTTCAGGTGAACTTTGGCCCTATTAGTAAATTGGATATGTATTAAATAAGGTTAAAAAAATCAGCTCAGAAAGGCCTGCTCCAGAAACCTGTGGTATGTGTGCTTTCCTAACCGATCTAAATGTAACATGTAATTACCAACCAAGACCAATATTCTTATGCATTTGAGGTGGAGCTATTGTGGAGTCCAAATGTTCATGCAGGAAAAGGATTGTCCCCCCAAAAAAGTCAAACTGATAAGCTCTTCCTAAAATAACCTGAGATTTTTGAATTACAGCCCATGCTCAAATGGAAATTCTAGTCATAAAGTCATTATTAAATAACCCCGTGGGGTAATTTTTTCCTTCTTTAAACCTGACCTTTTACCTATTATCTCAATTTCATTAACTTAATTTAAAAAAAAAAAAAGTCTCAAGTAAGAAACAGTAGGCTAAAGGAATAAAGTATGAGATCTCTGTGGTAAAAACTAATATAGTGCATGAAGTCTTCTAAATTAGGATTTAACTGGCTTTTAACTAGAGTGGGCTTTTAAGTAACTAACTGGTAATATTGTCTCTTGACATTTCCTTTTCATGTTCTGTGCCATAACTCAAAACTGATTTCCTTTTTATGGGTAAGAGTGGAACTATATTAAATTAAAAAACAAAAACAACTTACAGTTTACAGCCTGACTTTACTATAGAACACTGCTGCATGTTTACCAGCACCTGAAAAAGATTCCAGTTTGCTTCATTATTTATTTTTGTTTTTGGAATTGGGATTAGGTTGATGTTTTTTTAAATTAAAAGAATAGCTTTAATTTCCTTTTTAGATGACTATCTATATGTCTATTAACTATTAGTTACGACAGACAGTCGTTTGAATTGTACTTCTAAGTAAAAAAATTACAAGTTAGTACCTGAACTGATGTCTGGTAAGTAACATTCTAATTGCTCTTAATAATTAAACACTTGAAATTTTATCATACCTTTTTTAGCATCTGAAAAATTTTTGAGCTTCATATAAAAGGGGAAAATACAGTATGACATCTTAATCTTGTTAAATATTAAGTCAGATTAGCCAAAAGATATTTTCTTTCAGTGATTTGTGGTTTTTCAGCCAGAGGTCCTAAAAATATCTTTATAGACAAAAGAAGAATATATGAACAGAAATATAAAATAAAAGACTAACAAACTGGTTTTTTTTTAAGAACTAATCTGTAGTATAATTTTTATCCTTGTGGCCTGTAGTTTTTAAAATTCTGGAAAAATGTCAGTAAATCATATTTTATGACAAAGATGATCAAAGGATTTGACAAAATTCACTTTCCCTTTAAAATGAATGTATTTAGTACTTGGTAAAAGCTAATGTTCTATATTTCCTTTTATTAACACATTGTCACAAAGAAACCAGTGAAATTGGAAAGCTAATTATACATCAGTTAGGAATAATTTGAAAAACAGATTTGTTTGAAAAGTTAATCTTCCTTCTGAAGGTGGAGTTCATTGTGCCCGCCATAAGTGTCAGTGGAATTTTCTTTTGCAAAATTTATTAGAGGAGAAATGATAAGACAACTGCATATTTCAGAATAGTAGACGAGTTACTATGTGTTAGATAGTTCCATTAGCTAACCTAAAACCATAACTCATACTAGGAATACTAAGATATAAATGGAACAGTGTGATTTATTATTGTCCACTTATATTCCAGAACACATGTCCAAATTATTATCTAGAACCCAGCACAAAACCATTGTCCTAAATCTCTAGGGTTTCAATGTCATGGAGATCTTTTTTTCAAAAGCAAATATTAAAATAAAATGTATCCAACTCTTCTAATTGCCAGAGCAATAATAATGAGAATTATAACTCTATTGATTATTTTCTGTGTGCCCATGCTTAGTTCCATATGCTTTATCTGCATTACCTCCAGTAATCTTCACAGCAACCTTACAGTCTTGGCGCCATAATTACTCCTGTGGCCTGGCGAGATTAAAGAGGTCAGACGGCTAGTAAATGGTGTGGCTCCCAGACTCAAACCTAAGTTTTTCCTATTCCTACCTTTCTATTCTTGCTTACTCTACCATACTTCACAGTAGTTAAGCAGAGTATCTGTGGAACTCCTCTAAAAAGCTGTTTGGGAGTCCCTTGTCCTCAGTTATAGCACATCTTTGTCTTTGATTTTTAGAACCAGTTCAAAGTCTTGCATGTCCAAGTCTGACAAAAGACATAGATGATATAGGTCGTAATGTTTGTGACAAAAAGGAATAAGCAGTGTCTTTAAAGTACCAAGCCCGATCATTCAGAACGGGTTGTAAATTTTCTCTGGAGATCATTCCAAAAGAATCATAGAGATTGTTTTGTTTTGTTTTTTGGAATCATGACACTGGAATTGAAATACAGTTAAAGCTTTTAGGACACCCAGCCCATAAGAGGTGTTCAGTGAACATTTTTTAAAACAATGAGGGAATGGATAAAAAGCATTTCTTTGCCTGTGAAAGTTCTAATACACATTGTGCGTTCATGCGTAGTACCAAGTGTGGGTCGATTACCACTGACTATGCAGCCTTGGCCAAGTTACTGCACCTTCGTGAACCTCAGTTTCCTCTTTTGTGAAACGAGAATAATTACATCTTCCTCACTTAGTTGTGAAGATTAAATAAATGATAATTGCCTTTCCTTTGTTACCACACCTGACCTTTTGTGTGGGTATAAAGCCTGTTGGAGTAGTGAGGATTGAGGGAAAACTGCCAGAGCCAGCCATAATGAGACGGTGAGTTGAGATAAGAGTTCCTGTAACTAAGCCCACCAGAGAAAGAGTCAAGACCAAGGAATAAGATGAAAATGGTGCTTTGCGGGTTCCGGAGTAAGAGTACGAGCCCAGGCAGAGAGTAGCAGGTCCAGGGCTGGATCTCTAGTGTTGACTGTGGCTTTAGACAAGTTGCCTGGGCTGTTGATGTGTAAAACTGAGAGCACACTTCGGGGCTACCTAAGAGTCTCTCAAGCATGGTCCATCTTAAAGCTCTGCCTACAAGGTTTCAAGTGCCTGTGGTCCCTGTACCTCTTTTAGGGGATGTAAGGGAACTCCACCTAGGAGCACATTAGCATTCCAGACACACACCCTCAACTTCCAGATCCAGGTTAGCACTTCTTGGACCTGAACCTTCCCCTTATCACTATCTTCCCTTCCCCCCAGCCTCTCTCAGTGCTCTCTGATAGCAAAGGAGGTAGGGAGTAGTTTTTTATTTTGTAGAGGTTAAAGACTTGGCACAGCTGTGCAGGATAATTGCAAAGGCCCCCTTCCGGGCTACCATTCTGCAGTGTCTGAAATTCTGCATAGGTACACAGTGAAAGAGCAAAAGCGGAAAGCTAAAGATTAAACTGAGTCAGTTTGCAGGCTGGACAAAACAAAGACTAAAACACAGAGAAATTCAAGGAACTTTAATAGCAAAGAAATATATATGGGGGAGTGTTAAGATGAGTGCGAAGGTCAAAGCAAAACTGTTAAAAATTAGACTGATTTTCATGAGAAGAAAATAAAACTGTAAAAAACAAATTTCAATAATGGAAAAATGACTTTAAAAAGCAAAAGCAATGAAAGCCTAAGGCTTTTCTTCATCAGAGTCCCTCTTTTGAGGCCCACTGGAGCAGAGTGGTTATATTCCAGGAAAGCAAAGCTTTTATGTGCATGGGGAAAGAGAGGTTAGGAGGAAGATGATGTAGAATAACATTCTGGGACAGCACCAAATCCAAATCTAAGCATTTTGAAAGGGAGATATTTGACAAAAGAATATTCTAAAGTTACTTGAAAATAGGAAGCCGTTCTCTCTTTTTGTGCCTGAAATGGAAAACAGGGACTACACAGATTGAAAGGCACCTGAAATTTAAAGCAGTTAAAGAAAAAGCCAAAAGAATTTATCATCAGAAATATTTCGGGGCACCTGGGTGGCTCAGCATCTGCCTTCGGCTCAGGTCATGATCCCAGGATCCTGGGATCGAGCCCCACATCGGGCTCCCTGCTCAGCGGGAAGCCTGCTTCTCCCTCTCCCACTCCCCCTGCTTGTGTTCCCTCTCTCGCAGTCTCTCTCTCTCTGTCAAATAAACAAATAAAATCTTAAAAAAATAAAAAAAGAAATGTTTCCAAAAAATCATTGGAATCTGGGACGCCTGGGTGGCTCAGTCATTTAAGCGTCTGCCATCGGCTCAGGTCATGATCCCAGACTCCTGGGATCAGTACTGCACTGGGCTCTCAGTGGGGAGCCTGCTTTTCCCTCTGCCTGCTGGTCCCCCAGCTTGTGCACTCCCTCTCTCTCTCTGACAAATAAAATCTTTAAAACAAACAAACAAAAATCATTGGAATCAAAAAGCTAATAAAATAGAGACAACATGATAAATAGAATCTTCCAGAAATAATAGCAAATTCTGCATTCTCTTTAGGTCAGAGGGAGCTGATATAGTGCAGGAACCTGTGGCATTCTAGAAAATGACACTAGTTTATGCACAATCGTGTGTGAGAGTGAGGAGGGAGAAATGAGCTAACATTGCCTACCAGTTACCAGGGCCTGCTCAGTCTAGCAGTAACTAGGTTAAGTAGGTTGCTGTGGATGGAAGTCTTAACGCTCACTTTTGTTGTCTCCCTCCCTGACCCCAACATTATAGGTGCCACACAAGAGTTATGGACTGGGTAGGGACTTGAATGTTGGAAGCTCTGTGTCTGAGGCCCAGCTCAGCCCTTAACTTCTAACTTCTGGCCACGTGGCATGGACACACATCACTTTCCACATTTGCTAAATGGAGTTAATGCTAATCTAGTACCTTCCTCACAAGGCTGTTATGAGAATCAAATGAGCTCACATATGCAAGTATTTTGTAAGTGTACCTGAATGTTTTTACTGTGACAGATCATTTTGGAATTATTTCCAAAGAGAAGAAGAAAAATGTGATGAGTTCATTTTTTTGTTCTCTTCAATCACCAAAGCTCTTGAACCTTTATGACCTCACCTAAATGTAGGGCTTCCTAACCTGGAGTCTGTGGATCACAGGGGGCCCGTGGTTAGAATTCAGGGGATCATGAACTTGGATGCAAAATACAAATGTGTTTGCATTTTATTTGCACTCACCTCTAATTGAAATTTAGCATTTCCTTCAATTAGTGGAGTGGAGGCAACAAATTGCAGTAATATTTTAGCAGGACCTGTGATTTTGCCACCAGTAAAAATCTTAGGTAACTTATATCACATTACAGTTGTTGCTGACATCTAGAAATATTGTCTACATGTGACACAGCTTTGGCAGGTTAGTTATTAGATGCACTGCTAGATCTTGTTATTTAATATGTTAAGAGTCACATGTATTAAAATGTGCATTTTAGTATTTAGATATTTCAATGTAATGGTTTCCTTTGCAACCTAGTATACTTTATTTTGTGCATTTCATGTGAGAAGGGGTCCATAGATGCAAAAAAAGTTTGTTGTTGTTTTTTTTTTTTTTTGAAGCTATTCTTCTGACAGAGGGCCTACTGGCGTCCCCAGAGACTAATAATAAAAGAAGGATTACTGGTACAATGGCTACTCATACAGCCATAGCTGGTAGGGTACTCCAGAGTGAGAAATTCCAGTTATACAAGTTAAAATAGCTTCAAGTTATAATATAATGAAACAGTGCCCTGGACAATAGGAGGCACAGATCTCTTCATCCAGTGCCACCTCTGTCATGCATGGTGGATTCAGGCCAGACTGTGTGGTGCACCCAGAGGGGTGAAGATCACAGTGCATGACAAGCCACATACACACCCTCCAGTTTAGGTGCGTCCTAACACCTGAACGGCAGGCAGTGAGAACGTGCAGTTAGAAACCCAAAGAAGAAGATAGATGTTTACATTTCATTTTTAAATTTTATTTTGTGTTTTTTGCCATTGTACATTTGATTTCTAAAAAAAAAAGGCAACACCTAAGATTACTCTGCTCCCATGGGTCTTTGTTTAAACGTCCATCAGACACCCATGGGGTGCCTTATGTATTTACATCTTCCTCCTCAGATGGAGTTTGAGTCCCTTGAGATAGCAATCCTGTCTTGTCATATCCTCTGCTGATTTTATTTAGCACCTAATAAGAGATAATAGAGTAAATTATACTGCTGTATACTTTGAGGGGTTGAGACCTTTTTTTATTGCATCCATATTCTTCTTTGCCAGCTCTGCTTTCTGCTTAAAAAATTAGACTGCATTCACCTATTCATCTTGATTCCGGTATTGGGTATTTGAGCTTCTTCAAAAACAAGGATTTGGTAGACACCGTTGCCCTGGGTTTTGTCACAGCCCTTGATTTGGACTGTGATGTCTTAGCCATCTGATAATGCATGACTTCGAGATCTACTAGTGATATTCATCATGCAGGCATATCAGTGAATCAGAGCCTTTCAGAACTGGAAGGGCCCAAATTCTCTTTTGTGTTGGTGATCACGGAGGCCAAGAAAGGTCAAGGGACTTACCCAAGCTTCACAGTGGGTACGTGGTAAACTCAAGAGCTAAGTCCTGTCTCAATCCACCACCCTTTCACCACACTGGCCTTTCCCTAAAGTGTGTTTGATCCTGCAAGATTCTGCGTAGGATTCTTTTGTCGGTTAGTTGTGAAAATTCTGCATGCCATAATTTTATCTATTAAAGATTCTGAGAAGTTCTGCAATAAAGAAACTTGTTTGATAAGTATCTACTATTTTTAAGTTTATTTGACCATGGAGTCCTTTTTCTCCCCCGCCCCCAGAATCCCCAGAATACTTTGGGAAATGCTGCCCTGCACAATGGTGAGCTTTGGTGGTGGTGATGGTAACAACAGCATTTGTTACTTAGCCCTGTGTCACAGGCACTGTTCTAGGCGCTTTACATAGTAAGACTCACTTAATCCTCACAACCACCCAGTGAAGCAGGTACTATAATCATCGCCATTTTGTGGATGAGGAGACTGAGACCAGAGAGGCAGCTGGAGTAAAGTTGTATCATCGAGGTAATTGCATCACACTGTAAACCAGGATTTCTCAGCTTTGTCACTGTTGACATTTTCGCCATTGAATTTGTCCTGTGCAGGGAGGCTGGCCTGTGCATCGTACAGTGTTCAGCCGCATCACTGGCCTATACCAAGTTGTGTCAACTAAAAATGTCTGCGGACATTGCCACATGTCCTCTAAATTGCTCCTAGTTGAAAACAACTGCTGTAAACTTGCAGCAGAAATATACTTTCCCAGCCGACCTTCTTAGTAACTTCTACAGTGACTCATGATCATGATTGGGCAAATTACACATTGCAGGTTCTGTGATTGTGTCAGGTTGCGTATACTTTATATGGGGGTGGATGTGAGTTGAACTTGACCCATGCTGTTCTCTTCTACTCCATTTCCATACACTGCTTCTGGTGAGAGAGAGAGCCAAGAGGCCAATATTGTTGCTTTTGCCTGCAACTACTTATAACTGCCCCGTACACACACCCAATTCATATATTGTTTCCATTTTATACTTCCCCTTTGACCTGACCCCCATAAACACATACACACACACACACAGTCTTTTTTTTTTTTTCCTCTGTGTAGTAGAGGACTTAACACATTTGAATTACTCTACAGTAAGAAGTTATGTCTGAGCCAAGATTAACTGCTGCCAAGGAAAACATACCCAACAGTGAATAACTCACAAAAATTTGGTGAAGAAAAAATAAAGTTATATGATAAAGTATACTACTAAGGTATTGGGTTTTATTTTTCCAGTGTGATAACCTGTTAAATTGACACACTACAAATGGATTCAAGGCTTCTGGCCATTGTTTCTCTGTAATTTAATATACCATTTTCGGGAGCAGCTGAAGTATAATAAAAACAACAGTGAAATACCTAGGTTTAAATCCTGCCTCTGCCAAACATTTACTAACTGAGTGACGTCACCTCTTTTTTTCTAAGGGTTTGGTTCCTCACCAATAAGATGGGGTAATGATATGAAACACTGTATTGTTTAAAGGCTGAAAGGAGAAAATATATGCCCAATATCCAGCCCAGGTTCTTCCAGGACCAGTTTTTCAAGGAACTCTACCATGGTTTGAACTTCATAATCCTTTTCGGTAATTCTTTAAGTGTAAACCAATTGTCTTTGAAAGTAACAGAGATATTATCAAGTAGCCCAGTGCAGATAAGTCTTATTACATGATGGGGTTTGGAAGGCAGGGAGGGTACATACAGTACTCAGAGCCATTGAATCTTGAAAGCTTTACATTTAAAGACAGCAACAAAATGAAGGGAGGGAGAGAAAGGATTCAGAGAGGAACTTTTGGAGCCAGAGTTTACCCTCTACTCTTGGTGGCCATTTAGTGATTCAACCTTTTAATGGATATGTGAGTGCCTACTGTGTGCTGGACCCTAAGCAAGCACTAGGGACAGAAAGAGAGCAAATAAAAAAATAGCTACTCTAGCTCTCCATCTGTCCCCTTGGAACTTAGATAGTGACTGTGTCATGTCTTTGTCCCAATTCCAATTGATAGTTGCTGCCTAGAATGCTGGTTTGACAAGGGTGCTCAGGGTTGGCCAAACTAATCAGGAAGAATGCCGTGATGCATTAATATTGTCTGCCTTGGACAAGAGATAAAGGCGGTGACTGCACAGGATTTGAGTCCTCAGACAGTGTGGGTCTCACCCATTAGTGTATCATGAAACCAATTTTGTGGATCACCATGAGCATTATTTAGAAAGGAAATAGAAAAACAACAGAGTGCATTGCACATAGTGATAAGTATTGCTTTGTGAAACTTTTGTTTTAGTTATATACATATTGTGTAATAGGTCATGATGTAAAATGGATTTCCTACAATGGGTCCTGTAACAAATGTGATTCTGGTGGTTACATGAACTCCTACTCCTTTTTCTCTGTGTTCATACTGTTTTTGTTTTTCTGAAAGAGCACGATGTGTTTGGTAGTTTGTGCCTGATTAATGAAAAACAGAACAACTCATGCATTCTAAGAGTCATTCTTCAATACATGATGTGTTTATTCTTTGAGTCTATTTCCATTAGAGTCTTTGTATTTTCTGTGGGGTCATTAACAATTTTATTTATAGTCTGTTCTGAGGGGAGAAGTAGAAGTACCGAGTAGTTAGAAGGCACTTGGGTGAAGCTGACTTTATAATATAGACCATGCCACTTTAGAGCTGTGTGACCTAGAGAAGCTACTTAAAACTTGGATTTTGTGATCATCACACGTGTTTACTTTTACACACACACACGGAAGATCTTGATTCAGAATTCTTTGGTTACTCCTTAGAGCAACATAGATACATGCTCTCCTGTTGCATTGGCAGATCATATCATATTGCAAGATTGTGTAGAAACAACATCCAAGTTAAACATGGGACATAAATGGGACGCCTGAGTGGCTCAGTTGGTTAAGCATCTGCCTTCGGCTCAGGTCATGATCTCAGGGTCCTGGGATTGGGTTTCTTGCTCAGTGGGGAGCCTGCTTCTCCCTCTCCCTCTGCCTGCCGCTCCCCCTGCTTGTGTGCTTGCTCTCTCTCTCTCTCTGACAAATAAATAAAATCTTAAAAAAAAAAACAAAACAAAACATGGGACATAAAAATGCTGCTACATATCACATATTGAGAGCATGTCCACCATTGAATGATTAGGAGAAACCAACACCATTTTAGTACTTGACCCAACATCTGATGGTTCTATTTAATTGCCAAAGTGTCGGGAGAGAAATGAAGCTGTAATAAGAGAAGTGTCCATAGAAAGAGAAGAGTATTTGGAAACCATAAGGGAAGAGAATAGGGAACAAGAGGGTAAGAAGCAGGATAATATGAAACATCACACTTTGCCTCTATTCTGTTGGTGGTTTCAAGCATAAAATGGTCATTCAAAAGTCCTGCAGTGATGCTGTATAATTAGGGAAAATCCTGCTGCATGGCTTGCCTGACTGTTCTTTAGACAATTACCTTTTTAAACATGCTTTTAAAACATGATAATGGTGTGCCTGGGTGGCTCAGTTGATTAAGCGTCCGACTCTTGATTTTGGCTCAGTTCATGATCTCAGGGTTGTGAGGTCAGGCTCCACGCTGGGCACGGAGTCTGCTTGAGAGTCTCTCTCTCCCTTTCCCTCTCCCTCCCCTTCCCCCCCACCACCACTCATGTGCACACCATCTCTCTCTCTCCCCAAAAAAAAAAAAAAAAAAGATAAAATGAAAGCACCTTGAGTTTGGAGTAAGACAGAACTGGGTTGGAATCCTTGGCAGCTTACTTCACCTCTTGGAACCTCAGTGATCTCTCAGGCAAAATGGATGTAATATCATATTTCACAGGGCAGCGATCAAGATGAACTGAGAGCTTGTATGTAAAATCCGTAGCACATGATGAATGACCACAAAAAGGTCTCCCCAATCTCCTACCCTATTGGAGAAAGATTTGGAGTTTATTTTGAAAACATAAGCAATTTCCACATGAACACATGTGAATAAGTGTTTTGAGAGCATAAAATAAAACTTTCTCAAAGGACCTTTGATTGAAAAAAGTAAGTCTTTCACACCCTCCCTGTATACCTGTGGCTGCCTGCTTTGCCTGGGTGCCAGAAACAGAGGGAAAAGAGTAGACCAACGCCACCCCTTACACCAACTGACTTACTCGCCATTGCGTTTCATACCACAGGCTGGATAAAAAAATGGTGTGTCATACACATTTAATGTGAACTTGGTATTCCTTGTAGGTTAAGAGATCTCACAGACAACGTGTTTTTACATCTCTGAATTGGGTAAGTAAAGCAATTAGACTATCCAATCTAGTCTAGTAAGGTTCCACTCAAGCCTTCACATCTTAAGATTCTATGGCTCTTCATCCATTTGAACTGTGATCCACAGTATCTCTGCTATTTTTTCTTCTAGTTTAATATCTTGAAGACTTTTCAGCTTTCACTTGGCTTGGGCAGTATCTATACCTATGATTAGAACATTAGCAAATGTGACTGTTATATCCTGACTCCTCCAACACCTACCTCCTAAAAGTCCTTGTTTGGACTATTTGCTGAAAGCAGAACTCCCTTTTCAAGAAGTAATTCACAAAGTGCCAAGTGACAAGCCAGACTTGCATGTGAGCACAAACAGGTGGTGTATTTGTCAAAAGAGGTACCTGTTATGCATGCATTTTATAAAAATTCCTGGAAAAATGCACCTCATTGCTCAGAACGGACACTTTTAAAAGTGAGCATTCACTTGGCTTACTGAGAAGGACCAACCCAGAGCTGACCTTGCTCACCCAGGCAAAATATGCAGCACTGTGATTTCTCCCACCGTTCCAAGAGTTTTCTGACCTCTATCCATGCTTGACCTTGGTGTGTATTTTCTACTGGCTCCTCTGTAGATGGGCATTAATGTATCCGATCACTCATGGCTTTGTTGGACTTCTTATATGGAAATGTTTTGCTTCATTAGTTAGGAGTTTAAAAGACAAGAATACTGACTTTATGGGAAGGTTTTAAAAACATCATCTCTTGGGGTGCCTGGGTGGCTCAGTGGGTTAAGTGTCGGACTCTTGATCTTAACTCAGATCATGATCTCAGGGTCATGGGATTGAGCCCTGAGTGAGGCTCCACACTCAGAGTGGACAAGTCTGTTTGTCCCTCTCTATCTCTGCTCCTCCCCCCACTCATGCTCTCTCTCTCTCTAAAAAAAAAAAAAAGTATTTTAAAGAGTTATAATTATAGAATTGATCAAATTCCCACACCCATGGTGTTTGATGTTTTGATACTTAGAATAATTAGGCTGATTTCCTATGCTCGGTTATGTGGGGCAGGACAGACGCAGTGCCGAGGCTGAACAGGGGTGTCTGTCTGCAGAGAGGATATAAACCACCTCTCCTGGTTTGGCAGATATGGGAATTGTGGCACGATCACAGGGCCTTCAGAGTCAGAGCTGGGACTTAAAGCTGGTCATTTTCCTTCTCAGGGCTTTTTGATGCAGTGCTTCTTTCACACTCAGAATAGTGCTTTTAAGTGTGCCTGGTGTCTAAAAGTTGTGGGGAGCAAAATGTGGTATGAAAAGTACATTTTTTTTCTGGCCTGACTTTGCATTAACTCGAAAGAAAATACAGACTACATGCTTATATCTGCACTGCCTCCTGACTTTGGGGGGTATTGAAGTGTGGATTAAAAAAAATGAGACACACAAAATTTATGGAAGGATAGCTCCCTGTGATTTTATTTTTTTAAATAATTATTACTCTTGACACATTTTATCTTCAAAGTGTTTGGCAAATATTAACTTTTTAAAACTTTAAAGGAACTTAAGTCAACTTGCTTTTTCATAGAGAATATCCCATTGGAGTCAGGTGGTCTAAGATTGAGCTGTAATAGAATTATTAAAAGATTCTTTTTTAAAAAAAAAAGATTTTATTTATTTATTTGAGAGAGAGAGAATGAGAGACAGAGAGCACGAGAGGGAGGAGGGTCAGAGGGAGAAGCAGACTCCCCGCCAAGCAGGGAGCCCGATGCGGGACTCGATCCCGGGACTCCAGGATCATGACCTGAGCTGAAGGCAGTCGCTTAACCAACTGAGCCACCCAGGCGCCCTCTTTTTTTTTTTTTTTAAGATTTTATT
>NC_058415.1:46213608-46266965 GCF_002201575.2 Neomonachus schauinslandi | reverse complement strand
GGGGGAGTGGGAGAGGGAGAAGCAGGCTTCCCGCGGAGCAGGGAGCCCGATGCGGGGCTCGATCCCAGGACCCTGGGATCATGACCTGAGCCGAAGGCAGACGCTTAACGACTGAGCCACCCAGGCGCCCCTAAAAGATTCTTAATAGGGATGCGTGGGCTTCAAAGAACAGAGATCTAAATGGAGTAAAGTAACATCTAAGAAATTAATTTGGTTCATGTTGAAGAAAAACTGAATTTATTGTCTTGGCCAAATAAATTCATGCCCAAATAAAATCCCTTCATAGTGAGAAAATGGACTGGATTTAATTTGATTTCTGCACTATCCAGGAAGCTGTAGAATGACACTTGGTCTGATATCTACGTTAAACATTTATAGAATTTGGTCCATGTAGGCATATTATTAAAGAATTACTATTTCCATATTGACAAGTAGCAAAAAAATCAATAAGCCCAGAATTAATCCATTCTAATAAAAATAAGTGGTCTAAAATAGTGAGCATTGAAAAATATTTTCAAAACAATGAATTCATCTCTTTATCAATAGTTTTGACAATTCTACCAGGTCCAGAGTTCATAACATCCTGTAGTTTTAAAATAATTTAATTCCCATATTAGACTTAAAGATTTGCTTTCTTTGAAGGTTTCACCTAAATTTAAGGTGATTATTCCAATATGGCACACATTATTCCCTGACTAGTGGCTCCCCAAACTGCTTACATTTATGACATGTTCCATTATTACCTGCCCCCTACATACACACACCACAGATAGGTATCAGCAGAGAGTTAATATTTAACTCTTGTGGTGATGAGGAAGTGCTGTGGTGGGTAAATCCAAAACCCTGCACACCAGCAGTTCTTCATAATCCTTTCCATGTAAGGAGAACAACTGATAGAATACAATATATATTTTTAAAGATTCACATAAACAGAAGAATAATATAAACAAAGTAATTAAGGTATAGTTCTGGGATATCTAAAATAGCCCTCTCCTATAGTTGCAGTTTAAAAAACAAAACCAAAAACTAACTCAGTCCTTGTCATATAGTATGTTTTTCATAAATGCATACTCCCTGTCCTCAAAGTCAAGGTCCTTGCAAGTTTCTATTTTAGGAGAGAGCAGAGCTAGTTCTGTTTAGTTCCTGGCTGCTTCATGCCTGAGATCATTTGCGTGAACTGTTTCTCTCCTAGCAAAGTTCCATCCTGCTTTATCTGGTTTTTGAACTTCTGTTTAGTCTTCAAAGTCCTGCTCAGTCTTTAGTTCCTCTGTGAAGCTTTCTATGACTTCCTTCCAGACAAAATTCATCTATCTTTCCCCTGAATTTTTGAATCTTTAGATATTTCTGTTCTTGCCTATATCATAATGATGTGTTATTTTTTCATCTTTCCACCTTCTCCACTTGGTTGTTAGCCCATCAGTGTTGAACTGCATTGGGTTTCTGTCTGTTTTTTATTCCCTGGTATATAAAGATTAAGCAATAAATCTTTGTTGAGATGAAGTGAAAATGCTCACTATAAACACGTAAAGGTCTTTGAGATTCAGTTTAAATAAAAGAACTTTTTTTACTGTGCTCCATTTAAAAAAAGCATTATCTTATTTTTGCAATAAAAATTAAATCCATTCCATTGCAGAAATTTTGGAAAACATACATTTTTAAAGAAGAAAATTGCAATAATTTATTATTTCACTAAGAGATTAAACATTATTAACATTTTGATATACTTCTTCATTCTTTTTACTTAAAGGTATAAATACATGTATACATATGTATTTAAACAAAATCGGATGCTATGTTATTTTGTAACTGCCTTGTTTTTTGCCAAGTAGTTTGTAATTATCTTCACATATATGTTAAGTACTCTCCTAAGATATGGACCTACTATAATTTATTATTGGCAATATAATTTTTTCCAGTTTTTTGTTTGTTTGTGGCTATACTAAAATACTGAAATATTTCTATGCTGACTGAAAATTAGTCACCACCCCAGGTGTCCTGAGTGCCCTCCCTCTACCCCCCTCCTAGACTCCTGATGATCCAGCAGTTAATAGGTTACAAATTAGCACAGTCACAGGCCTCTAGGACACAGGTGGCATCCATTCTGATTAGTCCTGACTGATAAATCTCTTCAAAATCATTAATGACACCTTGAATCTTTGTATACATCTCTCATTATTTTTTTTTTAATTTAAGTAATCGCTACACCTGACATGGGTCTTGAACTCATGACTTCAAGATCAAGAGTCACATGCTCTTCCGACTGAGCCAGCCAGGCGCCTGGCATCTCTCATTAGTTCTATAAAGATCTAAAAATGAACATCTTTGACCAACAAATATGTGTCAGGAGCCTATCAGGAAACAGATCGCCCAAATGAGGATAATTTGTATAGGGTTCAGTAACATTCATATGGGGTTCAGTAAAGGAACTGTTTAAAAGGGAGAGGACAGAGTAGGAGCAGAGCTGATAAGAGCAGAGAGAGTTTGCACCCTGGGCATGCAGATGCAGGCGGGAGCGGTTATAGGGACTTGCAAGGAGAGACACCTTGAGAGGAGCTATGACTTACAGTTGAGCTCCCATAGGGAGCAAACCCAGGGAGTACACACTCCAGTTTCCCTCTCTTCCTTCCCTCAGATCTCCTATCAGGACACCTCAACTCCCAACAGGGAGTCAAAGGATGGAGGGATCTGTTTATATAGCCCTTTATAGGTCAGCTTCCCAGATGGAGAAGGGTAGGGAGTTAATTTGGAGTGGCAAACCCAGAAGAGAGCTAGCACACATATAGCCTCTTTATTCCATAATGAAAATGTCTCCAGAAAAAATGATGTCTTAGATCCTCAGATGAAGGCTGTAATGTGGGTGTCAATTGATTATATTTACGGATAATCTGAATGGACTTACAGGGAGTGCAGCCTCCATCCTCTTGTGTCTACAGACAGAGCCTTCTCCAGCCATTGCCAGTTTATCATGAGGCTTCCCCTCATTTTTCCTCCACTCAACATTCCCCAGCTTGTTAACAATAATAAGCTGACCAGGATCTGACCATCCATCTATCTCAAAGCCTTCTATCTGTGGTTCTCTACCCTGGCTGCCCATTATAATCATGTGCAGAGCTCTTACAAACATACCAATGCTCAGGCCCTGTCTCTAGAGATTCTGGTTTATTCACTGTGCTCCAAGGGTTCAGGCATCAGTAGTTGTAAAAAGTTCAGAGGATTCTAGTGAACACCAAGGGCGGAGAACTGCTGTTGTGCTGAGGCTTCAGCAAGCACTAGAATTCCCAGGAAGGAGGGGAGTCTGCTCTGCTCCGGCTTCTGGCGGCGGCTTGTAATCCCAACACCTGGTCACCGACAATGAAGTTTGGAGGAAATGAAAAGTCAGCTTCTGATCTGGAAGAAGATTGGAGTCTCAGTTTCTGACATGGCAGTTGGGACTAAGTTGCTCATAATTTCACTCCTTCTAAGACATTTCGTAAATCAGAAATAAACTGAGTAATAAAACTCTAGTGAGAAGCAAATATCTGTGCTTGTAAAATGTGGAGACAGAGTTCTATTTTCCCAAGATTCATCCATTGATATCCCAGCATACACTTTATGTGTTTACTATATATTTTGTGCATATATGAAATATAAATGTTGTTCTTAACATTTAAGTTTTTTGGGAAAAGTACACATTTTAAGTAGAGGTGGGCATATTTTTTTTAAGATTTTATTTATTTGAGAGAGAGAATGAGAGAGAGAGAGCACGAGGTGGGGATGGGGCAGAGGTAGAGGGAGAAGCAGGCTCCCCACTGAGCAGACAGCTCCCAAGACCCTGAGATCATGACCTGAACCAAAGACAGATGCTTAACTGACCGAGCCATCCAGTTGCCCCAAGGTGGTTTCCAAATGGTTCAGGAGAATTATCTTAAGTTATAGAGTAAATTTCTAGTAGTATTTCTAGACATAAAGAAATAGTATTTCTAAAAATCTACATTTCTCCCTTGTAATAAATATTGTGAAAGTTTAAGTGTAAGACTGTAATTTATTATTGAAGACATTTATATTATCTGCCACCTAATGTTTTATTTTACTTTTTTTTTTTTTTTAATTTTACTTAGTTAACATACAGTGCAATATTGGTTTCTGGAGTAGAATTCAGTGATTCATTGTTACCTAATGTTTTAAATGAAGAGCAGTGAGTTGTTATTTTTGATTTACATTTTGTTTTTACCAACAGTTTTATGAAATCCAAACATCCTTGGTTCTACTCTGCCCATCCATTGTGTTTGAAAAGCGCCTTGTCACCTATTTGCTTTCTCCAAGTACAACCCAGGCCACTGCTTTGTTTCAGGTCTTTAAAAAGTCATCCTTGCAATACCAGATATTTTGCAATTTAGTAAATGGAACAGTTTGCATTCTCTTCTGGATACCAAACATGACAGAACCAGAGTTGAACCTCGTTAAAATATCCTTCATCCCTTTTTGAGTATTTTTTCTTGCTAAAGTCCAACACAAGATTTCTAGATTCTAGAAAACCAATTGCAAATTAATAAGGAAAAAGATTGTTCTTATATCTCTGTCTTAAAAGGGTAGCATGTGTCTGTTTGTCTTAGAATTCCATGCACTAATTAAATCCATTAATGGCTGTCATCAAGAATTGAAATTATTTTGATTTTTGTGTTGCTTGCTTTTCAGAGTGAACATTCTCAGGGTGACATCAGTGATCAAGACATCAGGCTTTTAGTAAAAGATAATTCCTATCAATGCAAGTAGAAACATAATTAAGAATATGTAAATGGATCTTCACTGTCATAAAAAATAAACATATTTGTAGGAACCTAGTCCTGTGAAAAACAAAAATCCCAAGGGCAGGGGCTTTCTCACCATCTGGGGGATGAGCACTTTTTCCTTGTGGTTGCATCACATTACCAAGTGCTGGTAGAAAAGTAGCATGAAAAGCTAGTGATGACCATTTGAGGATGATGTTGCTACTTTGGCACAGACAGCAGCCCTCTTAGTGCACTGCCAAGTTCATCAGTGGGTGGACCCACCTCCTCTTCACTCAAGCTGGGCTTGTGTCTTTACTTCTCCAGGTTTTCTTTCAGTCTCCTTGTTTGTGCTCTTCTGTTTCTTGAGTTTATTTGAGATTCTTGCAGGCTTTTACTGGGAAAATTATTTATACCCTTGAAAAGTATTTCCAGAACACTTCGAGTTGTTTAGAGGAAATATTTAAAAATGCACACATTTACTCTTTTTCTTGTTTACATCTATTAACATTTATCTTTCCTTGGTGAATATTAAAATTAAAGAATTTTAGCCCTAGACAGGACCTTGGTGATACATTTAATGAAAGGGTAGCATAACTGGGCAAAGTGCAGAGGAAAAACATGGTAGATTTCCTCGTGAATCATATTTGAGTTGTAAAGCATCAATTCTGCACATTCTCTGCAAAGAGAATAAAATAGGAATGATGATGCTTACCTTGCAGGGAATTGGGAGGATTGGAAATAATCCAATAACATGTATAAAAGCCTAAAGTAGAAACAAATGACAGCCATTGTTGTCTCTCCTGCAAACTGTCCACCTCTCCTCCCCTAACCCCAGGTTACTTGTGCAGAATGAACTTCACTTCATTGTCCTTGATGTGGTCAGTCCATATTCCTTCCTAAAGCCTCCTTCTGTATTCTAGCTCTTCTTGGAACCTTATAGTCTCTGGATCAGAAAACTGCCCTGTCATCATTAGTTGCTCAAGGCATTAGATTTTAATTAGGACAAAAGCCTTGGCAAAAGCCTATAGAGATTGGGCCCAGTTTGCCAGTGTGCCTTCATCAGCAGCACCAAAATTACCTGCCAGGGAAAATTTGAAAAACAAAAACGCAGCCTCCAGTAAATATAACTGAGCATGCCTTAGTCTGTTCCTTTGTTAGAATAGGGCATGTATCATCATCACCATCATCATCATCATTGCCATTGTCATGGCACTGCCTGAGCAGAGTCTTGAAGATGAATTCTGGTTTGCCAGATAGAGCAGGGGGGCATGTTAGGAGGGTGTTACAGATAGGGAACAACAGTTGCAAAGGGCTAGAGACTTAGCACTCTAAGGGAGTGCCTCTTTCAGGTGATGGAAATACTCGGGAGCCCTTGGTTTTAGGATTACTTGGGAGATTCCCCTACCACGTGTGCTTTGTCTGACTTTGGTGGTATTTGGCTCATAGGTAACCATCTAGTCGGATAATAAAATGTTTTACATTTTAATTATGTTTAGACAGTATTCCAAATATTACTGACAAGTAGGAAAATGGAGTCATTTACAGTTTTGCTGTGAATCAACATGGTGGATCATTCCTTTGAGTTCAAGATGCTTCCTTTTGGATGGATCTTTTTGGGTTCATGAGGCAGAATGGTCATTTAGAGGAATATGTGAGGGGCAGGAGAAAAGGTATGAACAAAGTGGAGCTGGGGATGTATCTGACATGCCAAGGAGATGGTGAGGAGCTAAATCTAGCCCCAGAGGGAGAGCCACGTTGGTGAGTAGAAAATGAGGCTGGTGAGATTGTGTGTGTTAGTATGGGGACAAAGACAGCATGCAGACCTCAGGGAAGATATGCTGAATTTTGACTCTGACATTTACTGGCAGTATAATTATAAATTAATCACTTAACCTTTCTGAGGTTTCATTTCCTCAGGTATAAAATGGAGATAATTTTCCTCAACAGCTCTTCAGTTTAGAGTTAGGATTTAATAACAAAATAGATGTAAAGTGTTTGACACTTAATATAGTCTAAATTCACCTTCCCTTTGGTTTAGGCTTTTGAATTCAATGGGAAACTCAGTCATTACAAATATTTAAGATATTTGTACTTTAAGATACGCACTATACCAGACCGTTAAGGGTGGTGGCTATCCAGTGATTAAAGGGGTACCCTTGTGCTTAGCAAGGCTTTGGGAGGCACCATGTACTACTGATAAGTCGCTCAGCTCCACCTGTGATTCACAATAGCCCCACATTCTCTACATTTTCACACATGAAAGTATCGCTCACCCACAATCAGAGTGCTTTAGTTTCTTTCCAGAAGTGTTGACACATCTGTCCCCAGTCTCTCACAGCCCTGGCCCCTGTAAGACCAACAGCACACATTTTTTTAGGTGACTAGCTATGATTGAAGTGATGGTCCATGGCCATGAAGTCCAGAGAAAGAAGACATAGAAGAAAGACTCATAAATAAAGTCATGACCCTACTGTAGAATAAACATTTCAATTTAATAAAGTACTTATTTGTAAAGGCCTGATTCAGGGCTAAAATCTTTAGGAAAAGATGCCAGTTGTCAATCCAAGCCAATGCTTTTACACTGACATAGACCACAGGGTGGTGGCTATAACAATCTTCAAAAGGATAATTGAATCATAACCTGAAACAATTGGATTTTTAGTAAGTAATGGCATTAAATGAAATTCTAGGAATATGGAGTTTAAGATGAGCGTAAGGTAGCAAAGCAGGATTTCATATTCCATGTGTATGGAATGTTCTAAAATCTAGTTTAATTTTTAGGTCTGTAGAAAATTTGTTTTTTCAGAAAACTGATTTTAAATGTGGCATGTACACTCTTTTCCTTCTTAAGCTTAATTTTCTTTTAAGGTTTAATGTAGTTTAAGAAGTCTTCACAGTGGGGCTGTCTTTTGCCCTCTTAGAAAGAACCAGCACAGCCTTCCTTCAGACCCCTTCAGCCCATAAGGCAAATGAACTTACCCAGTGTCACAGGGTACAATTCAGTGTTCAAGGAACATCAATCCTCAAGTAAATTGATGCCACAGATTCTTTAAATTGAAGTTCCAGGTGGTGGCTTTAGACAAGGATTAACTCAAGATCTCTCTAATCAGGAGTCTACATTTTTAAAATATTTGTCCTCTTCCAGAGTTCCCTATTTCAGTGAAAGTCGCCTCCGCCTATCCAGGAGCACAGACTGGAAAACTGGGTTTTTGTTGTTGTTGTTGTTGTTTTTCTTGGTTCCTCCATTTCCTTAGGCCCTCAAGTCCTCAAGCAAGTTTTTTCTGTTCTGCCTTTCAAATATATCTCAAATCTTTTTTTCTCAATCAGACTGACGCCGTCTTTGCCTGGACAGCCTTGGTGGCCTCTGATTAGTCTCTGTGCATCCACTCTGGCCCCTCCTGTCTGTTCACCATGCAAGAGCAATCCAGTCAAAAGACAAGTCTTAAAAGTAAAGCGATACAACATGTTGAAATTTAAAACACATGCACATACACACACAAGTCTTGTCCTGTTGCTTCCTTATAGCCCTCTGGCAGCTTCCCATTGATCTCGGTAAAATAACCCAAATCTTTATTTTTCTCTCATTTAACAGATACAGATGGGCCTTTCTGCTAAAAAGCCTTTTTCATCCCATTGTGTCCTGGGGATGCAGAGACAAATCAGTCTTGTCTTCAATCCTCAAGGAGCCCATAGTCTAGCAAAACAGTGCTTGATCAAAGTTTACTTGTTTATTCATAAATATTCACTGGTATCTTATAATTTACCAGCATAGTTGCAGAATGAACTTAGGTGTCCGTTGACTTTGTTATGCCTTTTAGTGAAATGGGCGGCTTGAGCAAACATGGCCTATACTGCTCTAAGGATAATTTTGATCCAGTCAGTCTAAATCCAGAGCACATTGTTCTTTCTTAATCATTATGCTATGTGAGTCATCTTTCTACAGTAATACTGCGTAGCAAGCAACCAGAAAACCCGAAGGAGTTCAGCACTAAGTGTTTATTTGCTTACACATTGGAGTGGTCGGCTGAGCAGCTCTGTTCATCTTGCTTGCTCGCACGTCGGGGTTGGCTGGCTGTTGGTTGACCAACGCTGGCCTTGGCTGGGGTGACCAGGGAGACTTTGCTGTGCTATCTGTGTCTTATTTTTCAGTACAGTAGCTGGGATATGTTCGCATAGTGATGGCTAAGGCTCAAGATAGAGCAGGTCAGTTCAGTCTCACAAGTGCTTTCTAAACTCTGCTTGCATCATATCTTGCTGACATTACAAGCTGAATAAAGTGAATTACACAGCTAACTCCAGAGTCAGAACAGGTACTGCAAAGTTACGTGGTCAGGAGTGGATTCAAGGAGAATTGAGGCCGTAATTATAATCCATCACAATGCCATGATTTCTCTTACTATACCTTGTGTGCAATTTGAGCATAGGACTTACCAAATTAAGTGGAAATATATAATGTGTTAAGGGTTTACCCTTTCTTCAATGTCCAACTTGGAAAACCCACTATGGACAGAGACCCTGTCTTCAGCACAATGCTTGGCATAAAATAGATGCCCAACAGATGTTAAACTAGCAGAATTATTAGCAGGCTGGTGACCTTGGGCTGTTGACTTGAGATAATTAAATGTACTCAGCCTCAGCTTAATCATTTATAAATAGGAAATAATAATAATACCAACTGCAACCACTTTTCTGAGGATTAAGTAGGGGGAAAAATGTAAAAGCACATACTGTTTTCTCAAAAAAGACAGTTGCTTCTTCCCCTCCCCTCACCTTCCTTCCTTACTGGGAAAATAGTAAATGGTTTAATCTTGGCCTACTTTAGGCAAGAATTTGTAGGATAGAACCTATTTAACCACCTATTGAAAATACCTTCCATATCTTCCAACTAAAAAGTATTTTTGTATAATACCCATTCTCTAAACAATTTAGGTCCCCTTGAAGGCTTACACCTGTTAAGCGTTTGCAGTTTGTCTTAAATTATTATAATGAAAGGGTAGGTGTCTTCTTTTTCATTCCCATAGAAAACATATGCAAAGAGGAAAGGAGAGTTTAGAATAGGTAGAGGAGTGTGATTTGGGGCAATGGGGCTCTTTGAGGGAGAACAAATCTGGTAGGCACCACAGTGCATGGGGCGCAGGGGGTGCATTGGAGAGACAGATGGGAGGATAAGGCTTCCCAGCAGGAATGACAGGGCCACTGGGGAGGGCAAGAAATAAAAACCTAACCCTTTTTGCCAGTTCCTCTGTACTTTAACGGGGCTTAGAGGTTGTTTCTGATGCCTGATCTAAATATTCAATTGTGCTTTATTAATATACCTAAGTTAAAATATATATAATTTTAGTTTGTGTTTAGTTGTATATATTTATTTTATTTAATTTTTTATATTTAGTTTTTATATATAGTTATATAGTTAATTATATATTGCTATGTAAATTAATATATATCAATTATGTACAAATAAATATGTATTAAATTATATCTATAACTTTACTCTTTCCTGTAATCCCCAGATTCAGGGCAAACACACATCTGGCTTCTATCAGTTAAGGAGTAGCTTTAAGCATATCCTGTCAAATTGTCTCTTCCCAAAAGCAATACCAACACATTCAGTGGATGTTATTTTTTTCCCCACAGTTATGTTCTTGATTGGACCACAAATTTTTCCATAATACTGTACTTGAAAAATAGGACATTCTAGCTCTTTATACATAATCAGCCCCCTACCTCCAGCCTTTTTTAGAGAACTTTTTTTTTTTAAATGAGGCATTATGTAAATTGTATTCCAGCTCTGGAAAACCACTGAGTATTAGTTAAACCATTTTTTAATGGTTTGATTGCTGTGATTGAGTTGTTCTCATTCTTTATATCTTTGTACTAATTGGGGCTGATATAGCTAACTACCTCCTGTCCCCCACATGTCTGGGACATGCTGAATTTTATGCCAGGGTGGTTTTAAATCAGCTATTCACAAATTGAAATCAGATTATTCATTTATAATGAATTTAAAGTTAGTTAAAATTCTTTGGAGAATTCTAGACTTGAACTTTATTTTGTTAATTACACACTTAAAGGTTTAAGATGTTTTAACAGGTTTTTTTTAAACTTTTAGGAAAAAAATTATAAATAGTCCCTGTAATCTCCAGGACATTTTACTGAGTGTTTTTCAAAGTTGAATCTTAACTGCTAAAAGCTATAATTAGGTACCCATAATATTTTTCCAGTTGTAACATGATTCATGGATAGGTTGTATTTTTGCAAGAAATTTGTCTGAGGCATATGTGGTGAGGAGGTGCATTTTATCAGTGACCTGATAGAAACCATGATTCACTGGATACATCAGAGAAATTAATGGAAAGAACCCAAGTTTCAACAGCATCTTTAATAGGGGAAGGGTACGGTCTTCTAGATTTTTAAATTATACATTGAGAAATTACCTGATAACTTACAAAGTAAGTTTCTTTTTTAAATTTGCAAGTAAATAGGAAGAGGAATGTAGTGCATCCTATCTTTTATCCTTTAAGTGATCCCCATATGAAATAGCCTATATAACTTCTCAGAAATCTTCTGGATCTGCTGGGATCTGGCTGGTAAATCAGATAATCGCTAGGGTTCAGTTTTCTTTTGCATATGCAAAATGAACCTGAAAAAGTCACAAGAAAGTATTGTTTTCAAATATGTAGTGTATACCTTCTAAAATGATGCAACCTACATCTGCCTCTCAATTATGAACATTAGGAATATAAAAAAATGAAGTTTTGGGAGAAACTTTGATTCAATTAAATCTTGATTCAATGATATATTTTTTACCTGTATTTTGTAATCTATTTGTATTTGCCTTTAATTTTGATCCAATGTTCTGCTCTTGATGAACCAAAAGTTCCTAAATACCTTTACATTAATAGATCATGTTAATCAATTTGTACAAGAGCTGTATTCTGGGAAGTCAACTAGTACCTCTTTCACCAGTTACCTTGCCCCAGCACAAGTTTTTACAGGGTCTTGTATGATAGAATCCTCATAACCTCCTGTCCTCCCACAAGAAATATATACCACATATGGCACGTGTGTAAGAGAATGACTGTATGTGTATATACACACATATATGGTTCCAGACTTAGGAAACATTGAAACTTTTGCTTCTGGTAAATGCAACTGATAATTAGCCCTGTTGAAGTGAGTGTGCTTCTTCTTATATGTACCTTGATAGGCTATGTAACTAAATGTTTTATCCTTATAGGTATATCTTAGGTGCATTTCTGTTTGTAAATAACATTTATTAGTATTTTTATCAGAAACATAAAAAGAGGAAAACAAAAATAATTTATAACAATGTCATCCAATTATTTTTGAAATAATAAACCACTATTTGAAATAATGAATCACTCATGTATCCTTCAAGAAAAATTTATATGTATCAGCCAGGATATGTGTGTGTATATACATACTTTCATACTTAACAGTTGACCTTTAAACATGTGGGGTCTGAAGGTGCTGACCCCCCATGCAGTCAACAATGCGCATATAACTTTTGACTCCCCCACAACTTAACTACTAATGACCTACTGTTGACTGGAAGCATTATCAATAACATAAACAATCAAGACATATTTTATATGTGTAGGGGTGCCTGGCTGGGTCAGTGGGTAGAGCATGTGACTCTTGATCTCGGGGTTGTGAGTATGAGCCCCACATTGAGTGTAGAGATTACTTAAAAATAAAATCTTTTTTAAAAAGACCCATTTTGTATATGTATTATATATTCTATTATAATAAAATATGCTAGGGATGCCTGGGTGGCTCAGTTGGTTAAGCATCTGCCTTCAGGTCAGGTTGCAATCCCAGGGTCCTGAGATTGAGTCCCGCATCAGCTCCCTGCTCAGCGGAGAGCCTGCTTCTCCCTCTCCCTCTGCCTGTCACTCCCCCTGCTTGTGCTCTCTCTGTCAAATAAATAAATAAATTCTTTTAAAAAATTAATTAATTAAAATATGCTAGCGAAGAGGAAATGTTATTAAGAGTATCATAAGGCATGAACTTTGACCTTAGCAACATAATTATGGATCTGTCTCTTCAGGCAAAGGAAACAAAAGCAAAAATAAACTATTGGGACTACACCAAAATAAAAAGCTTTTGCACAGCAAAGGAAACGATCAATAAAACAGAAGTCAACTTAAGAGAATGGGAGAAGATATTTTCAAATGATATATCCAATATGGAGTTAATATCCAAAATATATGAAGAACTTATACAACTCAACACCAAAAAAATACAAAGCAGTCAAAAAATTTGATTAAAAAATGGGCAGAGGACTTGAATAGACATTTTTTTCAGAGAAGACATACAGATAGCCAATAGACACATGAAAAGATGCTAAACATCACTAATCATCAGAGAAATGAAAATCAAAACTGCAATGGGATATCACCTCATACCAGCCAGATTGGCTAATATAAAAAAAAAAAGAAATAATGACTTGGTGAGGATGTGGGCAAAAGGAAACCCTTAGCACACTGTTGGTAGGAATGTAAATTGGTGCAGCTACTGTGGAAAACAATATGGAGGTTCCTCAAAAAATTAAACATAGAAATACCATATGATTCAGTAATTCCACTACTGGGTATTTACCCAAAGAAAACAAAAACACTACTTCAAAAAGATATATGCACCCCTATGCTTATTGCAGCATTATTTACAATAACCAAGATATGGAAGCAACTCAAGTGTCCATCCAGAGATGAATGAATAAAAAAAGATGTGGTATATATGCATGATGGAATATTACTCAACCATAAAAAAAGAATGAGATCTTGCTGTTTGTGACAACACAGATGGACCTAGAGGGTATTATGCCAAGTGAAATAAATCAGAGAAAGACAAATACCATATGATTTCACTTATATGTGAAATCTAAAAAATGAATGAACAATCAAAACAAAAAAAATTCTTCAATACAGAGAACAAACTTGTGGTTGACAAAGGTGATAAGTAGGTAGGTAGGTAGGTAGGTAGGTAGGTAGGTAGGTAGGTAGATGGATAGATAGATAGATAAAAGGGATTAAGAGGTACAAACTTCCAGTTATAAAATATATAAGGCATGGAGATGAAAAGTACAGCATAGGGAATATAGTCAGTAATACAGTAATAATGTTGTATACTGACTGATCGTGACTACACTCATCGTGGTGGGCATTGAGTAACATATGGCATCGTTGAATCAATATATTGTACCCCTGAAACTAACACTAATGTACTCCAATTTAAAATTTGTTTAAAAGAATGTCATAAGGAAGAGAAACTACATTGACAATACCGTATCTATTGAAAAAAAATCTAACTATGAGTGGACCTGCACATTCAAACCCATGTTGTTCATGAGTCAGCTGTACACAGAAGTACTCTTACACAGCGTCATTATTCTGATGCCTTAAGCTTTGGTGAGGGTGATAAAATACTCTATTGTGAGATTATATCATAATTTATAGTCATAATTTAGCCAATAGCAATCATATTGATGGACACTCGGGTTGTTTCCAGTTCTTTGGCTATTTAAAAACAGTGTCACAGTGAACATCCTTGGACATAAACCTAGCGGCACTTTTGCAAATGTACTTGTGGAATAAGTTCCTCGCTGGGAATTGTTGGAGCAAAAGAGCACTATTTTTAAAGGCCCATAAAGCAGTGAACTCCACACTGCAGGATGACAGTTTGTTATTCTTCAAGTACCTCGGAGTGCAGAAATTGACCAATAGAGTTATGAGAGGAAAAATGAAACTGTAATAAGTCGTCACTGGGATGTACAGTGGGCTGTAAATACGGTGGTAGTAGCCCGTAATTAACTTTCATCGGCTTTAGACTTTACTGACTTAAACTTTATGTCAGAATTTCTCCCCTGTCGTTTGACAAAGCAGTCAGTACACATTCTCAGGCTTCATTTTAGATCAAAGGCCACGAAACAAAGAGGCCACAACCTTCCTGTGCTTAACTCCTTCTTCCAAATCGACCACGCCAAGAAGACTTTTGTGATGTTCAGAAACAAACTTGCATTTTTAATTAACGAGTGTGTTTTCCCTCCCTCAGGTGGAAGGGAAGATTTTGGAGAAGTAAACCACCGAAGAGGCCTGGCATTGCTCCTGTGACTTAGCGCTGGAGAGGAGGCAAGATGCTGGCATAGCTGTTGGACTGAGAACCTGCTATGCCAACATATTGCCATCTTTCTTGTCTGATAGCGGCCGTGGCCACTGCCTGCCATCCCTCACGAGTCGCTACGGATGTGTGCCCTTCCTTGCATGTGGGTTTCCATGACCTGGCCCTGCTCACCTCTCTGACCTCTCTTCTGCCATGCTGCCTGTCTCTCCATTTTAGCCCCAACTGGCCTTTCTGGACGTGCCTGCCTCTTTCTCATCATCTGGGTCTCGGTGAGGGCATCAGCTCCTGAGAGAAGCCTTCCTTGGCCATGCTGTCTCAAATAGCTGTCACATGCCTTGGTTGCCCTTCACCCCTGTACCCTGCCTTACTTTTTCAAAATATTGGTCACTCCCTGGAACATAATTCATTGATTTAAGTGTCTTCATCTCTCACATTAGAGTGTAAGCCCCTTGAGGGTTAGGGACCTTGTTTGTCGTGTTCAACCACGGAATCCCCAGAGCCTGACACACAGGAGGCCCTCGGTACATACTTTTGAAACTCCACCCTGACTTTTATGGTGCAAGAAAGATGTCAAGTGATTATATTTTCCCCGTTACAAGTGGCTTTGGTGAAACTCTGACCCACAAGTAACAATATAAAGAACTAAACAGTTGTTGAGTTCTGGACCTGCAACCCTCACTCCTTAGAGTCGTCAATATGGTATCATTGGGTCCACAGATTATATCCGTATATCATAATGAGAAAAGCGTGAGCTTCAAAATAAAGCCTCTGTGAGACTCTCACACTGGAGTTGCCTATCTGTGTGTTCTTGGACAAGTCATTTAACCTTTGAGCCATGGTTTTCTCAATTGTAAAATGAGGCTAATAATACTAATCCCAAAGGATTCTTGAGTCAAAGAGATAAGATGCTTTAGCCAAACGACTCTTACTTCATGTCCGAAAAGTTAGTGTCTATAAAATTCCTGATACACATGTAGGAGTAGGCACCCAACAAATTTTAATTATTTTACTACCAAGAAAAAAAAAGTTAATTTTTTGGGGGCGCCTGGGTGGCTCAGTTGGTTAAGCGACTGCCTTCAGCTCAGGTCATGATCCTGGAGTCCCGGGATCGAGTCCTGCATCGGGCTCCCTGCTCGGCAGGGAGTCTGCTTCTCCCTCTCCTGCTCCCCCCTCTTGTGCTCTCTCTCTCTCTCTCTCTCACTCAAATAAATAAATAAAATCTTTAAAAAAAAAAATTAAATAAATAAATAAATAAATAAACTAAATTTTATTTTAATTTTGATGCTTTTCCAAGAAATAAAATAACTATTAGTACTCTTGACTCTCATTATTTATTGCCACTCATGGTGTTATAACTCTGAAGTCCAGAAAATGTGCATTAAGCTTTTATATCATGCCTCTGAGAGTATATTAATATGAGCTATTAATTTAACAAAAACATATAGCACGAAAGTATGGCAATTTTAGTCCACAAGTTTTATATGCGTTCTCTTTATAGCTGAGGATGATTAGTTTAGAGACATCATTTAAAACTCAATATGATAATTAAGTACTTTAAGCAGTATCATGCTACTTTTCTAGTCTGAAGTATCTAATAGATTTATGGTTTCTGTCTTGATGGTCTGTGTATTCATTACCTTGTTTTGTTCTTTTAATTCTTGAAGAAATCAATACACAGAACACCAACCCTGGGGGGGGTGGGTCACTGCATAAGCTAATGTTGCCCATGAAGATCCCACACAGTAGCTATAGCTGAAAATTGACATCTGCATTGCCCTATTCATTCCCTGTCTTGCTGGTAAAAACATAGGTGCACAATCAATAGACCAGGACATACTGCTTATTTTAAGAACTGTTATTTAATACTTTTTTTTTAAACCTATAACTTTGTTCTAAGACTTGTTTCATGAACTTGTTTGGGCCTCTTTCACCTTTTTCAGAGTTCTGTTTACCCTCATCTACATCAGTTGACAGAGCTATCCACTGCCCATTGACCTCAATAAAAGGTGAGCTGGACCCAAGCATGGAAATGAATATGGAGCTCACTTGGATCAATCCTCCACATCTTAATGTTGTTTTACTGTAACTTGCTAAACACCTGAACCTTCCTTTTTGATTCCAAGTGGTCATTGGGACGCTGGGGGTGCGGGGGGGGGGGGGGGGGGGGGGGGGGGGGGGGCGTGCAACAGAGGGACGACTTAGGCAACTTAGGACATAGGAAGAGCAAAGTGGAAGACTAAGAAATTACTATTCTCCTGTATCCAGTAATTTCCTTAAGTCTGTGGTTTTCAACCTTCAGCATTCATTATCAGTTACCTGGAGAGCTTGTTAAGAAATGCAGATCCCCTGGGGCGCCTGGGTGGCTCAGTCGTTAAGCGTCTGCCTTCGGCTCAGGTCATGATCCCAGGGTCCTGGGATCGAGTGCCGCATCGGGTTCCCTGCTCCTCGGGAAGCCTGCTTCTCCCTCTCCCACTCCCCCTGCTTGTGTTCCCTCTCTCGCTGTCTCTCTCTGTCAAATAAATAAATAAAATCTTTAAAAAAAAAAAAAAAGAAATGCAGATCCCAAACCATCCCCCAGACATTTCTGATGTAATGGGTCTTGATTGAGACGCAGGTATCTTCACTAACAAGTCCCTTGATAGTTTGACAGTGTACTACACTTTGAGAACACTTGTCTTCAGTCTGAAATCAGAGGGCAAGTTTTTAAAAATCTCATACAGTTCCCAGTATGGAACTTGGGCGTGGTCTTGAAAGCAACCTGCTTTCCTGCTGCATCTGTGCTTATGGAAAACTGGAACAGGGTTTTGTGATTGTGTTTTCCTTATGCTTTGGGCTTCCTTATACACAAACAGCCCATATCACTGCACACAGGAGCACCATGGGCTGTGGCTGTGCAGCCTTGTTTTTAATTCAATCATCTTTTCTCCACTGGTTCACATTACGATTTCCAAGATGTTTTATGTTCTTTTCTGATTGACTTGCTATCGACCCAAATCCTTTACCTCTAAATATATATTCTTCTTTAGAATTTATGTCACATTGTAAATGATATATGAGCTCCTCGAGGCTAGAGACTAGGTCAAATTATGCAGAAGGGGAGTTTTCAACATTATTGGACTCCCTACAGTGACAAACCTTTCCATAAATGAAAGGATCACATCTTAATTGATCTCTTTCTTAAGTTTAGATTTTTGTGGCTTTTTAAAAATTGGGACTTTTCCTTTGTGAGACAGTGTGTATAGTAGAAACAACTTCAGAATGAAATGCGAAAACATCTAGGCTCTAGTCCCAGACCTGTTATTTTCTAACTCGATACATGAATTTGGGCAGAGCATTTAATCTGTCATCTTATTTGGAAGTAATAGCGAGAGAGACTATATGATATATTACAAAGAAAAAAAGGGAAAGCAAAATACAGCTGTGAAAACAGCATGTAGGCGAACTGGGAGGGAATCTGCCAGAAGAAAGTAGTTGGAGATTTTTAGTAGTCATTACTTTTATTTAAAAATTTTTACAGTGTTTTACTGCTTTGTGTTGTTATTATCTAATTTAAATATGAGTAAAAAATATTGAGTTTTGGTTAAAAGGCAGAACTTTGTTCTTATCCAGCCTGAACCATTTATTTGCTAACTAATCCCAGTCAAAGGAGAAGAAATGTGATAGTTTTATCTTGAGGAAAGGTCCAGCTTCTTTTGTGCTGTTGAAAGCCTAGAAATAGCTTTTTGGCTTTTAAATAATGATGATACTGATTCTGTGACTCATATACCTTTTTTCTATGTCATTGGCTTATTATGAGATTCAAATTATTTAAGGTATATGAAGTTGCTTTGAAAATGGTTGGCAGTGGGGATGCCTGGGTGGCTCAGTGGGTTAAGCATCTGCCTTCAACTCAGGTCATGATCCCAGGGTCCTGGGATCAAGTCCCACATCGGGCTCCTCATTCAGCGGGGAGCCTGCTTCTCCCTCTGTCTGCTGCTCCCCCCCGGCTTGTGTGCTCTCTCTCTCTCTCTCTGACAAATAAATAAAATCTTTAAAAAAAAAGAAAATGGTTAGAAGTTATATGAATTCCTAAGATATTGTTATTACGTCCTTTCGGCCCCCCCCCTTTCCCTTCACCCCTACAAACGTTTTCTTTTGAAGTGATTGAAATTGAAGTAGTTTATTCTAAACTGGCTATAAAGTTTCAATTCATAAGGTTCCAGTCATTTACCATTATACTTGTAGCAGCTAAACTGACAGGAGCTGTGGGCCCATCTTCTTTTAGTTCTGCTCACCTGGGAATGCAGAAGCAAAAACGTGGGAGGCCTGGAGCCTCCACTACACGGGATTTCCTACTCTATCTACACATAGCTCGAAACCACATTCAAACCAAAGTGCTACTTTTAGTTTCACTGAAACTAAGATGATGTTTTTATTGCCATATAAACATTTTATGTATTTATTTAATGTATGTTAGAAAAATATATGTTAGAGTCTACTTTTGAAAGTAAATTTATTTAGGGTGCCTGGGTGGCTCAGTCAGTTGAGCAGCTGACTCTTAATTTCGGCTCAGGTCATGATCTCGGGGTCACAAGATCAAGCCCTTCATTGGGCTCTGCCCTTAGCACAGAGTCTGCTTGAGAGTCTCTCTCTTCCTCTCCTATGGCTCCTCCCCCCTTAAAAAAAATATTGAAATAGTAATTTAAAAAAAGAAAGTAGGGCGCCTGGGTGGCTTAGTCATTATGCGTCTGCCTTCAGCTCAGGTCGTGAGCCCAGGGTCCTGGGATGGAGCCCCGCATGGGGCTCCCTGCTCAGCGGGGAGCCTGCTTCTCCCTCTGCCTCTGTCTCTCTCTCTCTCTGTCTCTCATGAATAAATAAATAAAATCTTTAAAAAAAATAAAATAGGGCACCTGGGTGGCTCAGTTGTTAAGCGTCTGCCTTCGGCTCAGGTCATGATCCTGGGGTCCCTGGATCGAGTCCCGCGTCGGGCTCCCTGCTCGGCGGGGAGCCTGCTTCTCCCTCTGACACTCCCCCCTCTCATGTGCTCTCTGTCTCTCTCATTCTCTCTGTCTCAGATAAATAAATAAAATCTATAAAAAAAAAAAAAGAGTAATTTTGGGGCACCTGGGTGGCTCAGTCTTTAAGTGTCTGCCTTCGGCTCAGGTCATGATCCCAGAGTCCTGGGATGGAGCCCCGCATGGGGCTCCCTGCTCAGCGGGGAGCCTGCTTCTCCCTCTCCCACTTGCCCTGCTTGTGTTCCCTCTCTCGCTGTCTGTGTCTCTCTCTGTCTCTGTCAAATAAATAAATAAAAATCTTTAAAAGAAAAAGAAAGAAAACTTGTTTTAATATTATAAAAGTTAATTAATTTAAATAAAATGTTCACAAACTTATGGTAAGCAAAAACAAGAAAAATTATGAAAGTGGGCCCACATAGCCAAACTTTGGGGAATAGGAATTTAGGTGAGCAAGATCCTGCTGTGGAGAAGCAGGGAGAGCTTTATGGAATGGGATAGATGTTTCCTAAAGTTGCTTCAATGTACAGTTCAAATTGAGAAGTTGATATATTATTCTTGGATGAAGAACATTTTTGGTTTAAGTGAGAATGAATGGACTTCACCTGTGCATTGCATATATGGTCATATATTTAATTGCTTTTGAGAGTTACTTATATTTCCCTGATGTAAAGATCTTGCATCTTCTGTCTTTGAAAACAAAGCCCAGTTGGTAAATAAGAAAGTCTATTCATAAATGATTAGTCAATCTGAGCAAGTATTTGAGGATAGGTGTGTGGCCTTTTGTGGAGATAAGAGGGTCCTCAGTGCCAAACTGTGGCAGTTTCCACTGACAAAGCAGGAACATAATCTGTATATAGACAAGTAAAGCAGATACTCTTTCTTAAATAGTCTAGAGAACTTTCAAAGTCTCATATGAGAAAATAACAGTGGGAGATTTGCCTTACAGTGCCTACACAATGTCATGAGAAATGCAAATTAGAAAATGTCAGCAAAAATAATTTGCTAGATTTGAAATTTAAAATCTAGAAGTCCAAAAAGATCTGTACGGAGGAGAACCATCAAGCATGCATGAGGAAACGAAACCAGGATGGCCTTACAGGAAGGTGATGTAGTTACTGGGAAGCAGGCCACCCTCATAGTTTGCATACTTTGGAAATATGTTCTATCTAAATGCCTAACTTCCCAGAAAAATGAGTGGTTTGACTTGCTGGTTCCAAAGTAATTACCTGGTCATGGAGATAATTTATAGGAGAGCACTCATGGAATTTGTGAGACCCAAATTACCTGCTCGTGTTTCCTGATCTGCCTTTTCACTTGCAAACCTTTCCTGATTTCTAAAACTGTCTAAGGGACCCACATACTGGACTGTGAAGACTAGTCATAAAAAATTAGGTTGAGTCTTTTGGTGGATTGTGGCGGTGGGGCATGGGTGGAGGAGGAAGAGAGAAAGAGAAAGGAGATCATCTTGGGAAGATTAAGGTCTAGGATATTTTTTAAAAGATTTATTTCTTTGAGAGAGAGAGAGAGGGAGAGTGGCGGGGAGGGGCAGAGGGAGAGAGAGTCTCAAGCGGGGAGCCTGATGCAGGGTTCAATCTCACAACCAGGAGATCACAACCTGAGCTGAAATGAAGAGTTGGATGCTTAACCAGCTGTGCCACCCAGGCGCCCCAAGGTCTAATATTGAAAGAAAGATAAGCACTTGACAATGAAGAAAAGGTAAAAACAAAGCAAATATAACTAGTGGCAAGGCCACAGACTGAAAAATAATTGAAGTCCTACCTTGTAAAATTCAAATGATTATAGAGTCTTTCAATGAATACTTTTTCTAAATTTAATACATTCAAAATAATTGTGTAGTGTTTATAATTATTTTGAGTGATATGACTCTTGTTTGCATCATTACAGTATAAGAGGTCTATCAGTTTTTTTGAGAATTATAGAAGTCCTTTACTCAACTTTCTATATCATGGCTTAGTTTTTTGCACTTATTTATTCATCATTCAATATTTGCTAAGCACGTTCCATGTTCCAGGAACATCATACCTTCCCATGGCTTGCTGTCTAAGAAAAGAGATAAGCTTTTGCAAGTTTGATTATGACAAGGAAGTACTTTTGTGTGTGTGGAAACATAACAAGGCAACCTGATTTAGACAGGAAATGATGAAGGAAAATCATTCCAAGGAAGAGGTGTTTTAAGTTAAGTTAGGTCCTCCTAAGAGTGTTTTGTCAGGGGGAGAATGTATGTCTTACTTCTTTGTATATCTTCATGGTACCCAGGACAAAACCTTGCACATACATCTGATGAATCTGTCATGATGATTATCAAGTGTTGTTTGATGTACAAAGTACTTCCAAGGGATTGGCTTTTATTGACTTGAATTCTCTCTCTCTCTCTCTCACACACACACACACACACACACGCGCGCGCGTGCGCGCGCATGTGCGCGCATGAAATGCTGCAGTCCATTTTGCTAAGTGAGACTCCTTTCACTGCTTAGGCTCTTCAGGAGTGCTTGATTACAGAAGCTGCCGCTGCTGCAGTTAAGCTCTGTTGAGTTCAACAATCAGAATCTTGCCCAAGTTACCTCTGTGAGAAGGGTCCAGTGTGAAAATTCATGGCTGGAACTAGAAGGTGTCAAGAACCAAAGCAGCTCTAAGGAAATGCTGTTCTGCCACCTGGCACTCTCTCTATAGCTATTGCTCATTGCTTCCCTACTCCGCTCTGACAGGTGACTCCATTTTCTTCTTCAGGTCACATTTGTATTTTTACTCATTTTCCTCTTTCTTGTATCCTTGGCTTAGAAGGGGCTCTTACAATTACCACCACCCACTTTTATGGACTCTGTCCCTGTCTCAGCTTCACCTCTCACTGTTAAATTCTCCGTGTATTCCAGTTCCAATTACCAACACTGAGAAGCTGACAGGCCCAGCTCTTCTATGCCAGACCACGTCGTAGGGGTCTACCATAGGCAGTCCCTGGGTCATGTACCACCTCTGGCGCATTCACCTCTAGCCTGGTTACCTAGGTCATGGGTATTGTGGACAGGGGTCCCTCTTTGTAAAGAGTATGAACAGTGTTTACAAATGCCATCACTGAGTATCCACATCCACTTACAAATTTAGAATTACTTTCCTACTCTCACATATCCTAATCAAACTTCCACAAACACTAAAATTATTAGTTAAAAAAACATAACCCCAGTTCTTGTTTTTCCCTTCTGTTTCTCCTCTTTTCCATGATGTGCTTTGTTCTTCAAACCATTCATTTATTGGACTTTCTCATACACACATAAGATTTAAGTATGCTGATGATGTTCCAGAAAAGATTAAATCTTAGAGATTCCCTTTTTTTTTTAAGATTTTATTTATTTATTTGACACAGAGAGAGATAGCACAGGGAGGAGGGTCAGAGGGAGAGAGAAAAGCAGGCTCCCCACCCCCAGCATGGAGCCAGACTCAGGGCTCAATCCCAGGACCCTGGGATCATGACCTGAGCTGAAGGCAGACGCTTAACTGACTGAGCAACCCAGGCGCCCCTAAATCTTAGAGATTCTTTGTCTCTCCTCTTTCTTACCTTTTCATGATAGAGCTCACATAAATTCCCAATTGTTGGTGTTTGCCCTCTCTTTTTCCATCCCTTATTGCATTGCTTCCAATAATTTTTTTAAAGATTTTGTTTTTATTTGAGAGAGAGAGCAAGCACAAGCAGGGGGGAAGGGTCAAGGGACAGGAAGAAGCAGACTGAGCAGGGAGCCTGATACAGGACTCGAACCCAGGACCCTGACATTATGACCTGAGCCGAAGGCAGATGCTTCACCAACTGAGCCACCCAAGTGCCCTGCCTCCAAGAATTTTGGATAAACTGTTTGGAGAACACATGAGACGCAATCTCTTCATTTCACATTCTACTTTAGGCCAGGTTCTTTTGACATTTACCCCACAAATGAATTCAATGTTCAGTGATTTGCTGAGTTAGAGAAGTCATGAGAAAAAAGAAGCACTTTCTAGATTAAAGGAATCAAGTCTGAGATCTTGTGAAATTTCCAAGATCTTTCAACCTTTGATTTAAATCTGAAGTTACGTAATACACAGTATCTCAATAAAATACATTATGACCATAGCATAAATAGCCCACATTTTTAATTTAATCTTTAAGTTAAGTTAACTTTTCTTCATGTGCTCTTCAAGACATCCTTTTATGGTTGTAGCAGAATCAGATTAAAGCATCTCTTTATTTTGGCCTTCTTTAATTTTTTAATTTTTTAATTTAATTTTTTTAAATTAAAAAAGGGAGGAGCAGAGGGAGAGAGAGAGAGAGAATCTCAAGCAGTCTCCACACCCAGCGCAGAGCCCGATGCGGGGCTCAAGCTCACAACCCTGAGATCGTGACCTGAGCCAAAATCAAGAGTCAGATGCTTAACCAGCTGAGCCACCCAGGCACCTGGCATTCTTTAATTTTTTTAAATGTTAATGGACAAGTTTTTTAAAATAGAAATAAAGCAGTGTGCTGATATGCACTCTGGGGCTGTTATGGCCTCTTGCCTTTAGCTAATATTTGTAATTCATTGTTAATGTGTTTTGGTATGTAGGTTTATTCCCCAGCTCTTCTTACAAGAAACATTACAAGAGAATCTAAAAGCTAACAAACATGTTCCTTCTCTTGGAAAAGCCAAGAGGAATAGTGATAATTTAGAAAAAGTTGTAACATTCAAAACCAACCTTTAGGAATCCCATGAGGAGTATCTACATTTCACTGCTAGTTTTGATAGGTATTCAGTAAATATTTGTAAAAATGACCAACAATCTTCATTATTAAATCTAAAAAGTTTATGGTCGGGCGCCTGGGTGGCTCAGTCGTTAAGCGTCTGCCTTTGGCTCAGGTCATGGTCCCAGGGTCCTGGGATCGAGTCCCACATCGGGCTCCTTGCTCCACGGGAAGCCTGCTTCTCCCTCTCCCACTCCCCCTGCTTCTGTTCCTGCTCTCGCTATCTCTCTCTCTGTCAAATAAATAAATAAAATCTTAAAAAAAAAAGTTTATGGTCATTTCAAACCTCATAATCTAGATTTTAAAGGATTAACAAGTACTTAAAAATCAAGTTTCCTTTTGGAGGAACATAAAGAGTAATTAATGACAGCACTGCCTTCCAGAAAAGTCTCGAAATTAACTGTCTAGCACTTGCTGAAACTTCATCCTTTGGAAAGACTGACAGAGGTATCCCCCTTGCCTTACATGCAGTGACCCCCTTTTCCACAGACCACATGCAGGGTCTCCAGTTTTATTTGGGTCGATAAACATACCTGAACTCCTTTCTCTTTATTTATTCAAGCTTATTTACCAATAGATCAATGGTCTTAGTCTCTTGTTTTCTAACATCTTCAAGGGAAAAAAACATCTAGCAGTCATGGTGTTATTAAAAGAACACCATGAATTATTGCTATGACAACTTTAATTGTATGTTATGAGCAAATCAGATACCATCTTGAGAAGTTAAGGTAAATCATTGCCACATTAATGGTTTAAGACCAATTCATGAGGACAATGCTTACAAGGTAGAAAGTTCTTCCATTATTTGTCTATGAATTGGGAAATGCTTGCCAGAATTTGATTTTAGCAATAGATCATCTAGCTTCAACTTGGAAAACCTTTGTTCCACTGAGTCTGAGAACCAATGGTCTTAATTATTAATCTCTTAATAAATTGAAAAATAACATGTCAGTGTAATGTAAAGTCTGATGTAAAATTTTTAGAGTCAGAAAATTTAACAATGCTTTTCTTATTTTAAAAAAAGTGGTTGTGGGGTGCCTGGGTAATGCAGTTGGTTAACCCTTCGCCTCTTGGTTCCAGCTCAGGTCATGATCTCAGCGTTGTGAGATTGAGCATCGGGCTCAGCACAGAGTCTGCTTGAGATGCTCTCTCTCGTTCTCCCTCTGCCCCTCCCACTTGTGCATGCTCTCTCTTTCTCTTTAAGAACAAATAAATATTTTTTTAAAAAAGTGGTTGTGCATGTACTTATATCTCAATAAATTACAAAATGCTTTGTTTGCAATGTTCTACTGCCCGTCTTTTAATGCTCTCAGCTTCCTACCATCCTCCTTCCCTGTCATACGTATATGCAGTTTTTCTTCTCACATTTGTGTGTGATCTTCTAATTATGGCTGAATAGTCATGAATTAGAGATGGAAAATTTCAATTTTGCTAAAATCTAAAATTAAGCACTATACTGTGCAGGATCATACTTTTCTTTAAAAAGAAATCACTGTCCTTAAACTGGCTGGGATGGTAATGTGAAAGTACAAAGGATGTGGCCATGAGTTACTATTCAGAATTACGTGTATTTTTTTTTTAATCCATGTAATGAATATAAAATGATCTCCTCCTTGGTCTCTGAAATTCCAACAAATAACTTCAAAGTCTTGTAGTACTACAATACTTTGTATTCAGCACTCAATCCTGAATAACAGCTGACCAGCAACATTTCATAGTGCCCATTTCCCCCTTTGATGATATAAGGTGTTTTCTTTAAAAATGTTCTTTTCTTCTTGGTACATGAAGATCATGCCTGCTGATGGTTCAAAAAGAAACACAATTCTGAGAGCCTCAGAAACTGATATAACTAAACCATCTTGAAAGTGTCAGTACACCACCAGCCAGGCAGTCCATTCATTTCAGGGTGATCTTAATCTTGTTCTGACCTTCAGAAAGGGTGAGATGAATAGGAAGAGGATCCATTTATATTCCCAAAGTGAATGAATGGTTTCATTATATGACCTGACTGAATCTGCTGCCCAGTCATAATGACAAAGAGCACATTTGTTTCTGTGCCTAAAGACTTCTTTTAAAAAAACCTTTATTAACCTGCCCCAAAAAGGAGAACTGTCACCACACAGGATGCTTATCAGAGACACTGTCATAGTTCCAGCTTACTCCACCCATGCCCCAGTTGCTACCTGTTGTTGGGTGTGTGTCACCATTTCCAAGCCATCTTTTCTTAAATTTCAAGAGAGGACACTCTAGGCAGCTGTCTCTCAGTTTTAAATCTTTAGAATGACCTTCCTCATCTTGCATTCACACATGACCCAAGGAACATAACACACAGATTGGGTTTCCTGGCTTCTAAGTTTAGCCAGAATAAAGTTTGACACTGATAGATGGGGTCAAACTAAGGCACCCTCAGGAAGTTCATCATGAAGATACATTGACCCAATGAATGTAAATAAGTGTAATTATGCCCCCCAAAATTGAAATTTAATTTAAGTAAATCTGTTAAATACTCCTCCCTCTTTGAGCTCCAGGCAAAGGTGTTTATTCTTTATAAAGAACTTTATAAATCTGCTGCACCTTTAATAAGATTTTTTTTAAGCAGTGATATCTTGTCTTAGTTTTTAGTTTATTTATTTAGAAGAACATCTTGTTTATTTGAGACAATAATTCTTATCCTAGGCCCAAGAGTATTTTTATCTGGAATTGAGGTGAACTTGGATTCCTGGCATGGCAGTCTATAGATCATTTGCTATTCTCCCATCTCACAGGTCTTTTGATAATAATCTGAGAATTTCCTGGAATCACTTTAGGCCATAGTCTTCCCACTGGTGATCCTTCCAGTCCTGGTTATTGACTGTGTCAAGAGAAATGTGTGACTAGGTAGTCAGACTAAGTTACTTAGCAAACTCATTAATCTCTAGACCAGCTCAGGCACCAGTCTTCATATCTGCTTTCTGGTGGTTACACAAGGTAGCAGTATTGATTTTAGACAACTCTGTCACTTGATAATTGCTTACAGCCCTGAAAAATGTCTGCTAGATTAAGAAGGCAAAGGGCAAAGTTTACAGCTCTTTAATATTTTATAGTGTACTGATTTATTTTTCTATTTGCTCTACCAAGGAGTGAACCTGTTGAGATTGTCTCAAAACTCAGAGAAAAATGAATCCCAAATGTGAAGAGCCCCATGAGGTTACAGTGGTTTCTCTGGTGTTTTTCTTTTTTGGTACCTCAAATGTTTCTTCAGGAAAGGAAGCAGTGACAAATCTAAACTGAGAGAGTTGACATCAGGGACCAGTGGTATGGAATCTTAGTTCAGTTCCCATATCAGGAAGATTTCATAATATCAAATAAAATAAATATGAATTGGAGGAGGGGGAAGGACTCCAGAAGGACAGGAAACAAATTTTACCAATACTAGACAGTTTATATATGTTATTTTATTTAATCCTTATAACTGCTCTGCAAGGTTATTATTACACACCTATTTTATAAAAATGGCAGCTTACTGCAGTTAACTGGCTCTCCAAGAACTGGGCAGCTCATGTGCTACTTCAGAGCCAGGACTATCTCAGTGCAAACACAGATTCTTTCAAATATATCATTTTGTCCCAAAGAAACAAGACAGCATTCATTACAACAATGTGAAGTCCACTGGCACATTTCCTAAAATATATATTTTGGCAGATCTTTTTCTATAATGATTTCCATCTAGAATCCTTGTTAACTTTTTTAGGGCAAAAGAGTAGTATCCATTAAGACATTGTATACTATTCTGGAAGAAATATGTTCACTCACATTATGTGGCCCATTAGATTTAAATGTGGCAAAAGTTTGGTGCAAAAGGACCCAGGACCCCTTGGCACCCAGGACCACCCCCTTAAATACACACACACACACACACACACACCACAGCTTTTCCTGAGCCTGGTTCAGGCCTTCCAAATAGTCATATTTACTTTCTTGAGCATAAGTAAGAATTTTAGGATTCTCACCTACCAGCTATTGACAAAAGAGTTATGTGCCTATGGGCCAAGGATATGATAAATAACTTCTCACATGTTATCTCAATTATTGCTATGTATTGTTATATATCAGGCCTTCTCTCTATCTCAATTTTACAGATGGGGCAATGAGCTCAAAATTTTAGAGATGTGTGCAAGTTCACCTAGCTAAATTACAGAGCTAGAATTCGAGCCTGTGTCTATCTTGATTCTAAAATTGTTCTCTTCCTTGTGACATGTTGACATTTGCCCTTCTACTCATAGTCCCTCTGCTTGGATGATATTTCTACCTTAGTTGTTAGCTGTGGTTTTCTTAAGACGCTGTAAAATGAGAAGCAATCAGGGAAATGAGAATACCTTAGAGTCACGTGGAGCTGGGTTTTAATTCTACTTATGACCTAACCATCTTTGTTGTGTCTTTGTTGTTTAGTTGTTAATCCTATCTAGTGACATTTTCAGATACTGTATTTTTCAAATCTTGAATGTCTCTTTGGTTCAGTTTTTTATTTTCCATTTCCCTTCTCATTGTATTTATGTTCATTTTCCATGTGGATCTTACTTATAATAGCTGCTTTAATATCTTTGTCTGCTAATTCCATCATCTCTCAGTCCATTTCTGTTAACCCATTTTTTTTCCTGAATATAGGTCACATTTTCCTATTCCTCATAGGTATGGTAGTTTCATATTGAATGCCAGACATTGTGATTTTATGTTTTAGTGTGCTGGATTTTGTTGTATTTCTTTAAAGAATTTTGGGTTCTGTACTGGCAGGCAGTCATTGGTTGTAGATTAGTTGGGTTGTTTTTTTTTTTTCCAGTCTTGTTCTTAAGCTCTTTCCAGACAGGTCTAGATGAGTCTTAAGGATTAATTTAGCTTCCTATTTGAGAGTGGCTCTTTTGGGGTTCTTTATTGAATGCCCTATGTGTTCAAGAAGGTCTCTTCTAGGTGGCTGGTGGGAACTTGAATGATTCTGACCCCGATTGTGCTCTTTCGCTTCAAGCTCCATGATAATTATTTTCTTCCTCTGGACCTTCTACTTGTTGGGCCTTGTAGGGCTTCACCTGATGTGTGCACAGACTAGGATTCACCAAAGACTCAAGAGTACCCCTATGAAAATTTCTGGAACTTCTCTGGATAGCTAGCTCCCTCATTTTGGGTACTCTACTCTGCACGTTCTGGCTGCTTTGCCTTCCCCAAACTCTGATCTCTGTTTCTTCAACTCAGAGAGATTGTCTAGGGAGGCTCCTTCTCCCTGCTGCCTAGTCTAGAAATTGCCTCCAATCAGAAAGCCTCATTTGCTGCTCATCTCCCAGGAATCACAATCTTAAACTACCTATCATTCAGTGACTACAAATAGTTGTTGCCTATATTTTGTCTAGTTTTCTAGTTGTTTACTGCGGGAGGGTAATTCTTGATCCTATTACTCCCTCATGATCAGAAGAGTAAGTCCCTGTGGTTGGAAATGTTATTTAACTTCTTTAAATCACAGGTGTTTTTTTTCTTTTCATTTTTAAAGGGAGATAAGACCTACCTCTCAAGCATATTATAAAGATTAGAATTAATATTACTGTATTCTCTTTGTACTGCACAACATTTGGATTTAATATGTCTGTGTCTTGATTTCCTTATTTGTGCAGTGGGGATTGTAATAAGACTTAAATCATAGAGTAATTGTGTGGATTAAATGAACTAATATCTGTATTACATGGTTCTAATGTAACTTTGCCAAAAGTAATGCCTTGCACACAGTAAGAGTTATAAGTGTTAGCTAAATAAAAAATTTTAGACAATTGTGGAGATGTTGTCTGCTGTCAGAAAGAAAATAATCCTACCGTTAGCCAACAGCAAACACACGTGGAGTTCAGAGGACATACAAGAAATTTCTTAATTTTCCCCACTGAGATACTTTTCAGTTTATAGAGACCATTTTCGTCGCTGTCCAGGGCTCCATCTCTCTTCTCCTGCCCTTCATTTTCCCTCAGTCTTAACCTCTTTTGCCTTCCCTGCACAGTTACCTGGTTCACTACTGGCTGCATGATGAAATGTTCCCAAGATCATGATGACCATACTTGGCGTGCATCTTTGAAGAGCTTTGGTGTACCTTTTACTGTTGATCTTAGAAAAGATTAGGTTTTTTAAATTTTGTCAGAATGGGTCATATATAGCAGAAATCTTTCTCTTGTTATCAGGACCATTTCTTATAACTTTGATGTGTTTGATATGCTAAGCAATAGATGTTGCCTTACAATATTTTATCAAAGAATCCTGCTGAGGGTGGGGGGTAAAGAAAAGAAGGAAGTGATAAATACCAAATCCACAAAGCTTTCTGAGAAAATATGTATGTAGCGTATGTAATATATATTAAGTGGTGGCTATTATTTGGATATTGCCATGTGAGTGGATATGTAAGTAGCATTGTTATCTAACCAAGTAGTAATATAAGACTAGAGAAAATAGGAAGTCATTTGTGAAATATGATCAGGGAAATTTAGGTGGACTATATTGCCCCTGAAATTGATCATTTAGGTATAATCCAGACTCGCCTGTTATCAATTCCAGGGTTTAATACTTCCACTACTCTCTTACTAATATCTTAGGGTCCCTTGTTTCATTGTCATTCAGTTGAACACCCCTGACAAAGTCCGAATCCTGGATGGACTGTGGCCCTTCTCTGCTTCTATTCAAAGCAAGGTAAATTGATGTTATTATTAACTAGGGTCACTAAGCAACCTAACCAGGTATATTAGTTAACTAATACACACATATACATTAAATATGTAATATAATTATATATTATTTTGATGCCTACTTTTTTGTCCATCCTTCCTGCTAAAGACCAAGCCTGCCATGAGTTCCATCTCTTTTTCCTCTCTCTACTGGCTTCTTCCAGTCAACAGGTTGTCTTTCTTACCTTAAAAACAAACCAAAATAAAAAAATAACAAAGCCTTCCAAGATTGAACATCCCATTCTTGTTTTCGCTTTATTTTTCTCCTCCATGGAGTGATCAAATTTTCGATGGCATCACCTAATTGTTTTTTCCATTTCACCTTAAAAGCCTTAAAATCTGTCTCCCACCCAGACTACTCTGTTGAAAATTCTATTTATGAAAGTCACTAATGACTTCCATGTCATTAACTCCAATGTATGCTTTCAAGTACTTTCTTTGCTTATCCACTCAGCAGCATTGGACACTGTTAGACTATCCTTCTTTCTTGAAAACTGGTTTCCCTTCTACTGATCTAGATACTCTATTTCCCTTTGTCATATCCTCTTCTCATTCCTTAAATACTGCTGTTCCTCGGGGGTTGATCTTAGGCTACTTGCTTTTGTCACTCTGTATATGGAAGTTCTAAGCCAGGCGGTCTATAAGTGGAAAGAAAAGATGCTCCCAGCTGATCTTATTCTGATTCACTTTTTTTTTTTAAGATTTTATTTTTCAACAGAGAGAGAGGGAACACAAGCAGGGGGAGTGGGAGAGGGAGAAGCAGGCTTCCCGCGGAGCAGGGAGCCCGATGCAGGGCTCCATCCCAAAACCCTGGGATCATGACTTGAGCTGAAAGCAGACGCTTAACGATTGAGCCACCCAGGCACCCTATTCTGATCTACTTTTATGTTATGTTATGTGATATAAATTTTTATACATTACTGTTTTTCCCTTCTCATCCTACCTAATCCAATTCAGCTCTATTCCAGGGATCTTTATCGCTGGCTCACAGAATAGGCCTAAATAGTGATAGGAAGATAATAAGCAATCAATAAAAATTTGTTGAATGAATTAACATCATGATGTCCAGTACATGTTGTGTAAGTGCTTTTAGAGCATGCACCCACTTGATCCTTCTTTCTTTGGATTAATTGACATTTATTGAAAAAAAAAACATTGGTAGAAGATAGGCTTCATCTTATTTCCATCTGTGATTGATTAACAGGGGACTGTGCTTGGAGAGCTATGTTGAGCGTACTTGTCCAGGGGTCAGTGGAAAAAGGTGTTGCAATCTATTAATACTGTTGTGCCTCATACAACATAATAATATCATTTATTGAGCATGGACCATGTGCCAAACACTGATAAGCACATTATTTCAATTAGAGGTCACAACAGCTGCATGAGACACTGTTATTGCCCTTGTCTTTGCATTGATATAACTGAGATACAGAGATGTTAATAACTTGCCCAAGACCACACAGCAAATGGCAAAGTTGAGATTTAAATGTAGTCTGTCACACTTTGGAGGCCGTGGACTTAAGCATCATGCTATACTCATAATGTGGAGTGGTGGTCTTTTCTTTCCCTGTATTTCTGCCATTCTTGGCCTAAATTAAACTATGAAGAGAGAACAGAAGAACAGTTTAGGTGATGTCAGTATGGAGAAAGAAGGTTACTTTGTCCTACGAGGCCTCAGTTATCACCTCTCAAAAATGAATTATTTCATTAAAAAATACATGCACACTCAAACACACACATACTTTTTTCCCCTTTTGGAATAGTCACAAAAGTTGCCAATATAGGAGAGAGAATCTTGGTTTTGTAACCAGTTCAGAGTAAGCTGCCAGTCTGATGCCCCAATATTCTCACACACTTTAATGTGTATTTCCTATAAAGAGGAACATTTCTCCTGCATAACCACAATGTCATCATCAAAACTAAGAAATTAACATCCTAGGGTACCTGGGTGGCTCAGTCAGTTAAGCATCTGACTCTTGTTAACTCGATTTCGGCTCAGGTCATGATCCCAGTTGTGAGACTGAGCCCCAAGTCAGGCTCCATGCTGAGCATGGAGTTTGCTTAAGATTATCTCTCTCCCTCTCTGTCTTCCCATCCCCCACACTCACACACTCTCTCTCTAAAAAAAAAAAAATTATAAAAAAGGGAAATTAACATCATTACATTAGAACCATGTAATACTCAGCCTTCACGTTTAGATTTGTCCAGTTGTACCAATAATATCCTGAATAGCAAATGGACACTGTTAAAAATCACACTGTGGGGGCGCCTGGGTGGCTTAGTTGTTAAGCGTCTGCCTTCGGCTCAGGTCATGATCCCAGGGTCCTGGGATCGAGCCCCACATTGGGCTCCCTGCTCCACGGGAAGCCTGCTTCTCCCTCTCCCACTCCCCCTGCTTGTGTTCCCTCTCTCGCTGTGTCTCTGTCAAATAACTAAATAAAATCTTTAAAAAAAAAATCACACTGTGTGTTTAGTTGACATATTCTTTAGTTTCACAGAGCCTCCAGCAATCCACCAACTACAGTTCAGGTTTCCTACCCCAACACTGGTTCCCACATTGGTTTCCACTTGTGACTCTCACCTTCGGAAAACTGTTAGTCCCTGGATTCTCCTGCCTCTCTCCCAAATATAGGGGGCATTGGTTTGCCCTGCATCTTCCTCTGTCTTATGGATCCAAAAAGAGTGATTGATTTTTCAGTCTGCTCGGCTTTTTTACTTAATAGGATAGAGTAATGACTTCTAAGCTCCTTAAATGCAGAACTGGAAACCAGAGTCCCTTTAGTCTCCTTTAATCTGGAACAGTTCCTGTCTTTCTTTGGCTTTCACAACCTTAAACTGTTACAGGGCAATTATTCTGTAGAATGTTCCTTAATTTTGGTTTAAGTGATGTTTCCTCATGATTAAATTCAAGTTATTTACATTGGTGGAAATAGCCCAGAAGGGATGTTGTGTTATTTTGATTGCATCTTATAAGGTGGTGCATGATTTCAATTTGTCCCATTCTTGATGAGGTTCACTTTGATCCTTTGAATAAGGATGGCATCTAGGCATTTTTTTTTTTAAAGATTTTATTTCCTTATTTTGATAAAGAGAGACAGCGAGAGAGGGAACACAAGCAGAGGGAGTGGGAGAGGGAGAAGCAGGCTTCCCGCTGAGCAGAGAGCCCTATGTGGGGCTCCATCCCAGGACCCTGGGATCATGACCTGAGCCGAAGGCAGATGCTTAACGACTGAGCCACCCAGGTGCCCCGACATCTAGGCATTTTGATGTGACTGCCAGGCTTTCCACTATTTAACTCATTAAAACTAGTAAGTATTTAGGTAGCTATGTGAGGTAATGGACATATTAATTAGCTTGGCTATAGTAATCATTTCACAATGTACATGTATATCAAAACATCATGTTGTATACCTTAAATATATACAACTTAAATAAATAAATAAATAATAATCAAGTAATTTCTAAGGCAGTATTTTGAAACTTTGTCCACAAGAACTTTGCCTTCCTCACCCCACTTTGGCTGTGACTCTTCACAGAAACTGTACCCCCACAGATACTCTACTCACTTTTCTCAGGCTCCAACACCACATGCCAGGTTAGCTCTCCATATGGACGCTTACCTCATCCTCTTTGAACCCTGGCATCCTGCTCCGGACTACCATGCATCCCTGCCCCTTCCAGCACAATGCTTATTTTTTTTCTGCCCATGTATTGGCTTTAGGACTAAATTTTTCAGGAAGGGAACAGGAAGCAGAGATTATAGGTCATTTAAGATCACTTCTAACTACAGCATTCTAGGACAGATAAATTAATATGGTTAAATATTTGCAAGTATATGCTCAGAAAATGGGGATAAATATGTGTTGAGACCACTGGGACAAAGGCCCATTCCTGAAGTAATCACTGAAGCTGGAGAAAGTGAGGCACTGAGTAGCCTGGACAGGGCTAGATGTGTCAGATGGGGACTCAGGCCAGAAGCACAAGATCCAAGAGGAGGCAGAGAAGTCAGGCCATCCATAACAATAACCCTCAAAAAGGGAGAGGTGATGACAGTGAATAGCCAGAAAGCAACAAATGTCCATTAAAGCAGTCAAGGCAGGAAAAGGGAAATACTTAACAATACCTTAATATGAGTTAGAGTGATTAGTAATCTTATGCATTATGGGAACAATTCATTTTTTCAAAGTAATAATGTGTTGCTGACCACATGTTATTAAACCACTAGATGCCATGAACTTTTTGATTTCTCTTGCCAACAGTGCAAGTTGATGCCAGGCTCTAAGTAATTGATGTTATGCTGCCATCCTTTGGTCGACTTTAAAATGTCTTCCTTACTAATGAACTATTTTGGTATGTTTTTAACATACAGAGGTAACCAGAATTTTAATTACAGCATTATATTTTTTAGATTGACAGTGTTAAATTTGTGAAAAAAGGTGAATAGATAAAAATGTATACTTGTGCAATAAACTTAAAAGTCATTTACGAAGTCCAGTCTAGTCAGATAGATTGCCACTGTTAGTTTATTCCATTTTCTTCAAAGACTTTGTCTTTTTTTTTTAGACAACTGACTGAGCCACCCAGGCACCCATAGCTATACCACTTTATTTTTATAGTAGTTTCTTTAGGGCTTAAAGTATATATATCTTTATTTAGCATATTACAATTTATCTTCAAATAATATTACATATGGCTTAAAGTTCAGTGCAGAGGATATTACAACAATATATTTCTTTCTCCTTCCTCTCATCCTTTTTGCTATTGTTGTCACACATTTTCATGTTTTGAACCCCACAAACATTGATACTATATTTATTTTAAATAGTCGATTACATTTTAAAGAGATTTTTAAAATGAGAAAATATTTCATCTATATTGACTGATTATCAAGTATTTACCCACATAGTTACCCTTTCTGGTCTTGCTCATTCCTTTTGGTAAATCTAAATTTCTATTTGGTATCATTTTTCTTGAATAACTATTCTTCTTGAATAACTTCCTTTAATAATTCTTGTATCTCAGGTCTGCTGGCAATGAATTGTCTTGGCTTTCTGTTTGTCTGAAAAAGTATTTTGTCTTCAGTTTGGAAATATATTGTTGCTGAGTACAGAATTCCATGTGGAGATAGTTTTTTCTTTCAGTACTGTAAAGATACTGTAAAGTTTTTTCTTTCAGCCACTGTCTTTTGGCTTGCATGATTTTTGAAGAGAAGACTGCTGTCATCTTAATTTTATTTCTCTGTGCATCATATGTCTTCTTTTTCCCTGACCAATTTTAAGGTATTCTTTCTACCATTATATTTCAGCAATTTGATGATAATGTGCCTTGGTGTGATTTTCTCCTTGTATCTTCTATTAGGAGTTTCTTAAGCTTCTTGAATCTGTGGTTTTATCATTTTAATTAAATTTGGGGAAGTTTCAGACATTTTTTATTTCAACATTTTTTATCTCTTTCTGGGACTCTACAGAAATATCAGACCCATTCGGTATGATCATACAGGCGACTGATGTTCACTTAGTCTTTTTCTCTTTTATTTTTGATAGTTTCTATGGTGATGTCTTCGAGCTCACTGATACTGTTTTCTGCAGTATCTTATCTGAATGTTAATCCATCTAGTGTATTTATCGCTTTAGGTAGCATGTTTTTCATCTCTAGAAATTCACTTTGCTCCTTTTTGATATCTTTCATTCTTTCCTCATCACATTCATCTTTTTTCTTATCTTGTTTAGCTTATGAGGTATATTTATAATACGTGTTCCAACCTCCTTGTCTGCTAATTCTGTCATTTGTGTTATTTCCAGGTCTTGTTTCTTGATTATCTTTTCTACTGTTTTTAGGTCCTATTTTCCTGCTTCTTTGTATGTCTGATAGCTTTTGACTGGATTCAGAACATTGTAAGTCTGACATTACTGGATTTGTGAAGTCCTTCATATATGGTTGGGCTTTGTTTTAGGACATAGTTGAGTTACTGTGAGGACATAGTTGAGTTACTCTGATTCCTTTGGGGCTTGCTTTTACACTTTGTTAGTATGGATGGAGCAGACTTCATAGTCTAGGGCAATGTCCTCTCACTCCCAAGGGACTATCCTCATAAGGACTCTACTCACTGGTCCCTATTCTAGAAAATCTGCACTTTGCCTGGTGGAAACATGAAATATTCCCAGCCTTCTGTCCACCTTGGGGATAGTTGGCCCATTCCTTTCTGAGCATTCTTTCCCTGGTCCCCAGATCCTAAGTGACATGGGCTCTAGATATTCTTAAAAAACATGTGTATGCATGCGTGTGTGTGCATGGGCTTGAGTGTGTATCTGTACACATGGCTGTGCATGTGGAGGGTCATGAATGGCATTCAGAGCCCATGAGACAGTAAAGCCTGGTGCGTGGGTCCCTTTTGTCTAAATCTAAGGATGGTATTAAGGGAATCCACTGCAAGCTTACACTACTTTAGAGAAAAACAATGGAGAACTATCATGATAGTGAAAAAGAAGTGCTAAGTATTAAGCATCACTGATTAAGACAAAGTCTTTGGGGACACCTGGGTGGCTCAGTCGGTTAAGCATCTGCCTTTGGCGCAGGTCATGATCCCAGGGTCCTGGGTTCAAGTCCCATGTTGGGCTCCTGGCTCAGCAGGGAGCCTGCTTCTCCCTCTGCCTGCTGCTCCCCCTGCTTGTGCACTCTCTCTCTCTGACAAATAAATAAATAAAATCTTTTTTTAAAAGCGGTATAGCTGATAAACCAATAGTGGAGATAAAATGGAATCATTTTTTGTAATCAATCCCAAAAAAGCGGAAAAAATGAACAATTAAAAAGTAAATAGCAATATGGTAGATGTAAATCCTGCCGTAGTACATTAATTATATTTACGTATGTGCATAATCACATTAAATGTAAATGTGACAAGTAAAAAAATAGCCATATATGAGACAGAACAAGAAAGGCATTTTTAAAAAGATATACAGTGCTGTGAGGATCCAGAAAAGAGATTATAGCTTCTTTTTTTTTTTAAGATTTTATTTATTTATTTATTTGACAGAGAGAGGCAGCGAGAGAGGGAACACAAGCAGGGGGAGTGGGAGAGGGAGAAGCAGGCTCCCCGCTGAGCAGGGAGCCCGATGCGGGGCTCGATCCCAGGACCCTGGGATCATGACCCAAGCCCAAGGTCTGACTGAGCCACCCAGGCTCCCTGAGAGATTATAACTTCTTAAAAATAAAATCTAGGCTGTAAAGAAGTAATCCTTAGTCCTTGCACAGACAGGTACTGGGGGTGAAGGAGGTGTGGGTGACGTTTCTGAGAGAGAAAGCGTCCAATAAACACACACACACACACACACACACACCCTGGCTAGCTGTACTAAGGAAATAGTGAGTCATTAACCTTATCTGGAGTTCAGGTTCCCTCACACAACATTTGGAGCAACAGTGGGAGATAAGATTGGAAAGGTAGATTGGAGGCATATTCAGGAGGATTTAGAATATGGAACTGGGTATTTGCCATTCAAGAGGCATTATTTATTTAAAGATATTGATGTAAAATTTACCATAGTTATAGGTACCCTAGGGAATATCACTAGCCAACTGCCCCCGATCTGTTTACATATAACTTTATTATTTATAATGGTTACATAGCGGGGCACCTGGGTGATGCCGTTGGTTAAGCATTAGACTCTTGGTTTCAGCTCAGGTCTGATCTCAGGGTCGTGAGATCGAGCCCCGAGTAGGGCTCTGTACTCAGAACGGAGTCTGCTTGGGCTTCTCTCTCCTTCTCCCTCTCCCCCACGGTGCGCATGCTCTCTCTCTCTCTCCCTCTTTCTTTCTCTCAAATAAATTTTAAAAATCTTTTTAAAAAAATGGTTACATAGCATTTTTTTTTTATTTTATTTATTTGAGAGAGAGTGGGCACAAGCGGGGGAAGGCGGAGGGAGCAGACTCCCCACTGAGCAGGGAGCCCGATATGGGACTCGATCCCAGGACCCTGGGATCATGACCTGACCCAAAGGCAGATGCTTAACCCACTGGACCACCCAAGCACCCCTACATAGCATTTAATTATATGGATTTACCAACATTTATCTAACCCTCTCCTTATTTTTGGACCTATAGGCCATTTCTAATATTCTGCAGTTGCAATAATTTTATAACAACCTTCTTTTGCTAATTTTTTTCCTTTCACATTACCTTTCATAGGCCAGAAACTTAGATATTCAACTGCTTGAATAAGATATGAAACAATTTAAGATTGCTCATATGTATTTTAAGGTTAATTTGCTCAAACATTTGTGCAAACGTACAGTTCTACTTGAGGTTTTAAATTTAGTAGTCTGTATAGATTTTAATTTTCCCCCCCCGAGTGCCCTATAGGGGCTGCTAAACCTCTGATAAATATTACTCAGATATATATTTAATATAGATATTAAAAGAGTACTCCTTTAAAAAATACTCTCAATAAAAGAACTTTAATAAGCTTGACTAAATATTTAGAAAGCATATTGTGTTGAGTGAAACTTTGTATGTAATAATGAGGGTAATAGAAAATCATATTGGATGACTAGTCTGTAATTATCTGAAGGAACACATACAATGAAACAAGTTCTTTTGGTTACTTCATCAAACAGCCAACACAATGGGGGAAGTGGAGGAAATGTCCCATAAGCACTACGAAAAGGGAACCAGAAAACCTAACATGTAATCTTAGAGTAATGACAGCATTAGAAAACAAACCTACAAGAGAGAACACCTTCCAGAACTATCTGAGATGCATGAAAAGCCAACATTCACTAAAGCTGGAGCTCTACTAAGTCTGTACAAAGATAAGTGGCATATTTGACCTTCACCATGATTAACAAGCATTTCTTTGAAATTGTGTTGGTGCTGTTGGCCTCTTCTACCCTCTTCTCCGTCGGACTGAAACTGGCTCTCATCCAACAAAGAGTAAGCAGAGAGAGTTTAAGACTCTGGAATAAATTGCAAAAATCATCAATTCAGCAGTGTCTACCACACAGGACAAACTTCCTACTTCCCCAGCAGTCTCTGAATCGTCACTGGGACCAGAGAGGACAGGCACTGGTCATTCTTCATGAGATGCTTCTGCAGATCTTCAGCCTCTTCAGGGCAGATATTTCTCTGCATGGTTGGGAGGAAAAGCACATGGAGAATTTCCTCACTGAACTTCATCGACAGCTGGAATACCTAGAAGGGCTTAGAGGCCTGGAAGCAGAGCAGAAAAGTGGCATTCTGAGTGGTGAGAACCCTAGGTTGCACGTTAAAATGTACTTCTGGAGGATCCATGATTACCTGGAAAACCAGGAGTACAGCCGCTGTGCCTGGACCATTGTTCGAGTAGAAATCAACCGGTGTCTGTTCTTTGCCTTCCAACTGATAAGAAAGCTAAGAAAACAAGAAATGGATTCCCTGAAGAATGTAGAGCAGGAGCCAACTGCAGGCTTTAAAAGCATAGGGTAGGTGGAGGGGTAGGAGGACTTTTCCAGACACTATTACTCCTCTTTTTCATAAGTTGGTAGTATTGTTTGGGTTTTATGTATATATATATATATATTTTTTAATCTGTCCTTTAAGATTATGCATATTGACTACAATTGTCTGTATCTTGTAATGTCACTTTGTATTTTCTATTCATCTTAAGTTTTATGAGTTAAAGTAGATCCATTAACGTTTCATAATTGGTTCTTCAAATGGGTATATTTTCATCAAAGTTGACCTGGTAAATAAAATGAAATATGTCTCCACTGTAATAATACTTTTCTTAACATAGAACATCCATTCCAGTGATTCCTTTGCCAGAAATTAGTAGACACAATGAGAAATACTAGGGATAATGTGCACTGAGAGATTTGAAAATATCAATACACACTGAATATTTGTTACAGGTGACACAATAGAAATAGGGCCAAAGGACGTGAGCAAGCAGATTGCAGAGGGAAAACAAATGCATGAGAAGAGATTCAACCTCACTCACAATAATAAAAGATGCAAATTAAAAGTGAATAACATGCCATTTATAACAGATAGGTGAAGGCCCACACTCTCTGGAGATTTGGGAGAGGGATGCTCTTATAATTTGCCAGAGCACTGGAAATTGGTAGGATCACTATAGAGGCAAATTGGGGATACCTATTAAAATGATAGTCTTTGATCCATAAATTTTGGGTTTGAAATTTATCTTATAAAAACACTTGCACATGTGTGTAATGACTTATGTACAATATTAGTCATTGCAGCATTATTTATAATATCCAAAAACAGGAAACCACACAAACTCTTTTAATTAGAGACAGTAAAGTATATTCACACAAAGGAACACTACTCAGCTGGAGAAAATGATGAGGCTGCTCTTCCTATACTGAAAAAAAAAGTAAAAAAAAATAGGCAAGATGCAGAACAGTGTATATAAAATGCTATATTTGACATTAAAATGTAAAACAAATTTTACATTTGCCCTAACTTGTGTATGAACAAATAGAGAATATATAAGAAGTAAATTACAATGATAACCTGTATTTTGGGGAGGAGACACTAAGGGAAGAGGACAGAGGTCGTTTTACAGCTTATTTTTATATTTTAATTTTTAGTCCCATGAACATTACAAAGTAAAATAATAAAATAAAATGCATCTAACAAGTGCCAGTTATTAGAAATATGCATGAAGGAGGGGTGCCTGGGTGGTTTCAGTCATTTAAGCATCTGCCTTCAGCTCAGGTTGTAATCTTGGGGTCTTGGGATCAACCCTGCTGGGGGCTCCCAGTGGGGAGCCTGCATCTCCCTCTGCCCCTCCCCCTGCTCATGCTCTCTCTCTCTCTCTCTTAAATAAATAAAATCTTAAAAAAAAGAAAAGGAAATATGCATGAAGGAGTCTTGCCGGCAAAAGGAAGTGTTAGATGAAGATTAGAAGAAACAGAACTGCACCAGGCTTACCTTGGCGGGGAAGGGAGTGGCCAGGAGGAAGAGAGCCGGACAGAAGGGCCCTCACACCAACCAAGGGAGAGGGCTTCCACTCGCCAGAGCTGCCGGTGATGAAGGCAGTCCAGCTCCTCCAACCAGGAGCTCTCAGAAATCCTCATGGAGCAACTGTGGGGCCAGAGAAACTGCCATTCAGTGAGACTTGGTGGCTTTCCTACAGTCACAGTGACTTTCGCCCAATGTAAGAAGCAGAGCCACGGCCCAAAAGTCTGGGTCTAGTTCCACTACTTGACGTCATGTTCTGCTTTAGATTCATGGCATAATTTGAGATGAAATGGATCCCTGAATGTGAAAACTTGCTGAAGAACAAAACCTATTTCATCCCTGTTTAATTAGCATAAGTGTATTATTATTTCGTACATTTCCTTGACAAGTCTTGGACAAGACCTTTAAGGTGAAGTAACTTGCTCAAAGTAATGTAACAAGCCATAGAGCCAGCCAATGCCAGAACAAAGATTCTCAACCAGATCCACCTGACTCAGAAAGCTGCACTGTGTTCCAGACCCCACAAACCCGAACAACACTGTGCAATATCTCTGCAAAATAATAATGATAACAAGAATGATGATAATTTGCTCTGGCTTTCCTTATTCAAGTTCACACACTGTCTGCAGCCTTGAATTAAAGAAAGAACATTTTCTCTCCCTGGACATTTCTTTCCTCAGAATTGAGGGAAACAGAATGGAGGAGGTGCCAAGTAGAAATTCATAGCAGATAATACATACTCATATTTAGAAGCTAAAACTGATACTGTATATGCTAATGTTTCCCCAAACATTTAGCTTTATTAAGTTGACATCCTGCTTCTATAACTGTCTTCACTGCCTAATACAAAATAAAAGTTGCTTGCTTTTAAATATATGTGCCATCTTAAAACTTTAAAACCAGAGTTCTAAACTTGGAGATATTGAGGAAGATAAATACTTTAAAGAGACTAGATGAAAAAACAAACAAACAAGCAAACAAATAAATAAAAATAAAGAGACTAGATGCCCTGCTAGCAGGGCATAGGTGGGCTCAGAATAAAGGTAAGATCATTTGTACTCACAAGCTGGGTCATCTGAGTTATCCTTGTTACACCTACATGTACTGAGCTAGATAGATTATTAAATGAAAAAGCAGGTTACAAAATAAACAAGTATAGTATCATCATATTTTCTATAAATAAAAATGCATGTAAAATGTCTGAAAAAATGCGCTAAAATGTTCGCAGTAGTGCTACCTGGGTGATAGAATTTTCATTGTCTTATACTTTTTGAGTTTTAAACATTTCTCCCATGAATATGGATTCATTTTAGAATCAGGAAAAAAATTAAATGATTTTATTTTTGAAATTTAAAAAAAGAACAATAAATATGGCTCCTTGTAGAGATTTGGCTTAGGATACTTATCACCTGCAATAAACTAAGCCCCACCTCCAGTATGTATCAGAAACATCTGGAGAGCTTGTTAAAACAGATGGCATGGCTTCACGCCCAGTGTTTTTGATCCAGTAAGTCTGTAGTGGGGCCTGAGTGTTTGCATTTCTAACAATTTCTAGATGATGCTGATGCTGTTGGTCCTAAGACTCCACATTACAAACCATGTCTCTTGTTTCTTGATAGCGTTGGTAGACTTTTAACAGATAAAGGCCTGGTCTCCTTCAGATTACTGATCTCATATTTTCCCACAATACCATCCTAGGTGGGAGATAGCTGATGAGGAGGGTCTTTTCTTTTTCTTTTTACTGCCTTTTCACAGCAGCAGATTCGATGGTCTTTCTCCTTCTTAAAGAAGCTGGATATAGAGATTATGATACCCCAAGTGCACCCCGTGACAGGAACTGTCTTCTCAGGAAAATGACCCAAACCAAGTTTTTGTCTGGAAGGGTTTCTGTTCCTCATGCCTGTGATTGTATGAAATCAAACCTACAACCATTATCTGACTGGATGAGGAATATGATGTGAACACAAAGGAAATCAAACCTCTGAAAGATAGAGGTTTCTAAGGTAAAAGATGGCAGACTGGTTCAATAATCCAGAAGTATAGATGTTTGGTAAATACAGAGATTTGGGGGGCATTCTTGGAATTGCCTTTGGCTGAAATGAGTCATTTAGCCCAAGTTTTCTCCCCTGTATCCAATGACTGGATGTGGGAGGAACAAGGCTCAGACCCCTCACTCCACCTCTAAAGGGTCATTGCAGCTTCATAGCCCCGTCCCTCACCCAGGTTTTGACTAAAGCCATGTTGTGACTGGCCTGCATTTCAGCTTTTCCTCTCTTCCACTTCTGCCTTCTCTTCTTACATGTGTTGTGCCCATAGCCCTCCCTAATAAACTCCTTGCATGGCAATTTTGTCTTGGAGTCTGCTTTCTCAGCACCTGACTTCCAAAAGCATAACCCACAGACCTTCCATTTGGGGCCATAGCAAACCCAAATTCAGGGACGCCTGGGTGACTCAGTTGGTTAAGCATCTGCCTTTGGCTCAGGTCACGATCTCGGGGTCCTGGGATCGAGTCCCGCATTGGGTTCCCTGCTCAGCGGGGTGTCTGCTTCTCCCTCTCCCTCTGCTGCTCCCCCTGCTTGTGCTCTCTCTCTCTCTGACAAATAAATAAAATCTTTAAAAGAAAGAAAACCCTAATTCACATATTGCCTTGATCAAGTACATATTAGCTTCCTAATATGTGTTACTATCTTATTCTTGCTATTTGACTCCTTAAAATTTGTCACTTCACAGAAAACCCTTAGAGTCTGATTTGTCTAAATCTGTTTGCCTCTCCAGAGCACAACTCCTATCATGTCACAAACCACACTGTACTATGAGGGATTACTTCTCTTTTAACCAAAGTATGACCTACTTCAGGGTGGGGAAGGGACTTCTTAACTCTTTGCCTAGCATATTCTTGAACACATAAAGGGACAATCTAAATATTGAATGAATAAGGACATTTAAAATACAGTGTTAACAGAAAGAAGAGATAGACAGGGGCACCTGGGTGGCTCAGTCGGTTCAGCATCTGCCTTTGGCTCAGGTCATGATCCTGGGGTCCTTGGGCTCCCTGCTCAGTGGGGAATCTGCTTCTCCCTCTCCCTCTGCTGCTCCCCCTGCTTGTGCTCTCTCACTCTCTCTCTTTAAAAAATGTTTAAAAAAGAAAGAAAGAAAAGAAATATGTAAATACCATATTGTCATGGTCATTTATATGTGTGAGAAGACACTCTACCTAGAGATGAGGAAGTCTTGTTTATGTGTCTGCTAAGAGGTTAAGTTCTTATTTTTGTTTTTCAGTTTCTCTACTTTTCCTGGATGGACAATTTGGATAAGCTATGTCTTGCAGTAAAAAATAAAGTATCTTTCTTTATCTAACGAAAGATTGTTTTTTATCCTTGTATGGTATGGGTACAATAAGATAATGACATGATATGTAGAGCAGAAGTGCTGGTGGGAGCCCTTCTTCTAATTGTTCTGCTTATCTGAGAAAATCCTTTCCTGAACCCACTCTTCATGGGCCTTTGGCCCCTGACTGCTGGTGATGGTTAGTCATGTTTTCAACTACCAATTAGTATAGAAACCATTGACACCAAACTTGAATGTTTCCTATTTTTGGTTCAGTTAAAAAAAAATGCAGTAGAAAAATATAAAACAATACATGTAAATAGTGTAAATGGCTCACTTTTACAGTTGTATAAAGTGCAACACTTCTCCCATTGTTCTGTTCAAAAGACCACTTGTCTTGTTATTGTCCAAAGTGGGTGGCTGCTATATTAGTTTTTCCACCCACGATTAGTAGAGATTTGATGACAAAATTCCTTATTTCTTTGGCTTGTATACTTGAAACATTATGGGTAAGGAAGATAGCCAGCATGTAGTATCTGGAGACTAGTAGCCAGAGTCACATTACAACGATGCAGGGAAGTGATCATAACACAAAAATGGTCCCATGGTTTTACCTTCAATGCAAGAAGAATCCATCTTCTTAGAAACCTGTTCAGACAAGTTTCAGTCACTGGAGGTGGAGATGTGTACCTCTTGGGAAGGGTGAAGCAAGGTTCAAGGAGAACAAAGAACAAGGTTAGCCTTGACCCATAAATCATGTGACTTTTTCTACCTAAGAGAGCTAAGTGCACATTGTTGTAGTGAAATTTATTCCAAGTTTCAACATAAGCCTTATAATTAATAAGGTATTTCCCTAGGAGAAAATTTAATTATTCCAAATAACAGAAATTCATGTGGGTTCTTGTCAGATGAACAAGGTAGTTATCAATGTGGATAAAAATATTTATGATCAAAATGGAGTTAATTTGAGAGCATTAAAAATTGAATTCTTAGCTGGTATATTATTCAGTATAGTGGACTTATTTTAGTAACAGCTCCTAACCTATTGTCACTCCTTGGGAGGAAGGTTTGAGTGGAAGAGAAAGAGGCTCACTGAAACTGGGAAGGAAATAAGCATATTTCCAGAGCAAATTATGGGATTACATGAGAAATACCTTGAAGGACTTATTTGTGCCCACTAGAGGGGGAAGAAAAAGAAGATGCACTCTCTGTGGGTGGGATAGGGTTCAGGAGCTGAAACAAAAAAGTCCTCAAAATACCTCTGACTAAGTGGATTTCTACTATGGGTTGAAATTAGAAGGGCAAAGGGAGGGGTTCGGACATTTCAGGGTTTCAGCTCTAGCCCTCTACAGGGAAATTGTCTCAGAAGACACACAAACTAGGGTCCTATGCAGGAAGGATGTTAGAGATTTCACCAACAGATTCATCTCTAAGTTCTGGGCAAAAAGTTCCTTGGAACACTTGGGTCCATATCTGAGGCATTAAACATCAATAACCACATGTGGCATTATACATACATGGGGTAGAGCGCACGGTTCCAGAGGAAAGATTTCTTCCCTAAAGCATCTCTCTCAGATTGTTGTGTGCAACTAATGCCTAATATATTAAAAATAAACAAAACATAACAACAAAAAAACACTAACTGTCCTCATGACCCTGAGGTCAGACCTGAGCTGAAACCAAGAGCCGGTTGCTTAACCGACTACACCACCAACATGCCCCAATACATAATTTTTTTAATTTTTAATTTTTTTTAAATGATCAGCTATTTTTTTTTTAGGATTTTATTTATTTATTTGGCAGAGAGAGCACAAGCAGGGGGAGCAGCAGACAGAGAGAGCGGGGGAGGGAGAAGCAGGCTCCTCACCGAGCAGAGAGCCTGACATGGGACTCAATCCCAGGACCCTGGGATCATGACCTGAGCTGAAGGGAGACGCTTAACAACTGAGCCACCCAGGAGCCCAATACATAAATTTTTTTAAAAAGTCTGTCCAGATTCTTTTTTTTTTTCTTCTTCTTTTTTTTAAAGATTTTATTTATTTGAGAGAGAGAGAGCATGAGAGGGGGAGGGTCAGAGGGAGAAGCAGACTCCCTGCTGAGCAGGGAGCCCGATGTGGGACTCGATCCCAGGACTCCAGGATCATGACCTGAGCCGAAGGCAGTCGCTTAACCAACTGAGCCACCCAGGTGCCCCTGTCCAGATTCTTAATTGTAGGAAACAAACTGAGGGTTGCTGGAGTGGGGGGTGGGGTGGGAGGGATGGGGTGACTGGGTGATAGACACTGGGGAGGGTATGTGCTCTGGTAAGCGCTGTGAATTGTGCAAGACTGTTGACTCTCAGATCTGTACCTCTAAAACAAATAATGCAATATATGTTAAGAAAAAAAAAAGAAGAAGAAGAAGGTAGCGGGAGGGGAAGAATGAAGCGGGGGAAATCGGAGGGGTAGACGAACCATGAGAGACGATGGACTCTGAAAAACAAACAGGTTCTAGAGGCGAGGGGGGTGGGAGGATGGGTTAGCCTGGTGGTGGGTACTGAGGAGAGCACATTCTACATGGAGCACTGGGTGTTATGCACAAACAATGAATCATGGAACACTACATCTAAAACTAATGATGTAATGTATGGGGATTAACATAAGAATAAAAAAAATTTTTTTTAATTTTTTTAAAAATAAATAAAAAATAAAAAGTCTGTCCAGTAAAGAACTATCAAGAAAATAAAAAGACATATAAAAAAATCTCAAAAAATATATTGATATTAATATTTTCAATATAAAAAACTCAAAAAAGTTTAACAATGCAATAGCAATGTCAGCAAGAAATACAGAAGCAATATACAAAAGCAGATATAGCTACAAGTAGATAATATGCATAGATAGCCTTCCTAGGGATCATACATATAAATGAAAAATCTGACAAACAAGATGGTTTGGAGATGGTTGGGCTAAGAGCACACACCTATACACAGTAGAAGTGTAAAATTTTCCAAACATGGGTGGTTATTTTGGTAAAATCTACCAAAATTTTTAAACCACTGGACCCAGCAAATGCAGTTCTGGATATTTATATTACAGAAATACTCTGTCCATACACCTGCCTAAATGTGTGCCCAAATTTATTTATTGCAGCATTATTTTTATAAAAGATAATTGCAGCCAAATTAATGTGCTCTTATAAAAGATTAGATAAGTAAACAATGGGCATTCCATATTATAGATTACTGTACAGCCATTAAATTCATTTACATAAAGATATTCACCTGCATCCAGGCTCATGTTAAATATTAATGAATAGATTGTTTTGAATTTTTCCCAGTAGTTTGTTAACCTTAAAAAAATAAAACTGCCAGTTATTTACCAGAATAGATAGATTTATTCAGGAATAGCACAGAATTACCATCAGGCACAGCAAGGTATAGCAAAACAGTAGGCAAGTTTGGAATAAGAAGAAGGAATGTAGGGGTGCCTGCGTGGCTCAATAGGCTAAACGTCTGCCTTCGGCTCAGGTCACAATCCCAGGGTCTAGCATCAAGTCCCCCATAGGGCTCCCTGCCAAGTGGGGAGTCAGCTTCTCCCTCTACCCCTCCCCCCGCTTGTGCTCTCTCTCTCTCTCTCTCTCTCATGCTCTCTCTCTCAAATAAATAAATAGAACCTTTCAAAAAAAGGAATGTACTTTTATAGAGAAAAGTGGGGGGGGGTGGGGGGAGCTGGGGGGAGCTGTTATAAACAAAATTCCATTGGAAAAAAACGGGAGCTCAAACTATAGTGGCTTCTCATTGGCTGAATTGTGACTTATCTCTCATTGGCTGGGCTTTTGCCAGGGGGAAAAGTTTTCTTCCTCCTGCTGAAATAGTAATGTAGTATTGGCTTACAAGGTCCATCTCCTCCTATTGGATTTGCAATTGACTTTGAGTGGTCGCGATGGTAAGGCATGAAGAGTTGCCTGTGTCCAACCTCCCAGCTCCATTTTGGTGAGGTTTCTCTTTATTAATTTTCACATGTTGTATAGAAAAATCCATGTTACTGATCACATTATTGATTGTGATAACTAGCTTAGAAACAATGTGTACAAAAATGTTCTGTCATTTTATTTAAACAGCAAACGTATTTATGGGAATCTAGAATAAGTACATAGTGCAAAATAAAGGAAAGGCAGGCTTTAAAATGGTGATGTCAGCCTAATACCAGTTCTGTGTTGTTATTTACTATCTAATCTGACCACATCACACCATCCAGTATAATTGGTTTTTAAGGGAATTTGGGGAACTTTTTTTCCATCCCGATTTTAATAACTTTGTTCTCTGGTGTCCCTTTGCTAAGAAGCATATTGGAATGGCTTAGGGCTGGTTAAAAAAAAAAAAAAGCTTTATCTGTCTTCATTAAGGATGAATAGAACATGGTGCTATGTTAATTAACCAGATGCATTAAGGCATATGAATACCTAGAGTTACTTTATTTCTTAATGTTGACACACTGAGAAAACCATTCTAGTGATTGATGTTATTCTGCCCTCTAGTGGTTAAAATTGAAAATCCCTGTTTGACTACATTCCAGGAAAATAGCTTTAAGGCAGGATCTTTATGAAATTTTCCCCTTAAAAGGACAAGCCAAAAATGAAAAACAGCATGGAAAACTTGATGTATATACATCATCAAATAATCAGAGCAGAAATATTTTGATCTTATCATATTTCAGATTTGCATTGTTTTGCCCATTACATCATTCAAAAATTTTCAAAACTGCAAAATTTCAACTCGATTTTAAGCATTCACAACCAACAGTGGAGTTCTACAGATGCTTCCCCATGCCATTTCCTGAACAGAGTACCATATCTTCAAGCCTTAAGAGAGTAAGGTTTTTCAAAGGCAGAAAAAAGAGACCACACAACATATCCAAACATAAAGAAAGCTGACCAAGTCTTAGTATTCTAAGTGCTTTTTATACACTACTTCCTTGAAGGCACTAGAATCTTTGCTGCTTTAGTTCAATAGCTTTCATCCAGTTCAGGCAAACACATTCACAGGCATACATGTATGAATGACACAGAATGGCTTCTGGACCAGCTAACCCAGATTCTCCCAGTGTTCACAGATGTTTCAACCAAGGTTATTTGTTGACCTTCTAAATAGTCAAGTGGCAGTGACTACATCCCCCCATTCTCCAGCCCATTCTCTCGACATTGTTCTCCTATACTAAGCATTGCCTCACTTAGGATGGATGTGGCTGTAAACACAAGTGCTATTCCATGGTGCTTCCTAAACCTCAGCTTGCCTGGACATATTTCCATCTTTCTTTTGTAGATATGACCGAAGGAATCGTTTAAATAAGAAGCAGTATCAGAATGAGATCGATACACATCAGCTGAGAGCTCGCCAGGTCTATGACTCAAGCTGTGCAATTTTATTATGCACTGTCTCCTTTTCTAGTTCTTGTCTATAAAAGCATGTCCAGCTCTTTACTGGTCCATGTTCCCAAACTGTTACAATAAAAATGGGGGCTACTCATTCTTTGACTTACTCCAGCCAAGGGCCAGTCAACAGCTTTGGGGATAAGGATGAGGAGGCTGGGGGAGGGAGATTATACTTACTATTGATTCATCTACTTTATCTTAGTAAGTGGGGAAAGTGTAATACTCAGAAATCAAAATATTCTTTAAGTCAAAATTTAGCCATCAATAAGAAATTTTCTCTAACTCAGTGTGATTTTAATTTTAAAAACTCAATATTAACTCATAATTCACAATCCTTGCAAATCTTGCTTCTTCCACCAGGCCTAACGTTTACTCCATTTTTTCTGCCATCCCCTCTGCCCACACACGTACACCTTCCTCAAGATAATAATTACAAACTTTACTTCAAGAAATATCCTGTATTTTGTATATATCAACACTAACCTGGGGAGGTCACCTTATTTTAGTTCAAGGAAGAAGACAGACATAAGGTCTCCTGCCCAGGGCACAGGTGAGCACACCAAGCATACCCTTGCTCTTTTGGATCCATTCTTCCTACTTCTTTGCCCAAAATATTCCCTCCTGTCCAACATAAAAATCCATTGGCTTGCTTTAGCTTCTTTCCAGTTCTGCTTTTCTTTCTAGGCAATGCATCATCCTGAACACACAGGATAAAGAATCAATCAGACAAATTCAGGATTTTCTTTGGAGAGAGTCCCTAAGATAAGAAAGAGAATGAATGAATTTTCCCATGTTAGTAATTTCTGTTTCTGTTGCTACCTAATAAGCTTTTTTTCTCTTGTGTCTTTATGTACAACACATAATAATTATGTGTTGTTGAATGAATGAATGAATGAATGAATGAATACAAATAAATGAGGAGTATCAGGATCTTGGCAGGAGTGGTAGTGATTAAGCACTGCACATGAACTGACAACCTTTGAAGGCCACTGCTTGTAGATGCTGAAGATACTCGGGGAGATTTTTCTAGTAGTCTGCCCATGTTCTCTGAGATTTCAGAGTATCAGGGGAGGCCATTCCATGCTACAGCATCTCTGGTATGGGAGAAACCTCTCAGGTGGTGGTAACATTCTTGGAGTTGTCAAAATGAGCCATCTATTTTTGCCTTTAAATGAGTTCAATCTTCATCTTCAAATACACTTAGAGCTCTCTTAGAGCTAGAATATTTTGTTACAGCATTTATGTTAAGTGCCTGGAGATTCTCTCTCATCCTAAGAACTTAATGTATCTATTGGTCCTGAACAAAAATGCTTCACTGAGATTCCACCCCAGAATCAGTCTGGGAAATATAAGTGTTCCTGGTTTCTCGTGTAGGTCTCTCCTGGAAAAACATCACCTCTCTTGCACTTTATGTTTTCATTGACTCAGATACAAAAATTGAACACATGAACACATAACTTTTGAGAAATTCCATGCATTGGGATGGCTGGGTGGCTCAGTCAGTTAAGTGTCTGCTTTCGGCTCAGGTCATCATCCCAGGGTCCTGGGATCGAGTCCTGCATCGGGCTCCTTGCTCAGCAGGGAGTCCGCCTCTCTCTCTGCCTTCCGCTCCCCCTGCTTGTGCGCTCTCTCCCTCTCTTTCTTACTCCCTCTCTGACAAATAAATAAATAAAATCTTTTTTGAAAATTGCATGCATTGTTACAAAATAAAGTTATTATACATGGTAATGAAAACATTGTTCTATAAAATATAAATACCAAGCGCAAAATAAAATATGTAAAAACAAATTTAAACCTGTCAGATAATTCATATTTCTCTGCTCTTAAGGTCACTATTATTGACTCCAGGTTTCAGTTTTCGGTTGGTAGCGCACCTTCTAAAATGCATAACCACCTGGACTTTGTATAAAATCATTTGTCGCTGTTTTGTGAGAGCCTAGTTCTCTTCCGTTTTTTCTTATTTTTTTTTTTTTTTTTTTTTTTTTCCCAAATAAAAGGTGGGTTTTGCGGGTCCCTGGACGCTCTCCCGGTCAAGTGCTCTGAGCCCAGTGCCCAGCCATGGCGTGCCCCCTGGATCAGGCCATTGGCCTCCTCGTGGCCATCTTCCATAAATACTCGGGCAGGGAAGATGACAAGAACACTCTGAGCAAGAAGGAGCTGAAGGAGCTGATCCAGAAAGAGCTCACCATTGGTGCGAAGCTGCAGGATGCTGACATTGCAAAGCTGATGGACGACCTGGACCGGAACAAGGACCAGGTGGTGAACTTCCAGGAATATGTCACCT
>NC_058415.1:46195484-46213108 GCF_002201575.2 Neomonachus schauinslandi | reverse complement strand
TTTCAACCAGATTGAAGCTCTATTTTATTTACATCAAAACAACAATTGAATATAGCTTGACTTTGCTACCATTGATAGAAACAAACTCAACGATCTGTTGAAGATTACTTCTTTCCTTCTTTTCAGTTGAAAGATTTGTATGTTTAACAATTTCTTTGGTCTCCCTGACTATTTAGTTACCTTTTTTTTTAAGATTTTATTTATTTATTTGACAGAGAGAGACACAGCAAGAGAGGGAACACAAGCAGGAGGAGCAGGAGAGGGAGAAGCAGGCTTCCCTCTGAGCAGAGAGCCCAATGTGGGGCTCGATCCCAGGACCCTGGGATCACGACCTGAGCCGAAGACAGACGCTTAATGACTGAGCCACCAAGGTGCTCCTAATTACGTTTTTTTAACTTTTGGGAATTGAAATGCCTTTCATAGGACTTCATCTTGACTATATTGTTGACGAGAAAAGGTAGTGTGCACAAGCATTGAGGACATTTAGTAGATCAGATTGTCTGCACCTGTCCTGCAAACACCACGTCTGTCCCTCAGTGTGTCATTGTCCCCATGTGTCCTTCCAACTGCACTGGCCACTCTGCCACAGACTCTCCTCTGCCTGACCTTTAAATGTTGAGAGTCTGCAGAACTACATTTAGGACATCTTCTCATTGTCCTCTCTACATAGAAGCGACCACATCCACTCCCTTGCCCTCATTCCCAGATGCAATAAAGAATTTCACATGGGAGGCTAGGTCTGAGATGGCAGAGGAGTAGGAGACCTAAATTTCGTCTGGTCCCAGGAATTCAGATAGATAGCTATCGAACCATTCTGAACACCTACGAACTCAAAGGAGATTGAAGAAAAGAATAGCAACAATTCTATGAACAGAAAAGCGACCACTTTCTGGAAGGTAGGACGTGGGGAGAAGTGAATCCGAGGTGATATTTGGGAGGATAGACGGCGGGGGAGGGGGCCTCCATCAGCTGCTACTGACAAGTGATAGAGCAGCAGAGCACAAAATCGGAACTTCTAGAAGTCGGCTCCGCTGAGGGACGTCACTCCAGTGGCTAAGCGGGGGGTGGAGCCCTCACTGGGACAGTGTGGTCTCAGGACCCTTGGAGTCACAGAAAGACTGGGGGTGCCTGGGTGCGGCAGAGCTCCCAGGTATCAGAGCAGGGAAGCTGGCTGCAGAGACGGAGCCGGGGAGCGGGCTCTCAATTCGGGGTTGCCAGAAACCATGATCCGAGGCACAGCGGGGCCACTGCTCTTCCAGCAGGGACCCAACAAACGGCAGATCCGGGGAAACTCCCCTTCCTCCCCTGGGAGGAGTGGCACGGGAGCGCACCACAGGGATCTGCTGGGTTTGGGGACTCCACACAGGGTCATGTGCCAGAGAGAGAAACACTTGGTCACAGGCTGGGTGAGCACAGAGTGCGGCCAGAGACTGGGGAGATGGGAGTGATTGACTGCTTTTCTCTGGGGGCTCACTGAGGAGTGGGGCCCCGAGTTCTCAGCTCCTCTGGGGCAGAGATTGGGAGGCCGCCATTTTCACTCTTGTCCTCCAAAGCTGTGCGGAGAGCTCGCAGGGAACAAAAGCTCCCAAGAGCAAACCCAAGCAGATTACTTAGCCCAGACTGGCAAGGGCAGGGCAATTCCACCTCTGGCAAAGACATTTGGGAACCATGGCAACAGGACCCTCCTCCAGAAGATCAGCAAGAACATCTGGCCAAGACCAAGTTCACCAATCAATGAGAATTGCAAAACTCCAGTGCTAGGGAAATACTGCACATAGAATTCATGGCTTTTTTCTCACGATTCTTTAGTCTTTCAAAGTTAATTTTTTTTAATTTTCTTTATTTTTTTCTTTTTCTATTTCAAATTTTTCTTCTTTCCTTTTTCAACCAACTTCTTATCAGTTCCTTTTTTAAAATCTTTTTTAATATTCATTTTTACAGTCATATTCTATCCCTTCATTGTATTTAACCTTATTATTTGTATATACATAAGTTTTTCATTCTTTAAAATTTTGGGATGCGGTTTCTTCTAACAGACCAAAATATCCCCATAATCTAGTGTATGGCTCTGTTCTATTCACCCACCTGATCACATTCTCTCTTTTTTTTTTAATTTTTCTTTCTGTTTTCAACCAACTTATCAATTCCTTTTTTTAATCTTTTTTTAATTTTCATTTTTACAGTCATATTCCATCCTTTCGTTATATTTAACCTTATTTTTGTATATACATAACTTTTTCTTTCTTTAAAACTTTGGGATGCACTTCCTTCTAACAGACCAAAATACACCCAAAATCTAGTGTATGGCTCTGTTCTATTCACCAGCCTGATCATATTCTTTTTTTTTTTTTTCCTCTTTTCTCCCTGGTTTAGGGTCTCTCCTGATTTGTTTAGTGTATACTTCTCTGGGGTCGTTGTTACCCTTTTAGTATTTTGTTCTCTCATTCATCTATTCTTCCCTGGATAAAATGACAAAATGGAAAAACTCACCTCAAAAAAAAGAACAAGAGGCAGTACTGACTGCCAGGGACCTAATCAATTCAAACATTAGTAAGGTGTCAGAACTAGAGTTCAGAATAACGATCATAAAGATACTAGCCGGGCTTGAAAAAAAGCATAGAATATACTAGAGAATCCATTTCTGGAGAAATAAAATCTAACCAAGTTGAAATCAAAAAAGGGTATTAATGAGATGCAATCAAAAATGGAGGCTCTAACTGCTAGGATAAATGAGGCAGATGAGAGAATTAGTGATATAGAGGACCAAATGATGGAGAATAAAGAAGCTTAGATAAAGAGAGATAAACAACTACTGGATCATGAGGGGAGAATTTGAGAGATAAGTGATACCATAAGATGAAACAATATTAAAATAATTGGGATCCCAGAAGAAGAAGAAAGAGAGAGGGGGGCAGAAGGTATATTGGAGCAAATTATAGCAGAGAACTTCCCTAATTTGGTGAAGGAAACAGGTATCAAAATCCAAGAGGCACAGAGAACCCCCTCAAAATAAAAAAAAATACATCAACTCCTCGACATCTAATAGTAAAACTTACAAATCTCAGAGACAAAGAGAAAATCCTGAAAGCAGCTCGGTAGAAGAGATCTGTAATCTACAATGGTAGAAACATTAATTTGCAGCAGACCTATCCACAGAGGCCTGGCAGGCCAGAAAGGACTGGCATGATATATTCAGGGCACTAAATGAGAAAAATATGCAGCCAAGAATACTTCATCCAGCTAGGCTATCACTGAAAATAGAAGGAGAGATAAAAAGCTTCCAGGACAAACAGAAACTAAAAGAATCTGCAATCACCAAACCACCCCTACAAGAAATACTGAAAGGGGTCCTCTAAGCAAAGAGAGGGCCCAAAAGTAACATAGACCAGAAAGGAACAGAGACAATCTACATTAACAGTCACCTTACAGGCAATACAATGGCACTAAATTCATATCTTTCAATAGTTACCCTGGACGTAAATGGGCTAAATGCCCCAATCAAAAGACACAGGGTATCAGATTGGATAAAAAAGCAAGACCCATCAATATGCTGTCTGCAAGAGACTCATTTTCTACCCAAAGACACCACCAGATTTAAAGGGACAGGGTGGAAAACCATTTATCATGCCAATGGACATCAAAAGAAAATTGGGGTGGCAATCCTTATATCAGACAAATTAGATTTTAAACCAAAGACTGTAATAATAGATGAGGAAGGACACTATATCCTACTTAAAGGTTCTATCCAACAAGAAGATCTAACAATTGTAAATATTTATGCCCCTAACATGGGAGCAGCCAATTATATAAGCCAATAAATAAAAAATCAAAGAATCACGTTGACAATAATACAATAATAATAAGGGACTTTAACACCCCTCTCACTGAAATGGACAGATCATCTAAGCAAAAGATCAACAAGGAAATAAAGGGCTTTAAATGACACATTGACCAGACGGACTTCACAGATATACTCAGAACATTCCATCCCAAAGCAACAGAATACACATTCTTCTCTAGTGCCCATGAAACATTCACCAGAATAGATCACATCTTGGGTCACAAATCAGGTCTCAACTGGTACCAAAAGATTGGGATAATTCCCTGCATATTTTCAGACCACAATGCTTTGAAACTAGAACTCAATCACAAGAGGAAAGTCGGAAAGAACTCAAATACATGGAGGCTAAGGAGCATCCTACTAAAGAATGAATGGGTCAACCAGGAAATTAAAGAATTAAAAAAAATACATGGAAACCAATGAAAATGAAAACACAATCTTTGGGATGCAGCAGAAGTGGTCCTAAGAGGTCCTCCTAAGAGGTCCTAAGAAGAGCCTTTCTCAAGAAACAAGAAAGGTCTGGGGGGCGGAGCAAGATGGCGGAGGAGTAGGAGACCTGGATTTCGTCTCCTCTCAGGAATTCAGCTGGATAGGGATCAAACCATTCTGAACACCTACAAACTCAACAGGAGGTCGAAGAAAAGAAGAGCAACAACTCTCTCATCAGAAAAGCGACCACTTTCTGGAAGGTAGGACGTGCGGAGAAGTGAATCCGAGGCGATATTCGGGAGGATAGACGGCGGGGGAGGGGCCTCCGGCGGCCGCTTCTGGCAAGTGATAGAGCCGCGGAGCACAAAATCGGAACTTTTAAAAGTCTGCTCCGCTGAGGGACGTCACTCTGGTGGCTAAGCGGGGGGTGGAACCCTCCGGGACAGTGTGGTCTCAGGACCCACGGGTCACAGAAAGACTGGGGGTGCCTGAGTGTGGCAGAGCTCCCAGGTATCGGAGCAGGGAAGCCGGCTGCAGAGGCGGAGCCCAGGCGCGGGCTCTCAGCTCGGGGTTGCCATAAACCGTGATCCGCGGCACAGTCGGGCCACTGCTCCTCCAGCAGGGACCCAACAAGCGGCAGATCCGGGGAGACTCACCTTCCTCCCCGGGGAGGAGCCGCGCGGGAGTGCACGGCAGGGATCTGCTGGGTTTGGAGACTCCACCCGGGGTCGGGTGCCAGAGATAGAAACGCGCGGTCACAGGCCGGGTGAGCACGGAGTGCGGCTGGAGACCGGGGAGACGGGAGTGACTGACGGCTTTTCTCTGGGGGCTCACTGAGAAGCGGGACCCCGAGTTCTCGGCTCCTCCGGGGCGGAGATTGGGAGGCCGCCATTTTCACTCTCCGCCTCCAAAGCTGTACGGAAAGCTCGCAGGGAACAAAAGCCCCGGAGAGCAAACCCCAGCAGATTACTTAGCTGGGAGGGGGCAAGGGTGCGGCAATTCTGCCTCCGGCAAAGATATTTGGAAACCACGGCAACAGGCCCCTCCCCAGAAGATCAGCGAGAACAGCCAGCCAAGACCAAGTTTACCCATCAATGAGAACGGCAGAACTCCAGCTCTAGGGGACTACTGCACATAGAATTCATGGCTTTTTTACCATGATTCTGTAGTCTTTCAAAGTTAATTTTTTTTAACTGTCTTTTTTTCTTTTTTTATTCTTTTTGAATTTTTCTTTTTCCCTTTTTCAACCAACATCTTATCAATCCCTTTTTTTTAAAAAAAAAACATTTTTATTTTTCATTTTTAGAGTCATATTCTATCCCTTCATAGTAGTTACCCATATTTTTGGCTTATATATATAAGTTGTTCTCTCTTTAAAATTTTGAGATAGTTTCTTCTAACAGATCAAAATATACCCTAAATCTCTAGTATATGGTGTTTTCTGTTCCCCTGCCTGATCACATCCTCTCCCTTTTTTTTTTCTTTTTTTAAATCCTCTTCTTTCTTTTTTCAAACAACTTCTTATCAATTCCTTTTATAAAATTTTTTATAATTTCCATCTTTACAGTCATATTCCATCCCTTCATCATATCAACCCTTATTTTTGTACATATATAAGTTTTTCTTTCTTTAAAATTTTGGGAGGCACTTTCTTCTAAAAGACCAAAATACACCCCAAATCTAGTGTGTGGCACTGATCATATTTGATCACATTCTGGTTTTTTTGTTGTTGTTTTGTTTTGTTTGTTTTTGTTTTTATCTTTATCTTTTTCTTTTTTTTTCTTTTTCTTTTTTCTCTCTTTCCCTTTCTTTTCCCACTCCTTCAGGTTTTTTCTGATTTGTTTAGAGTATATTTTCTGGGGACGTTGTTACTCTGCTAGCATTTTGTTCTCTCATTAATCTATTCTCCTCTGCACAAAATGACAAGACGGAAAAAATCACCTCAACAAAAAGAACAAGAGGTAGTACCGACTGCCAGGGACCTACTCAATACGGACATTAGTACAATGTCAGATCTAGAGTTCAGAATCATCACTTTAAAGATACTAGCTGGGCTTGAAAAAAATATGGAAGTTATTAGAGAAACCCTCTCTGGAGAAGTAAAAGAACTAAAATCCAACCAAGTAGAAATCAAAAAGGCTATTAATGAGGTGCAATCAAAAATGGGGGCGCTAACTGCTAGAATAAATGAGGCAGAAGAGAGAATCAGTAATATAGAAGATGAAATGATGGAAAATAAAGAAGCTGAGAAAAAGAGAGATAAACAACTACTGGATCACGAGGGCAGAATTCGAGAGATAAGCGATACCATAAGACGAAACAACATTAGAATAATTGGGATCCCAGAAGAAGAAGAAAGAGAGAGAGGGGCAGAAGGTATAATGGAGCAAATTATAGCAGAGAACTTCCCTAATTTGGGGAAGGAAACAGGCATCAAAATCCAGGAAGCACAGAGAACCCCTCTCAAAATCAATAAAAATAGGTCAACACCCCGACATCTAATAGTAAAACTTACGAGTCTCATAGACAAAGAGAAAATCCTGAAAGCAGCTCGGGAGAAGAGATATGTAACCTACAAGGGTAGAAACATTAGATTGGCAACAGACCTATCCACAGAGACCTGGCAGGCCAGAAAGGACTGGCAGGATATATTCAGAGCACTAAACGAGAAAAATATGCAGCCAAGAATACTATATCCAGCTAGGCTGTCATTGAAAATTGAAGGAGAGATAAAAAGCTTCCAGGACAAACAAAAACTAAAGGAATTTGCAAACACAAAACCAGCCCTACAGGAAATCTTGAAAGGAGTCCTCTAAGCAAAGAGAGACCCCAAAAGCAACATAGACCAGAAAGGAACACAGACAATATACGGTAACAGTCACCTTACAGGCAATACAATGGCACTAAATTCCTATCTTTCAATAGTTACCCTGAATGTAAATGGGCTCAATGCCCCAATCAAAAGACACAGGCTATCAGACTAGATTAAAAAACAAGACCCATCGATATGCTGTCTGCAAGAGACTCATTTTCGACCCAAAGACAGCCCCAGATTGAAAGTGAGGGGGTGGAAAACCATTTACCATGCTAATGGACACCAAAAGAAAGCTGGGGTGGCAATCCTTATATCAGACAAATTAGATTTTAAACCAAAGACTGTAATAAGAGATGAGAAAGGACACTATATCATACTTAAAGGATCTATCCAACAAGAAGATCTAACAATTGTAAATATCTATGCCCCTAACATGGGAGCAGCCAATTATATAAGCCAATTAATAACAAAAGCAAAGAAACACATCGACAACAATACAATAATAATGGGGGACTTTAACACCCCCCTCACTGAAATGGACAGATCATCTAAGCAAAAGATCAACAAGGAAATAAAGACTTTAAATGACACACTGGACCAAATGGACTTCACAGACATATTCAGAACATTCCACCCCAAAGCAACGGAATACACATTCTTCTCTAGTGCCCATGGAACATTCTCCAGAATAGATCACATCCTAGGTCATAAATCAGGTCTCAACCGGTACCAAAAGATTGGAATCATTCCCTGCCTATTTTCAGACCACAATGCTTTGAAACTAGAGCTCAATCACAAGACAAAAGTCAGAAAGAACTCAAATACATGGAGGCTAAAGAGCATCCTACTAAAGAACGAATGGGTCAACCAGGAAATTAAAGAAGAATTAAAAAAATACATGGAAACCAATGAAAATGAAAACACAACTATTCAAAATCTTTGGGATGCAGCAAAGGCAGTCCTAAGAGGAAAGTATATAGCAATACAAGCCTTTCTCAAGAAGCAAGAAAGGTCTCAAGTACACAACCTAACCCTACACCTAAAGGAGCTGGAGAAAGAACAGCAAATAACGCCTAAACCCAGCAGGAGAAGAGAAATAATCAAGATCAGAGCAGAAATCAATGAAATAGAAACTAAAAGAACAGTAGAACAGATCAACGAAACTAGGAGCTGGTTCTTTGAAAGAATTAACAAGATTGATAAACCCCTGGCCAGACTTATCAAAAAGAGAAGAGAAATGACCCACATCAACAAAATCATGAATGAAAGAGGAGAGATCACAACCAACACCAAAGAAATACAAACAATTATAAGAACATATTATGAGCAACTCTATGCCAGCAAATTAAATAACCTGGAAGAAATGGATGCATTTCTAGAGATGTACCAACTACCAAAACTGAACCAGGATGAAATAGAAAACCTGAACAGACCTATAACCACTAAGGAAATTGAAGCAGTCATCAAAAATCTCCCAAAAAACAAAAGCCCAGGGCCAGATGGCTTCCCAGGGGAATTCTACCAAACATTTCAAGAAGAATTAATACCTATTCTTCTGAAACTGTTCCAAAAAATAGAAATGGAAGGAAAACTTCCCAACTCATTTTATGAGGCCAGCATTACCTTGATCCCAAAACCAGACAAAGACCCCATCAAAAAGGAGAATTACAGACCAATATCCCTGATGAACATGGATGCAAAAATTCTCACCAAAATACTAGCCAATAGGATCCAACAGTACATTAAAAGGATTATTCACCACGACCAAGTGGGATTTATCCCTGGGCTGCAAGGTTGGTTCAACATCCGCAAATCAATCAATGTGATACAATACATTAACAAAAGAAAGAACAAGAATCATATGATCCTCTCAATAGATGCAGAAAAAGCATTTGACAAAGTACAGCATCCTTTCTTGATCAAAACTCTTCAGAGTATAGGCATAGAGGGTACATACCTCAATATCATAAAAGCCATCTATGAAAAACCTACAGCGAATATCATTCTCAATGGGGAAAAACTGAGAGCTTTCCCCCTAAGGTCAGGAACGCGGCAGGGATGTCCACTATCACCACTGCTATTCAACATAGTATTGGAAGTCCTAGCCACAGCAATCAGACAACAAAAAGAAATCAAAGGCATCCAAATTGGCAAGGAAGAAGTCAAACTCTCACTCTTTGCAGATGATATGATACTTTATGTGGAAAACCCAAAAGACTCCACCCCAAAACTGCTAGAACTCATACAGGAATTCAGTCAAGTGGCAGGATATAAAATCAATGCACAGAAGTCAGTGGCATTCCTATACACCAACAACAAGACAGAAGAAAGAGAAATTAAGGAGTCGATCCCATTTACAATTGCACCCAAAACCATAAGATACCTAGGAATAAATCTAACCAAAGAGACAAAGGATCTGTACTCAGAAAACTATAAAATACTCATGAAAGAAATTGAGGAAGACACAAAGAAATGGAAAAACGTTCCATGCTCATGGATTGGAAGAACAAATATTGTGAAGATGTCAATGCTACCTAGAGCAATCTACACATTCAATGCAATCCCCATCAAAATACCATCCACTTTTTTCAAAGAAATGGAACAAATAATCCTAAAATTTGTATGGAACCAGAAAAGACCCCGCATAGCCAGAGGAATGTTGAAAAAGAAAAGCAAAGCCGGCGGCATCACAATTCCGGACTTCCAGCTCTATTACAAAGCTGTCATCATCAAGACAGCATGGTACTGGCACAAAAACAGACACATAGATCAATGGAACAGAATAGAGAGCCCAGAAATGGACCCTCAACTCTATGGTCAACTCATCTTTGACAAAGCAGGAAAGAATGTCCAATGGAACAAAGACAGTCTCTTCAACAAATGGTGTTGGGAAAATTGGATAGCCACATGCAGAAGAATGAAACTGGACCATTTCCTTACACCACACACAAAAATAGACTCCAAATGGTTGAAAGACCTAAATGTGAGACAGGAGTCCATCAAAATCCTAAAGGAGAACACAGGCAGCAACCTCTTTGACCTCAGCCGAAGCAACTTCTTCCTAGAAACATCGCCAAAGGCAAGGGAGGCAAGGGCAAAAATGAACTATTGGGACTTCATCAAGATAAAAAGCTTTTGCAAAGCAAAGGAAACAGTCAACAAAACCAAAAGACAACCAACAGAATGGGAGAAGATATTTGCAAATGACATATCAGATAAAGGGCTAGTATCCAAAATCTATAAAGAACTCATCAAACTCAACAGCCAAAGAACAAAGAATCCAATCAAGAAATGGGCAGAAGACATGAAAAGACATTTTTCCAAAGAAGACATCCAAATGGCCAACAGACACATGAAAAAGTGCTCAGTATCGCTCGGCATCAGGGAAATCCAAATCAAAACCTCAATGAGATACCACCTCACACCTGTCAGAATGGCTAAAATTAACAAGTCAGGAAATGACAGATGTTGGCGGGGATGCGGAGAAAGGGGAACCCTCCTACACTGTTGGTGGGAATGCAAGCTGGTGCAGCCACTCTGGAAAACTGTATGGAGGTTCCTCAAAAAGTTGAAAATAGAGCTACCATATGATCCAGCAATTGCACTACTGGGTATTTACCCCAAAGATACAAAAGTAGGGACCCGAAGGGGTACATGCACCCCGATGTTTATAGCAGCAATGTCCACAATAGCCAAACTGTGGAAAGAGCCAAGATGTCCATCAACAGATGAATGGATAAAGAAGATGTGGTATATATATACAATGGAATATTATGCAGCCATCAAAAGGAACGAGATCTTGCCATTTGCAACGACGTGGATGGAACTGGAGGGTATTATGTTGAGTGAAATAAGTCAAACAGAGAAAGACATGTATCATATGATCTCACTGATATGAGGAATTCTTAATCTCAGGAAACAAACTGAGGGTTGCTGGAGTGGGGGGTGGGGTGGGAAGGATGGGGTGACTGGGTGATAGACACTGGGGAGGGTATGTGCTCTGGTAAGCGCTGTGAATTTTGCAAGACTGTTGAATCTCAGATCTGTACCTCTGAAACAAATAACGCAATATATGTTAAGAAAAAAAAAAAAAAGAAGAAGAAGAAGGTAGCAGGAGGGGAAGAATGAAGCGGGGGAAATCGGAGGGGTAGACGAACCATGAGAGACGATGGACTCTGAAAAACAAACAGGGTTCTAGAGGGGAGGGGGGTGGGAGGATGGGTTAGCCTGGTGGTGGGTACTGAGGAGGGCACGTTCTGCATGGAGCACTGGGTGTTATGCACAAACAATGAATCATGGAACACTTCATCTAAAACTAATGATGTAATGTATGGGGATTAACATAAGAATAAAAAAAAAAATTAAAAAAAAAAAAAAGAAACAAGAAAGGTCTCAAATACTCAACATAACCTTACACCTAAAGGAGCTGGAGAAAGAACAGCAAATAAAACCTAGGGCCAGCAGGAGAAGAGAAATAATAAAGATTAGAGCAGAAATCAATTAAATAGAAACCAAAAGAACAGTAGAACAGATCAGTGAAACTAGGAGCTGATTCTTTGAAAAATTTAATAAAATCAAAATCCTTGAAGAGGGTGCCTGAGTGGCTCAGTCGGTTAAGCATCTGCCTTCGGCTCAAGTCATGATCCCAGGGTCCTGGGATTGAGCAGGGAGCTTGCTTCTCACTCTCCCTCTGCCTGCCGCCCTCTCTCTCTCTCTCTGTCAAATAAATAAATAAAATCTTCAAAAAACAAAAATCCTTGAGGAGAACACAGGCAGCAACCTCTTCGACCTCAGCTGCAGCAACTTCTTCCTAGACACATCACCAAAGGCAAGGGAAGCAAGGGCAAAAATGAACTATTGGGACTTCATCAAGATAAAAAGCTTTTGCACAGCAGAGGAAACAATCAACAAAACCAAAAGACAACCTACAGAATGGGAGAAGATATTTGCAAATGACATATCAGATAAAGGGCTAGTATCCAAAATCTATAAAGAACTTAATCAAACTCAACATCCAAGGAACAAATAATCCAATCAAGCAATGGGCAGAAGCCATGAACAGACATTTCTACAAAGAAGACATCCAAATGGCCAGCAGACACATGAAAAAGTGCTCAACATCACCCGGCATCAGGGAAATACAGATCAAAACCACAATGAGATACCACCTCACACCAGTCAGAATGGCTAAAATTAATAAGTCAGATATTGGTGAGGTTGTGGAGAAAGGAGAACCCTCCTACACTGTTGGTGGGAATGCAAGCTGGTGCAGCCACTCTGGAAAACAGTATGGAGGTTCCTCAAAATGTTGAAAGTAGAGCTACTCTATGAACCAGCAATCGCAGTACTGGGTATTTACCCCAAAGATACAAATGTAGTGATCCAAAGGGGCACATGCACCACAATGTTTATAGCAGCAATGTCCACAATAGCTGAACTATGGAAAGAGCCCAGATGTCCATCTACAGATGAATGGATAAAGAAGATGTGGTATATATAAAATGGAATACTATGTAGCCATCAAAAAAAATGAAATCTTATCAAAAACTAATGATGTAATGTATGGTGATTAACATAACATAATAAAATTTTTAAAATGTAAAAAAAAATGAAATCTTGCCATTTGCAATGACGTGGATGGAACCTACAGGGTATTATGCTAAGCGAAATAAGTCAATCAGAGAAAGAATTATCATATTATCTCACTGATATGCAGAATTTAAGAAACAAGGCAGAGGATCATAGGGGAAGAGAGAAAAAAAAAATGAAATAAGAGGAAACCAGAGAGGGAGACAAACCATAAGAGACTCTTAATCTTAGGAAACAAACTGAGGGTTGCTGGAGGGGAGGGGGGTGGGAGGATGGGGTGGCTGGGTAATGGACACTGGGGAGGGTGTGTGCTATGGTGAGCTCTGTGAACTGTGTAAGACTGATAAATCATGAATCACAGACCTGTATCCCTGAAACAGATAATACATTATATGTTAATTTAAAAAATGACAGGGTGTAAGTTAGGAAAATTCGATGCAGCAACACTGGGGACCAGCAGCTCTGGCAGAGGGGGAGAATGAAGGTTGTACTGAATTACCCCAAGTCAGGACAGTGGCTGCCTCCGCCAGAGGCTCACACAAGACCAACTCCTGGGTCCCCAGGCAGCCCTCAGCATTGCAAGACCAGCCACCTGATTTTTCTTTCATTCAATCCACATGTGCTCAGCTCTGAGGAGAGCCGAGAGGAGTCACACCAACCAGCTCACAAGAGAATGGCAACCAGAACCCCAGCTGCTCACCCTCTGAGGAAGGAGAGAGGATACTCGCCATGCCTGAGCGCTCTACCTAGCTGATAAATCCACTCAGGCCAGGAAGATTGCTTTGCAAAATTCAATATTAAGACAAAGGGAACTGGATGATCCTAAAAGATTCTGCTCCTCATATGAATAAGAATAATGATGATGATGTTTTATGATAACACCCAAAGCTGATTGCAGGCTAACTCTTCTGAGATCCTTGAAATCATTAACTCAATCCTCTCAATATCCCCATTTGGATTCCACTTATTTATACAGCTGTTTGGAGAGAAATAGAAACCCAGAGGGATGATTTATTCTGAAGGTACCAAAGATCCAAAGTCGAACATGAGGAGTTGTGAGATACTGGCTTGTCTGGAAGCACCTGTTAAAAGGGGTGAAGGATAGAAATGGACAGAGGATTTAAGAACCAGGAGAGGCCATGGCATGAAATCAAGAGGGGAGGTGAGGGATCAAGGATTCCAGATTCCACTTCAGATGCAAAGGGCTGTTGTCTGTGGTTGTGGATGGCAACAGGGGGTGTGGTGTGAGTCAAGTGAACTGACTGACTTGAAGTTCTTTTGTCTTTTTCAAAAGACCTGTATCTTTTTTTTTTCCCAAGTTTTTATTTAAATTCCAGTTAGTTAATGATGTGGGAAACAAAGGCAAAAGAAAAATTAAATTTCCTTACTATCTATAGCCCACTGACAAGTCCTCCAAACAGGCCAAGTGACATTCCTCTAGGAACTCAGCTACCTCCCTGTTAAGACTTTGCTAAGGGCAAAAGGCAATCTTAGCCCAACCCCCAGGATCCTGTAAGTCTATTTTAACAGATAAAATTCCTTTGGAAAATTCCTTTATCTCCACTCCCCAAGACATATGTTGTCTATCATCCCCCAAGCATATGACCCACCAATATACATCTGAAGGGTCTCATGACTGAGTTTCTAAGACCTTTTCCTAACAATACCTGGCCCCCTCAACATCCTAGAAACCTTGTTTCCAAAATACCTGGGAGGTTTGTGATATCCCTAACCCCTTCCCAACTCTAAAGTATATCACTGCCACTCCTCATGACCCCAGTGCAGTTCTCTCTGCCCACAGGTCCTGTCCCTGTGCTTTAATAAAACCACCTTTTTGCACAGAAGACGTCTCAAGAACTCCCTCTTGGCTGTAGACTCAAGACCACAACATCTTTCCTCCATGAGTTAACATACAGTGTAATATTTGTTTCTGATGTAGAATTTAATGATCCATCACTTACATACAACACCCAGTGCTCATCACTACAAGTGCCCTCTGTAATCTTCATCCCTTCAATGGATCCTCCCGGCCACCTCCCCTCCAGTCACCTTCAGTTTGTTCTCTATAGTTAAGAGTCTATTTTCCTGTTTATGACTCTTTCTCTCTCTCTCTCTCTCTCTCTCGTTCTCTCTCTTTTTTTTCCATGTGTTCATCTGTTTTGTTTCTGAAATTCCACATATGAGTGAATGAAATCATATGGTATTTTTCTTTCTCTGACTTATTTTGCTTAGCATAATACTGTCTAGTTCCATGAACTGACTGACTATAGGTTCTAAGTCAAAGTTGACAGACTCCCTTTTAAATACTCATAAGGCAGGAGACTTTTCTGCCAACGAAAGAGAACTTGCAGCTGGTACTGGAGTAACCCTCCTCCTTGCAATACGCTGCAGGCTGCTGTCGCGTCAGCGTCACCCATGCTGGGGACACTGCTGTGGGCCACGTCTGCGTAGGAGAGCGCTGTGCTCACAGGGTCCACTTGAATCATCTCAGTCTCGGGAAGGATATGGAGAGACAGTTGACTCAATGCTGCCCATTCCTACTGTTCCACCTCCTGAGGACAAGTCGCTGATCCAGTGGACACTTCCACATTTCTCTTCTCCATCCAGGTTCCCAAGTTGCTGCTGACCTTCCACACCTTCAAGTTTCCAGATGTGCAGCTGTGGTTTTTTGAGCAAAGGAGCATCCAATGCCCTTGTTAATCAGAACATAGTGATGTAGGAAATGTTGGGGTTCAGAGCTGATGGCCAAGAAAGAATTCTTGAGACATCTTTGGTGCAAAAAGAGGGTTTTATAAAAGCATGGAGACAGGACCCGTGAGCAGAGAGAGCCGCACTGGCGTTGTGAGGAAGTGCTGATTATATGCTTTAGTTGGGGGGAGGTAAAGGTAAAGGGAAGTTTCCAAAAGGACTTTTATATGCCAAGGAAGACTCACAGGATCCTGGAAACCTAGTATTGTCAAGATAAGTTTGTTTTTCTCTCTAGCAAGGCAGTAACATTAAGACAGTTGGGAGTTCCCTGGAGGAAGTATTTGTCAATGGGCTGGAGGTTATAAGGAAATTGAATTTTATCTACATTTCGTTTTTGCCTTTGTTCCCCACATCAATAGGAATGCCCAAACACTGGCAGAGATGAGCCTCTGTGATTGGATGTAGATGTGTGCACTGGGTTCCCTGTATTTAGTGTATTTCTGTGCAGCACTGGATGTCTGGGGGACCTTCAGCTCTGCAGGGCACGAGTCAGCTGGCAGGGACGGTGGAGGGAGGCCGCGTATGTACCTTTGTCCTGAAGCTGCCAAACCTTGGCTGCTTGTGGCCAGTAAACTGCACAGTGATCTCTTGCTGCCCATCAGTGGGTACCCAGTCACCAAGCCCTTCCATTGCCAACTCACCTGGCAGGTTGACCAGAAGCACCTGCGGATGGAAAGTTGGAGGGCAATGCTCACGCCCATAGCCCCTGCTTCTGGCCCTGTGGCTTGGTTCTCCAACACTTTCTAATTATTAACAATCAATAACACTGGCATTGAAACCAAATGTGGCTATAGGGATTTTCAGGACAAGACTTATTCTTTGTCATAGACAGAATAAGGAAACAGGTTTATGACAGCATTAGAATCTCTGGTTGTCAACAAGTAGCCTTTTGTAGACTGCAGGGACATCCTCAGGAAGAGGTCCCATTTCTGCAGAGATCCCAAGCCTGGCCTCCATCTTGGTCACCACCGTGGTCACACGTGGCACCAGCGGGCAGTCCTCCTGGAGAGGAGCTTCATTAGCACACCCTTCAACCTGATCCTGCTTTCTGTTTCCTTTTAGCCACAGCTGCTATTACATCACATTGGATGGAAATCAGAGTGAAGCCTGTCTTGCAAGTGGTTCTACAAAACCTAGAGACGTCATTTCAGTTTTGCTTTCTACTTGCTGTCTTGCAATGTGCTGCTCTTTTTTTTTATTTTATTGTTATGTTAATCACCATACATTACATCATTAGTTTTTGATGTAGTGGTCCATGATTCATTGTTTGCGGATAACACCCAGTGCTCCATTCAATACATGCCCTCTTTAATACCCATCACCAGGCTAACCCATCTCCCCACCCCCCTCCCCTCTAGAACCCTCATTTTGTTTCTCAGAGTCCATTGTCTCTCATGGTTCATCTCCTGCTCTTTAGAGAAACCTTTAAGCTGAGACCACAACAGAACAGAAAGCTGTTGTGTGAACAGGCTGAGAGGTCAAGAGAGTGAATGCCGAGAGTGCTATCGGGACTTCTGCCTTAGAGAGGAAAGAAACTGTTAGGACAGGGGAATGTGTCCTAGAATGCAGACGGGGAGGGCAGGGGCGGGTGCCAGAAGGTTAAAGAAATAGCATGTTCTTCTGCACTTCTAACTTGATATTTATTCTCGACTCTCAGATGTTCCTACAAGCCACCATTTCATCACTGAATATAAATAAGACCCTTCTTTGAAAGGGGAATGAATTCGTCAGGCTTCTCTAGAATTCTCAGCAGAATTCTGGTTTTGGAGGTTGCCTCCTTTGGAGGTCAGTTACTGAAGTGTAGGACACACAGGACCCAAGATTTTGTAGAAAAAGACAAACAATATTCTCATATATAGCCATCGGAAGAACAATAAGAGAATACATATGATATTTTAAGTGGTTTTGATGTAGCAAAGACATTGGGGTTTGAAGTCAATGGCCAAGAGAGAATTCTTGAGATGTATTTGGTGCAGAAAGGTGGTTTTATTAAAGCAAGGAGACAGGACCCATGAGCAGAGAGAGCTGCACTAGGGTCACGAGGAGTGGCTGATTATATCCTTTCAAGTTTGGAGAGAGTAAGGATAGTGTAAGTCTCTTAGGAATTCTGGAAGCAAGGTTTCCAGGACTTTGAAGGGGCTAGCTATTGTTGGGGAAAAAATCATTTATTACTATCTAATAAAACCTTAGTCATGAGACCCT
>NC_058415.1:46186468-46194984 GCF_002201575.2 Neomonachus schauinslandi | reverse complement strand
GTGTCTGCCTTTGGATCATGTCATGATCTCGGGGTCATGAGATAGAGTCCCACCTTGGGCTCCCTGCTCAGCAAGGAGTCTGCTCTTCCCTCTCCCTCTTCCCCTCCCCCCTGCTACTACTCTATCTCTTTCTCTCACCCTCTCTCTCTTTCTCTCTCAAATGAATAAAATCTTTTTTAAAAAGATCAGTAAAGAAAAAAATGATAAACTGATTAAATATTAAATATTTATTATATTTATATTTATTATATTCTGCAACATTAGGGGCAAATAATAATATATAAAAATCTGAATCTTATAAATATTTACATAAATAAATATTTAATAGATAAATAGACATCACCATGGTCATCTGTAAGCAACTATGCTTGTAGGTAGAGTTGACATGTCCCTTAATACTTCTGGAAACACCTGACAAATTGATTCTGTCATGTCCCCAGGAAGGCAGAAATGAGAGTCTTTGACATGGCAGAACAAGGGAAACTGTGATAGTCAGAGGGAATCATTTCCATGGTGAACTGGGTCTCACTTCTTGCTCCTTAATCTTTTTTGCAAGGTTGTTGATGAATACAAGGCTTTCATGATTTCCGCTCTGACAATCTCCCAGGCACAAGGGCTATATTGCTTCTCTTGCAGATAGAGGGAGATTCTTTGGAAATAGTTCCTCAGGATGGAGTCCACCTTCATGAGGGGAGTCTCTGCCCCCTCCGCCTCCTGCATGGGACAGGCTTCCAGGTTGGTCAGCTGCTCAGAAAGTCCTGAGCAGAATTCCTCTAGGAGGGTCTCGTTCCAAGCAGCAGATGAAGCCTCTGTGCAGAAGAGGTGGAAGATCTTCTGGTTCATCACATGGACGACAGAGAGGGCTTGAGCCTTCTGCAACTGCTTGCCATCGAGCACCTCCTGGGGGAAGGCAAAGTCACTTGTGTGCTTGTTACAAGAGATAAGGGAGATTCTCCTCATTTGTCCCAGGAGCATCAAGGCCCTCCAGGCAAACAGACCATGGTTCTGAGGCAGGTCACATCCCAGAGAGCAGAGGAAGCTGCAACTGAGCACCACCAGGGCCACCAAGAAGGAAAAGGGCAGGGCCATTGGGGAACCTGCAGATGCTGCTGGCCTGGCTGGGGTGGGCAAGTCTGGGAACCGTGGCTCTAGGTTCTCTGAACATCTTCCCTTGTGTGTGTGGCTTAAGTAGGGGACATGGGAGTTTTCAATTTCTGAACGTTTCCCTTACTTTCTACTTCTCTTTTTGCTTTCCTTTCTGCACTTTCTCCTTGGATTTAGAGCATTGGTTTCTCAACCATTTCCTTTTCTTATTGTCCCCTTCCTTCAGACTCCTTCAGAGTCTTTTGAATATTTATGTAATTGAACCTTCCAAGAAAATTCAGTTGTGGGGATCTACAGTATATAGAGAGTATGGGTACTTATGTACAGTGTATACGTATACATATATAGTTGTATTTATGTCTCTGCTTTATAGACAAAAAAGAAAGTGTACATTTTACTCTGTTTATTCAATTCAGGGTTAAAAAAGAGTAAAAAAAATTTTTTTTAGAGTTTTATTGGTTTATTTTAGAAAGAGAGAGGGAGTGCTAGTGAGCCTGTGACAGGCAAAGATGAGAATCTTGAAGCAGACTCCCTGTGGAGTGGGAAGGTCAATGGAGGGCTTGATGCCTGGGTGGACCCCAGGACCCATGAGATCATGACCTGAGCTGAAAACAAGAGCCAGACGCTTAACCGCTTAACCGACTGAGCCACCCAGGTGACCCAAATGAATAAAAATTTTAAGCTGAAAGTAAAATTTTAAAGCTATTGCTCCTTCACTGGATGACTAAATTTGATTAGCAACTTCTAATTTTTTCTTATACAAATTGAAATATATAAAATACATATGCAAAATAACAATTTCTAGAAAGACATAATAATGATATCAATGTATTAAATATTTAGAATCATTCCAAATTGCTAACAGCCAATGACAAATTAAATCATTTATTGGACATTTGTTTTTAGTGTACTGTATTTACGTGGCCTCAATGAGAAAATAATTTTTAACTTCACTTGCTGCTTGATACTCATCAAGGTATTCTCAAAATATTTTTTCGATTTAGCACTAGATAGAATTACTGACGTGTTGAATAAGTTTTGCAGAATTAAATCATAAAGTATTATCTATTTGTATTTATTTCCAAAGCCTGCACCACAACAAGGCTCACACATCAGCATGTCGACCACATAGCCAATGGCAGCTCACAAGTGAGCAAAGATCACCTCTCCGGGTAAGACACTGAGATCCAGGAAATGATGGAGAGAAAGTCCTCCAATCCCAGATTATTCCTCTTACTCCTAGTGGGGCACTATCTTGCAGACATTTCGTGTATCTTCCACAAATTCCATGTCCATGCTTCTTGTGTGATACCCAAGAAAACCCAATGACAGACAATAAATACTGAGGATGAGGTTTTGTGAGACCGCTCCAAGGCTGAGCTTTGGCATACCACCACCTTGGAATATTGAAGACTTGTTCCCAACCCTAAGAACTACTTGGTACATTGTTGGAAGCAACTGTAACAACTGTTCCGTCTGGTGCGGGGATGCTGGTGATGGGGGAGACTGTGCAGTTACAGAAGCAGGGAGGCTGGGAAAAAACTCAGGACCTTCTACTCACTTTTACTATGAACGTAACTGCTCTTTTTAAAAAAGTGTATTTTTCTAAAAGTTCCTAAAAAGCCAGGGAAATCGGCTTATTCCACTCGCAGAGTCAGTTCACTCCAGGAAAGAGCCATTTTTTGCCCTGGAGGAAACTCTCCCACCAGAGACAGACTTCTACACACAAGACAAGCCCAGTCTCCAGACTTGGTCACTGTCTAGCTCACCGTGCCCACTCGCTGGCAGCCCCCCCTCCCCCGGAGAGACTGTGACAGGCCACGGAACAGCAACCCTCCACTCCTGTTTCCCTTTTGCTACAGCCACCGTTACATCACTGCAGTGGGGACATTCCCTTGGGTCCAGAAATAGTCACCAGGAGAAAGGAAGAGAGTTTCAGAAAAGCCTAGAAACTTCAGAGAACATTTGCTCTTCCTTGGTGGCCTCGTAATAGGAAGTAAAATGGCCAGAGAGAAGCCACAAAGGAAAAGGAAGCCACTGTATGAATGGGCAGGAGAGGCTCCTGAGGAGGGAGGGAGGAGGGCAGAGCTCACTGGGGGTTTCGACCCTGGGGGAGAGGGAAACACTATGATTTGGGAGTGAAAGGATGGGGTCTGGGGAAGCAGGGAGGAAGGGGAAATGTGCTCTAACAGAACGTCTAGAGTATGTGTATGTCCGTACAGTGTATATGGATACATATGAAATTATTGTGTCTATAATTACATTCCATTCATGGGCCACCTGTTCCCAGTTGGGTGTTTTAGAGGATCAGCATTTTGCAGTCAGTTACAGAGAGAAGGCTAGAAGATACCTTTCGCTTAGAGACGTCTATGAAAAAAATAATAGTCACCGTCTGTTAAACTCTCACTCGTGGAAGATACTAGATACATTTAAATGTGCTACTTCGTTATTACAACAACTCTAGGAATATTTCCACCCCACTTCACATTTGGGAAAACTGAACTCCAGAGAGCTCAAGTGAGTTTCTCAGGATCAAACAACTAGATCGAAAGCAGAAGCTAGAAGCAGTGGGTAGTCCTATAGCCCATGTGATAAATTCCTACCAAAGGTTCACCTTGGGAAATTCTGAAGCCTCTCTTCTTCCAAACTTTCTGGAGATCATTCTTCCCTGGTAGTGTGTTCCCTGCACTGGCTGCCCCATCTCTGTGCCCTTTGCAGGCTCCCCTTCTCTTTCTCAGCCTTAAAAGTTAAAGGTGCTCCGGAGCTTTAGGGGCATCTTCTCATTCCAAACTCCACTGAGACAGAAGGACTTTCAAATACCATGCCTTGATTTCCAAAAATGCAACAAACACTTGAGATTTAATATTTCCAGGACGTGAAATGTTGGAGATTCCAGATTCACCTATGCATCTACCGGTGGGAAGTCAGCTTTCCCCTCTTCTTGACATCCCTCCTTCAAGTTCCCGGTGACAGAATCCCTTGTCCTCTACCTCTCGTTGGACCATGAAACATAACTGGAATTCATTGAGCATGATGGCTGTTTTTATATCTCTTTCTGTTCCAAATGGAAAGATCCCAAAGAATAGGCTTTCAAACTCCTTTTTTCACCTCCATATTCTTGGAACTACAACACCCTAACTTAGAAATAGGCAGTTTTTTTGTTTTTGTTTTTGTTTTGTTTTAAGATTTTACTTCTTTATTTGACAGAGAGAGACCAGGAGAGAGGGAACACAAGCAGGGGGAGTGGGAGAGCGAGAAGCAGGCTTCCCGCCGAGCAGGGAGCCCCATGCGGGGCTCCATCCCAGGACCCTGGGATCATGACCTGAGTCGAAGGCAGACGCTTAACGACTGAGCCACCCAGGTGCCCTAGAAATATGCAGTTTTGAAATATAACTGACGGCTAAAACTGAATGAGTAGGTTGAGTTCACCACGGATTCCTCACTATGGGTTGCACATTCAGGCTATTTCTCTTTTTAAGAATAAAGAAATCCAAATGTCTTCTACGGAAGAATTTCATAAAATAAAGAGGAAAAGAATTTGATAAAAGTTAAAGGTGGAGAGGTGCCTGGGTGGCTCAGCCGGTTAAGGATCTGCCTTCTGCTCAGGTCGTGATCCCAGGGTCCTGGGATGGAGCTCCCCGTTGGGCTCCCTGCTCGGCGGGGAACCAGCTTCTCCCTCTGCCTGCCACTCCCCCTGCTTGTGCGCTCGCTCTCTCTGTCAAATAAATAAATAAAATCTTTAAAAAGAAAGAAAGAAAGAATAAAAAGGTGGACACAGTTTGTTATCTGAACATATCTGAACATTATCAAGGGGTCATAATATTATATGAACAAAATTATTTTCTTTTTTAAACTACCTTAGATGTGCTACATAGTGTGGCCTAGATAAAGGCAAAGAAAGCATATTGAATACATTGACCCCCCAGCATAGTCATCATAGTTAAATTGAATTCCTGGTCTGATAATTCCAAAATCTCTAGTATATCTGAGTCTAGTTCTGTCATAGGCTCAGTCTCTCAAACTGTGTTTTTCACCTTTTTGTATGACGTGTCAGTTTTTGTGCACAGATGAACAGGATGTACGGGGTAAAAGGAACTGCTGAAGATTGGCCTTTACGGTGAGGTTTTGTGTTTCTCTTGCTAGCACTTGGGCTGAGCTTACTGTTCGTGGCAGCCACAGCTGTCCGAGACTAAATTCCTCAGGTGTCCCTGCAGGTGTCTTCCCTAGGGACTTCCTCAGTAATGTCTGACACTTACTGTCCTTTTCAGTGGTAATCCCACTACTAGATGGGAATGCTGTTGATGTGCTGGTAGGTCTGGGGGAAGAGAAGGCTCTATAAACCTAGGATTCTGTGTCAGGCTTTAAGTGAGCACAAGTGGTTGTGACCCTCACAGGTGGCCCTTGCTCAGCTTTCTACCACCCTGCTGGGGAAGATGGGAGACAGAGCGGCTTGCAGTCCGGATTTCCCTATCCGCAGGGGAATTGGGCTCTGGAAAAACAGGTTCCCTGAGGGCAGCCTATGTTAAGGAGAAGAGGAGACTCAAGAGTAGTTTTCCCCCTCCCTCTGCTGGAAAAGCCAGCAGATTTTCCTCTGATCTTCACAGGGAGAGCCTAGTGGGGATTCTGAAGGTAAAACTCACAAACCTGTGGGCTCCAGTAACTAGGGAGCCCTGGAGTTGGTCACTCTCCAGTGTAAGCACACAGAGCCTCAAGCAATGCTTCAATTACAGCTCGTGTTCCTCCCAATCCCTGCTCCTGGTAAGGTGTGATTGTCTGCATGCTCCTTTTTCTCTGGTTGCCAGCGCTGGGGCTGGGCCTGGGACCTCAGTTGTGAATGGAGCTAAGAAGAGTTGTTGCTTTCAATTGTCTTGCATTTTGTGGTGGTGGTTGTTATTGTTGCTCTTGCTGTGAGGTCAGCAATAAAGTTTCCAAGTGGTTCGGTGTTGGACAGGAAACCAAGGATCCCGCAATACACGAATAACTTCAGTATAGCTCTCACCTACAGAGGGATGCCCTTAGAGATACTCATGTTCCCAGACACATTTTAACCACAATTTTGAGTAATTTAACTCACTGCGTTCTATGACTGAAGCAAAAGAAGAGTCCTTGGAAAGACGGAACACATGGGCATGTGACTTAGTGTTGTAGTTCAAGAATATCATTTCCGGGTCCCTTACCTGCTTTCTTCTTTTTTTTTAATTTCCTTTTCCTTATTTCTTCATTTGTTTATGAAGAGATGGGCCTCCTGATCTGACTCAGACACCTACCCAGGCACAGTCACTCTATTTCCTCTGTCTCAGATGGAGATGGATTCTCTGGAAGCACCTCTTCAAGGCCAGGGTAGGGCCCTCAATCTCAGAGGAGACCTCCCCCACTCCTGTCGCAGGCACCACACGGGTGTCCGGGTTCCACCTGCACCTGGAGCCCTGTGGGGAGTTTGTCCAGCAGGGTCGGGTTCAGGCAGCACACGGCACCCAGTGAGGAAGAGGGTGAAGGTCTACTGGAGCATCTCGTGGAGGACAAAGGGGGCCCAAGCCTCCTGGACCTGGAGGCCACCCACCATGTCCCAGAGGAGATGTCCCTCAGTCAGAAGGGACAGACCCTCCTCCTCTGTGTCAGAAGCAGCAAGTCCTCCTGTGAAGCCGCCTGGGGCATGGAGACAGGTCACACCAGAGCTGAGAGGCTGCCACAGGGAACCAGCAGGAGCCCCACAGAGGGGCTGGGCACTGTACAACTGAGGGCTTCTGGTGGCCTGGGGGACCGGTGGGGGGCACCGTGGTCCCCAGTTCCTCTCCTGTTCTTTCTACTCATGACTCTTAAATAGAACAGGGTAGTTTTCATTTGCAGAACATTCCTGTACACTTTTTATGCCTTTTCATTTTTGTTTGCTTTTCTTTATATATGCTTTACATGGATTAGAAGAGGTTAGAATACATCACCCATTTCAATTATTTTTTCATTTTTTCATCAAAGTTTATTTGCCCGAAGAAGGTAAATCTCTCAAAACTATTTTCTATGTATACTCACTAACTTCTCTTCTGTTCCTCACCCTTCCTCCTCCTTCAGTATGGTTTCCACCGAGTAATTCAGTCAAACCAGCTCGCACCTGGGTCACACCCCCTCTACTTCTGGCCTTGGGGCACTTTCCATCCACCCTTTGCAATGATGCAATTCCTTGAAGGCTTTTTCAGCTTTGAAATAGACTCTTAACCAATATTCGCTCTTACCCTACTGCCTTAGGGCCATTCCTCCTTTGTTTGCAGTGTGGCTCTTTTCTCCCTTAACCACTGGACTTTTGAGGCATCACTTTTAAGTCCTTTTCTCATTTTACACTCTCTTCCCTCAGGACCACTTCCGTTGCTGGGCTTTAAGTGAATGGAATGGCTTGTAAATGGCAGATTCAAGGATCTATTTTCTTAAAGAATAGTCACACTTGGATGTCTACCAGTCTAATGTGGAAGGTAACTAGTGCTTTTGATTCTATTCCCTGACATGTCTGCTTCCTTTTCTACTTTCAGAATTCCCATATTCTTTTCTTCTCCTTCTACCCTTTAATATAACTGATATTAATCCCCTATGATTATTGCTTGGAGGTTGGTTTTTCTACAAAACTCAGAGATACAGACAGGGGATTGGATTTGTTATGTCCGCCTTTTTCCTGGTGACAACATACAAACTGGCTTCAAGGAAATCTATGGTCTTCCCTCTAATGTAAATCCCGAAATAATGAGTAAGTGAGCTGTACAATGCATTCTTTCATCAGGTTGTAAGCAGACTTGTTTCCTCTTTCCTTTGATTTTTTTTTAAGATTATATATTTTATTTGAGAGGGGGAGAGAGAGAGAGAGCACAAACGAGAGCATAGGAGCAGAGGGAGGGAGAAGCAGACTCCCCACTGAGCCGGGAGCCTGATGCAGGGCTGATCCGAGGATGCTGGGATCGTGACCTGAGCAGAAGGCAGCCACTTAACCAACTATGCCACCCAGGTGCCCCTCCTGTTTCAATAAGAAACAAATACAAGAATTTTTCTATAGAAACATTTAATGAACAAAAACAATAAAAAATTTAATAAATGTAAAACGTATATTTGTATTGCCACAAAGTGAAGATACACCTACTATTATACAGAGAAAAATAATTTAATACTTATAAATAGTGAAATAAATAGTTAAATAGGTAGATCGGCATGGTCATCTGAAAGCGACAGGTGTTTATAGAGTTGTTGATGTTGCTTACTACTCCTGAGAATATGTGACAGTTGATTCCATTCATGTCATGATGACAGCAGAAATGAGAGTTTTTGACACGGCAGAACTCCGGAAAGTGTGATATTATTAGTCAGTGAAAATCATTTCCATGTTGAACCGGGTCTCACTTCTTGCTCCTTAATCTTTTTTGCAAGGTTGTTGATGA
>NC_058415.1:46141855-46181468 GCF_002201575.2 Neomonachus schauinslandi | reverse complement strand
ACCAAAAACCGGTTTCCTGAAGGGACTTGAGACTCGGAGCGGGAGCGCGTTCCGTGGCGTTTCCAGCTTCAGGGTCGTGTGTGCACCCGATGCCGCAGCCGCGACTGGCTCAGAGAGAGGGTGGGGGCGTGAAGGGGCAGGGGACACGGTGGGACAATGGGAGGGTGGAGGGATGGGGCGATGGGGCGATGGGGCGATGGGGCGATGGAACGATGGGGTTTAGGAAGGACAGTGTGACCGGACGATGAGACTTTTAGGCGATGGGGGCCACAGGATGACGCGTGAGGAGCCAATGGGCCGATGGGACAATGGGGCGATGGGGGATGGGATGAGGGGACGATGGGGCGATGGTAAGATGGGGTGATGGGGTGATCGGACTTTGAAAAGTAGGATGACAGGATGATGCAACGTTAGGGCGACGGGAAGAGGGCACACGGGGTGATGGGACGGCAAGGGGGCGGTTGACAATGGGGCTTTGGGACGATGGGGCCTTGAGGTGACGGGTGACAGTATGATGGGACGATGGGGTGATGGCGGGATAGGATGACAGGATGATGGCACAATAGAGCGATGGGGCAACAGGGTGACGGAGCGATGGGAGGATGGGACAATAAGGCAATGGGGTGATGGAGTGACTGCCCTAAGGCGGAGAGGTGATGGACCAGTGGGACAATCGGAGATGGGGCGATGGGGCAATGAGGCGACAGGACGATAGGAGATGGGGCGACGAGACGATGGGACCATGGGATGGGAGATAGGAATATGGGAGGATGGTGCGAAGGGATAGAAGGGGGGATTGGACAACGGCATGATCGGGCGACAGGAAAACAGGACAATGGGAAGAATGGAAAAGGGGCCTTGAGGCTAAGGGACTTTGTGGCAATGGGAAAATGGGGTGATGGCCATGGTGGGATGGGTGGGGGATGGAGGAGGAGACATTGGACGATGAAGGGCTGGGAGGATGGGGCATTACCACCATGGGAGGATGGAGCAATCTGGCAATGGGATGATGGGACAATGTGACGATGGGGCGATGGGGCGATGGGAAGATGGGATTGGGGTGATGGGACTAAGGAACAATGGGGCAAAGGGACAGAGGGGCAATGGATGATGGGAAGATGGCACAAATGGGTGACGAATGACAGGACAATGGGACGGTGGAACAATGGGAAGACGGGATGATGGGGAGATGGAATGATTGGACCTCTGGGTGATGGGGGAACGGGATGACGGGGCAATGGGGCAATGGGATGATGGGTCGATGGGAGGATAGGACGCGCCTGGACCACAGCAGGGACGCATCCCACAGAGCCAGTTGCATGCTGCCGTCCGCTGCATCATCTCTGGAACGAAGTCATGTGCCCACGATATGCTCTCCTGACTTGTAGACTGATTTGCCGGTGGGACAGTGGGGCAGCCAAAGGAACAGGATTGTAGCCTGCAAAGGAGGAATATCAACACTCGTACAGCATGCCGGTCCACTTGATCAGCATGAAATGTTTCACAGTACATATTAAATTAAAACGTTAAACAAAATAGTAAAATATTTTCATATTAAAAATATTCCAACTCACAATATTTTAGGCACCTTTTTCAGTGGGATTGAAACATGTTTTATTTACATCAAAACAACGATGGAATAACTTTACTTTCCTACATTTGATGAAAGCTAAGTCAATGGTGCATTCCAGATTTCTCCTTTACTTGTTTGCAGCAGAGAGGACTGCAAGTTGGACAATTTCTTGCCACTCCACGACAATGCGAAATATAATTTGTATTTAACTTCTGGTTACTGAGCCATCTTTCAAATTCAAAATATTCAAATTAAAAATTCATACAAATACATACTAATTATAATAAGGTAAGGATATACTTACAAATCTTTCACAACAGCTAAAAATAATCAGAAATTTAAATTATTTCCTTAACGTGTCTACTTAGATCTTAACTTTCCATTTTGCTTCATCTCAGAAAATAATTTTTAACTTCACTAGCTGCTAGATATTCACCCAGATATTGTCAACATTTTTTTCTTTTCAGCAGATGACATAATTATAATGGGCTGAGTCATTTTATCTGTGAAAATAATAAAATAGAAACCATTTGCATTTAACTCCCAAAGCCCAGGTTACACATAAGCAACATCCACAGACAACCAATGGCAGGTCATTGAGGCAATGAGGGGATGGGACAATAAGCGATGGGAAGGTAGGAAGCTGGCATGATCTGGCGATGTGATGAAGAGACAATGGGACAATCAGACACAGGCGCGATGAGGCTATGGGAAGATGTGACGATGCGGAGGTGGGGGCACGGGGTGACAGGTAACGGGATGATGGGGCAAAAGGATGACAGGAGGATGGGCCATTGGGGTGACAGGGAGACTTGACAATGGGGTGATTGGAAGATGGGTCCATGGGGCGAAGGGACGACGGGATGATGGGGATTTGGGACAATGGGGTGATGTGGGGACCAGCTGATGGACGATGGGACGATGGGACTATGACATGATGGGGTGATGGGATGATGGGGCAATGAGGCGACACCATAACGGGAGGATGGGGCAACAGGGAGAAGGCACAGGGGGTGATAGGGTGATGGGAGAATGAGAGAAGAGATGAGGGGACGATGGACGACGGGACGATGGGGTGACAAGAGGACGGGACCACAGGACTCGCCTGAACCGCAGTGAGGACGCGGTGGACAGAGCCAGTCACCAGCCAGCCTCATCTGTGTCATTGCTAGAAGGAAGTCCTGCATCCACACAGCACTCCCCTGACTTCTAGGCCGATTTTCGGGCAGGACAGTGGGGCAGCCAGCAGAACAAGATTGCACCCTGCAAAGGCGGAACCTGGAAACTCTCTCAGCGTCCCAGTCAACCGTCATTCACATGTCATATTTGACAGCAGATGTCAACTGAAAATGTAAAACATAAAACATCAAAACTTCTCATATTAAACATATTCAAGTTCATAATATTGTAGTCAACTTTTGAAACAGGACTGAAGTTATATTTTATTTATATCAAAACAACAGTTGAGGGACAGCTGAGTGGCTCTGTCGGTTAAGTGTCTACCTTCAGCTCAGGTCACGATCCCAGGGTCCTAGGATCGAGTCCGCGTTGGGCTCCCTGCTCCGCGGGAGCCTGCTTCTCCCTCTGCCTCTGCCGCTCCCCCCTGCTTGTGCTCCCTCTCTCTCTCTCTCTCTCTCTCTCTCTCACACACACACACACACAAATAAATAAATGAAGTCTTAAAACAACAACAACAACAGCAATTGAATGTACCTTGACTTTTCTACAATTGATGGAAACAAACTCAATGATCTATTGAAGATTACTTCTGTCCTTCTTTTCAGTTGAAAGATCTGTATGTTCGCCAATTTCTTGGGTCTCTGTGGCAATGTTAAATAATTTTTATTTAACTTTTGGTTAAATAGTTCTGAACTATTTGGGAGGTTGAGTCTGTGTGTGCAGAGAGGAGTGTGGCACCTAGCAGAGAATTTTGAGCAACACCAAAATTCCCCCAACACAGAGGGAGTATCACCAAAAGAAAGAGGAGGAGGAGCAGAAAAGCAGAAGATAGTGGGACATGGAAGCCCAGACGGAAGTCAGACTTGAACAAGAACAATGTGCTCCGAAGGGTCAGATGTTTGTGAAATGTCAGCCACGGTGACTTGACAGGAATCTCTGACCTCAATGAGGTGTAGTTTCTTGGAAACCTTGGCTGAGCAGTTTCAGGAGAACAGGGAGGCTGAAGCCACGTTCCAGTGAGTGCAGGAAGACCTGAATGTGAAGTAGGAACAGACATGACAGAGAACTTCAAAAAGTTTGGCTGTGAACAGAATGACAGAAGCAAGATAAAGCCTTAAAAAAAATTTAAAAAATAAAAATATTGAAATGGATCATCTTCTGAATATTTAAAAAACACAACTGTTTGGCATGGGGAAAACAGAATCTTCCCAGTCATGTCAATAAGGACTTTTGCATAATTGGGGGCTAGGAGTTCATATTCATCCCATGAATTAGTAAAATCAGACAGCAAATTAGGAGATTTTTTTTCTTTGATTCCTATCACAGTCACATATTGAGTAAGTCTTTATATGCATAAACATTTATCATAATTGTAAACATAGAGAAATATATTGTACTAAAAAATAGATCTTTAGATCAGCACATGACAAAGTGTAAAATTAAAAAACATTTAAACTTTTTTTTCTTATGATTTTATTTATTTATTTGACAGCGAGAGAGAGGGAACACAAGCAGGGGGAGTGGGAGAGGGAGAAGCAGGCTTCCTGCGGAGCAGGGAGCCCGATGCGGGGCTCGATGCGGGGCTCGATCCCAGGACCCTGAGATCATAAACTGAGCCAAAGGCAGACGCTTAACGACCGAGCCACCCAGGCGCCCCAGAGAACATTTAAACTTTTAGTGAGTCTGGATTCACCAGTAAATCCTTTCTTTCCTTATCAGCTCCCATCTGACCTGATACACCCACTTTGGCATAAAAGCATATGTGGATTTACTAAGAAAACATGCAAAATAGCCTATTGCTTTGAGAATATTTCTTCCATGAACAGATTACATTGAAAAGAAATCATATCCTCCTCTGCCCTTTCAAGGATAGTAGGAAAATAAATAAAATAATTTTGGCCCTGGAATCAAGTAAGTTTTTCTTCTTCATTAACAAGCTGACAGGAAAACTCAGGAATTAAGGAAAAGGTTTTTGACACGGGAGATACTGAAAGTCATTGATGGTCACTGGTACATGAAATCCAGCAAGTGGCTAATTTCACTGCCCTCCTTCTACTGGTTAGTGAATAAAGGAATGGTTGGTTGATGCAAATATTTAGAGCAGGCCGTGGTTAGGGAACAATTGGTGTGGCCTCCAACATTTTTTTCAAAACCCGAAGAATAAAAATTATTTTAAAATTGTATTTGGGATGGGCGCCTGGGTGGCTCAGTTGGTTAAGCGACTGCCTTCGGCTCAGGTCATGATCCTGGAGTCCCTGGATCGAGTCCCGCATCGGGCTCCCTGCTCGGCGGGGAGCCTGCTTCTGACTCTGACCCTCCCCCCTCTCATGTGCTCTCTCTTTAAAAAAAAAAAAAAAAAAAATTGTATTTGGGATGATATGCTGGGGCTGGGGGGCGGGGTGGGGCGGAGCCAAACACCAGCATCCTCTTTCTGGCAGCCTCCTCCTACTTCTTGCTGTTTCCTTTCTCATTTATCCTATTCTCATTATTACTCAAGCCTTGTAGATGGGGCCATCATTCCCCTTCTTTCTTGGATTCAGCATCTACGTTTTTCCCTGTGTGCACGGATATCAGGTCTTTTTTAAAGGAGAGTTAAATAGTTATACATGACTGCTTATCTCTGTCATGTATGATTTGAACTGGAAATAGGTAGGCACAATCTCAACTAGTATGTTGGAAGTGCTAAGTGAATGATGCCCCCAGTCTTAGTGCAGGCTGCTTAACAAACTACCAAACACTGTGTCTTATAAACAACAAAAGTGTATTTGTCAGGATCCCGGAGGCTGGAAGTCTAAGATCAGGTGTCAGCATGGTTCAGTTCTGGTGAGAGGCCTCTTCTGGCTTGCAGATGGCCAGCTTCTCTTTGTCTCCTCACCTGGTAGAGAGCAGACAGAGGCGGCAAACTCTCCTGTGACTCTCATAAAGGCATTGATCCCATTCACAAGACCGCCTCCCCATACTATCCTCACCTAATCCCAATTATCTCCCAAATACTCCACCTCCTCATACCATTACACTGAGGAGCAGTGTTTCAACATGAATTTGGGGTACACACATTCAGTCCAGAACACCCTGATAAGAAAATCCCCAAGGGGTGCCTGGGTGGCTCAGTTGGTTAGGCGACTGCCTTCGGCTCAGGTCATGATCCTGGAGTCCCGGGATCGAGTCCCGCATCGGGCTCCCTGCTCGGCGGGGAGTCTGCTTCTCCCTCTGACCCTCCTCCCTCTCATACTCTCTGTCTCCCATTCTCTCTCTCAGATAAATAAATAAAAAAATCTTTAAAAAAAAAAAAAGAAAGAAAATCCCCAAATATTGTGGGTATGACAAAGTTTTATTAGAATAGTTCTTAGTTTCCACATTTGCTTGGGATGAAGAACACATTTTTTTAATGCTTGCTTCATTTTTTTATGGCACATTAATCCTAATTGTTGACTCAGTAAATGTTACAGTGCTACGCTCTGATGATGATCCTGAAGGAGCTACCAAATTCCATAGACTTTCTCAAAGTCTTTATCAAAAATGATGCCGATGCTCCTGCTGCTGATGATGATAACAACTGCAAATACTTTGCCCTTGTAAGGGACCCATTCAATCCTTTCAACGTAGTTGTTAATACTGTTATGTCCAAACAGCACCTCCTAAGAGTTTAGATAAAACAAAACAATCTAATAAGTCAATGGCCAATCCAGGTTTAAAAATCTGCTATCTCAGAGTCCAAACTCCATCTCCTCATCCACAACATTAGACATCTGTGCAAACTGTATGTAGTGAACTACACTTATTTTCTGGAAAGCCTGGACTTCTTACACATCGGTGTTCCTTTATTGTCTCCTACTTCACTGATTACAAATTCTCTGTGTTGTCATTGTCTTCCACCTCTGAATATGTTCATGCATAGACCAAATGACAACGTAATTTGATTATTCTGCATAAGCCAAATGAAATGATCAACTGGCAATTATTTCTGAGAGCCTATAATGTGACCAACAAAATAGTTTTATTAATTATTTTAAAATAACCATATTTAATATATCCCAGATGGCTCATTGAGATTGCTTTGTTATTTCTCACCATAAATTTTTGAGAATCTGGGACACAATACCCATGAGAGTTCCAGCCCCTGCACCAGAAAGGGACTGAATTAGAAACATTTCAGTGACTCCTGTATACACTGAGCTAGTGGTTCTTTTTTTTTTTTTTTAAGATTTTATTTATTTATTTGAGAGAGAGAGAATGAGAAAGAGAGCACATGAGAGGGGGAAGAGTCCGAGGGAGAAGCAGACTCCCTGCCGAGCAGGGAGCCCGATGCGGGACTCGATCCCGGGACTCCAGGATCATGACCCGAGCCGAAGGCAGTCGCTTAACCAACTGAGCCACCCAGGCGCCCCTGAGCTAGTGGTTCTTATGGAGTAAAAAGAACTATTACTCATGCTACAAATTTAGGTGAATATGGGAAATGATTGGAAAAATAGAAGATGACATATACTAAGAGGTAGAGTGTGAGAAATGGAGCAGAGCATCACCACTGGCATCAACAGAGCAACTGGGGAGTCAGAAATCCAGGCTTCCCCTGGACCACAGTGAAACCCAGCACGCAAGGCTCCGTCGCTGCACCCCCAATGGCCAGCAGGCGGCGCCCGAACTCACCGAAATGGCCCACCCGGCCCCGCCCACCAGCAGGACCCCTCCAGGTCCGCCAGGGCGGCGTCCCTGGGAGAACCACAGCTTCGCACGCTGCAGGAGCCCGGCCCCGGCCCAGGCGCCGGGGACTCCGGGATCAGATGAAGTCGCAAGGACAGTGAGTAAACTCTCCCTCGTCGGGCGTGACCGCCGAGGGATCCTGTGCGGCGCCTTGCACGGAGCTGTTCCTGTTCTGGGTCGGCCCCTGCGTGGATCCTGTCCTTCGCTGCGCAGTATTTTAGCCAGAGCGATGTACAAAGGGCGCGTCTTCTTGGGATGCACGGCCTGAACTGAGAGCGTGCTGCGTGGGGTATGTTTGCAGATCTGGGGAGATTGTTTTGGGGAGAAAGACATGAATTCAGGGAAAGGGAAAATGTGTGCCTATAATACAAATGATTTCATTCAATTTTAAAGGTTCATTTCTGCTACAATGTTAAGGTGGTCAAAATTTTTTAATTTTAAGTAGTTTTCATCAGAAACTTTGCAGACCAGAAGGCAGTGGCACATTATATTCAAACTGCTGAAAGAAAAAAGCTTCCAAGTAGGAATACTCTAGCTGCAAAACCATCGTTCAGAAGTGAAGGAGAAAGAGTTTTTGCATAATAGAATTATGAGGTGAGCAAGGCTCAACTGTGGCATAATCATCTGGCTTTTATGCCTTTGGATACACCTGTCACAGTAACAACTATCATAGCTATGTTTGGTATGTCCCTGATGCTTTATGCAATTACTCAATTTTGATAACGTTATGAGTTGTCGTATTCTCACTATTCAGGGAATAGATCATGGGATGGTATATTGAATGGAATATGGTATTCTCATTATTCTTGTTTTGAAGCTGAGAAAACTAAACTATAGGACAATGAAAACAATTGCCCCAATCATGCACTAAATTGAGGGAAAGATTCAGAAATGCCTCGTTAACAAATGCATAGGTCACCTGAGAAGACCAGAGTAATCCACCAGAAAAAAATGGAATAGGACAGAAGTTGTCAAACACTTACTGACACAACTTTCTTTTTTTTAAAGAGAGATAGAGAATGGGGGAGCAGGAGGTGGGACAGAGGGAGAGGGAGAGAATCTTAAGTAAGCTCTGCCCTCAAACGGAGCCCTACTTGGGGCTTGATCTCACCACCGTGGGATCGTGACCTGAGTCGAAATCAAGAGTTGGTGGCTTAACCCACTGAGGCACCCTGGCACAACTATTTTAGGCTTATTATATTTGCCACTTTTATTAACCACCCTGAGGACCTACAATATCCCTAACATTGTGCAGAAGACTGGGTGGGAGAAGAGATGTAGAAGTGCTTCTGCTCTGGGGCGTCAGCGAATCACAAACATTTAAGTGACTCTCGATTATAGGGACCTGTGTGGGGGAAGGGGAGATAAGAGTAAAGGGCAAGGAAGTACAGGACCATAGGAAATTATTAGGATAATGAAAGTAGAAATATATTAAATGAAATGTATAAACCCTTGGTAGGAGTTTGGGGGTCAGTTTTTTTTTAAGATTTTTTTTTATTTATTTGACAGAGAGAGAGAGAGCATGAGCAGGGGGGAGAGGCAGAGGGAGAGGGAGAAGCAGACTCCCCACTGAGCAGGGAGCCCGATGGGGGACTCGATCCCAGGACCCTGGGATCATGACCTGACAGGATGAGCTACATTGACCCCACCCTCTTCTCTCCTCCGGTGGAAATGGCAACAGGTGTCTCCAGTGGCTCTTCTCTGTATTTCATGGGGACTCCTCCTTTTTGGTGACTCCACTTTTTTATGGCTCTTCCTTTCAGCAGTCACGCCACTCAGCCCTTTAGTGGCATTGATCCTGACCACATGGAGGTAGAGGACTATGGAGAGTCCTTTGGCATGTTTGGCCACGTTGGCTTCACTAGGCTGAATAGTGGTCCCAGGTGAGCCCAGGAGAACTGCACCCTTGTCACAACGTGCAGAACACACCTGTGGCGCGTGCCCTGTGTGTGCCCATGACTCTACCAAGTATACGACAATCACAGAGGACCCCTCAGGCCTGATAGGCCAGCTGTTCGTGCTGAGTACAAGATCCTTCGTGATGTCATAAAGAATGGTTGCCAGGGCAGGGCGCCTGGGTGGCTCCGTCGGTTGAGCATCTGCCTTCAGCTCAGATCATGATCCCAGGGTCCTGGGATCGAGCCCCGCATCATCCGGCTCCCCGCTCTGTCTCTCTCCCTCTTGCTCTCGCAAAAATAAATAAATAAAATCTTTTAAAAAAAAAAAAAGAATGGCTGTAAAAAAGGCACTTAACCAAAAAGGAGTTTGGCAGGCATTGTTTTTGTGCTCAAAGACACACACGAACACACGTACACACACTCTTGCCAAGATGGCACCAGGCCCACATCGCCTCTCCGTGTTCTAGTTGGTCACCAGCAGGTGAAGCCCGAGTCAGGTAGTGGGGAGGAGAGCAGGAGTGGAAGTGGCCTGATTAGTGGTGATGGGGACATTCTTGGTCCTTCCCGCCCAGGGGTCCTTCGGGCCCTCTGCATTTGTTTCTCTCCTTTTCACTCACTCAACGCCTGACCCTTCCTCACTCTCTCCTTACTTTTCTACAGGTGCTGTGTGTCTGAAGTGTGAACATTCCCATCACTGATGACCGCGTGACCCGTTTGCCCTGCATTGATGCTATGAAGCGGGGCAGCATCTCAGTGAGGAAGGGGCTTCCTTGCCCAGGGTGACTAACCAGCAGGGCGAGTTCATTCTGAGTTCAAAGTTGGTGTCAAAACAGATGGATATCACAGGTATTGCCCATGTCTCAGCAGCACTGACCATAGTCTCAGGCCTTAGCCCATCCATGTCAGGACCTAGCTTAGCAGTACCTTCCCACGCAGTCCCCCCTGCCCACCTCCACCCCCTACTCCCCCAGTTCTGTGCCCCCTGTGCCGTGGCTGCCTCTCTAATATCTGAAAAAGCCGAATTTTAAAGGAAGATCATCCTGTCTCTGAACCCCTTCAGAGCTGGGCTGCCTGGTGGTCATGGCTCAATTTTCACGTCCCTCGTTTGGAATCCAGTTCCCTTCCAGTGGCTGGAGAGTGACACGAGTGTTACTGGAAGATATGCAATCGTTTCTTCCCCAGGCCTGTGAGCAGTATTTTCTCCTTTCCCTCCCCGCTTTCCTAACCTTTCCATCAGCTGCGCTTCCTTTAGCCACCTCCTGTCAGGAAGAAAAGCAGAGAACACCCCCTGCTTTAGCAAATCCAACCCACCCCTGGTCCACAGTTCCCGACGGGAGCTCCACCACCACCAGCACTTTACCGGAACAGAGCCACGAGTCCTGGGTCTCCTCCTGGCCCAGAGCATGTCCCGTGGGGGGGACGAGCGGAGACGGAGGCTGAGAACTGAGCAGCAGTGCCCACCTCTCCCACTTTCCTCGGGAAAGGCGTGGGATCTTGGGTGCAGATGGACGATGTGTCCTACCAGAGGTTCACGGTCATCGATTTTTTTTTCCTCACCCTTTGAATTCAGGTCCCTCCCAACTTCAAAATTTTGAGTTCCACTTTGGGGAGCACGCAAATGCAATCCCATTAGAGGGGTTGAAGAATAGGGACCCACTCCCACATAGCACTTTGCAGATGGTTTCACCCTATTCTTTGCGTTACATCCTCTTTCTTGCAACTCAGGAAGCTGTGGAGAGGCATGGGGCTCAAGAAGGGAGGGGACGTGCCCAAGGGCTACCGCTGGTAAGGGGCAGCATCCCATTTGAGCACAAGACAGATTGGGGACCTCTATTTTCTTCTCCACTCCACCGATGACAGGAGATAACTGAGGCCAGGTGGGTTGTGTGAGTTAGAGTTCCTTCTCTCCAGTGGGGCCAGCTCAACACCTTTGCAAGTGGTTGGTGCTAAACCTGTATGAAGTCCTAGACTGGCCTCAATCTCTGTCCTGAATATTTGGGTGCTACTTGAACCCCCAGATTCCTGGAGGGAGCCCTAGGTTTTTTTTTTTTAAAGAAGATTGATTGATTGATTGACAGCATGTGCCAGGGGGGCAGAGGGAGAGAGAATGTTAAGCAGACTCCACACTGAGCACAGAGCCCTACGCAGGGCTCTATCTCACGACCCTATGATCAGGACCTGAACTGAAACCAAGAGTTGATCACTTAACCGACTGCATTTGTGCCCCAGGAGCCCTATATCATGACTGCATCTGTGCTGGTGATAGGAGATTTGCTAACTACCTAGGCAGATCCTGTAGGAAGATGAGAATTGAGGTGGGGGGTAGCAAGGCACAGGGGAAGCAGGGCAGGGCCTCCCTGTGAACTGAGGCTCTAGAAGAGGTGACTCGTGGGCACTTGATCTGTCCTGACAGCCCATAACCATCTTGGGAGAGGGGATTGTGACATTTACTTAGTGTGTGGGTACACAGTCTCACAATCTAGCTCTCCCGGGTACACTTAACATGTTCCAAAAAGTGTATGTATATAACTTTTGTGCTATTCCTGCAACCAAAGCAGAACTGTCAACTTTTAACACGTACGTGGAATCCCAGAGAATGTCCGCCCATGTCTCTAAGGTGGAGTACCCGGGGTTATGGAGATACAGGTACTCAATATTTCACCTTCTACCCCTCTCAGAAAAAATGCAGAGCACACAGCTCCAATGTTTATTTTTATTTATACTATATATACTACAGTTACAAAATACTCTGCATATTATAAAGTATATGTTTGTAATAGAAATTTTAAAATGGATAACTGAATCTATGATAAAACTTTTTTTTAAAGATTTTATTTATTTATTTGAGACAGAGAGAATGAGAGAGAGAGAGAGAGCATGAGAGGGGTGAGGGTCAGAGGGAGAAGCAGGCTCCCCGCCGAGCAGGGAGCCCGATGCGGGACTCGATCCCGGGACTCCAGGATCATGACCTGAGCTGAAGGCAGTCACTTAACCAACTGAGCCACCCAGGCGCCCTATGATAAAACATTTTTAAATTGTATTTTTATTATTGGGGCGCCTGGGTGGCTCAGTCGTTTAAGCGTCTGCCTCCGGCTCAAGTCGTGATCCCAGGGTCCTGGGATCGAGCCCCGCATCGGGCTCCCTGCTCGGCGGGGAGTCTGCTTCTCCCTCTGCTTGCTGCTCCCTCTGCTTGCTGCTCCCCCTGCTTGTGCTCTCTTTCTCTGACAAATAAATAAAATCTTTTTTAAAAATGTGCTGCAAGAATATAATGATATTTCATAGAATCCAAGCAAAGGTTAAACAGTATGGCCTGAGAAGAGGTAAGAACTACATAAACTCTAACAACCTCAGAACATTCTCATTAAGGTGACTTAGCTCCTAAGTCTCAGGTTCTGGCTTTCTTGAGTCAAATTCTTGAGAACAGCTCTCTGATTGGCTCACCCTGGTTTTATCAGCCATTGGCAGTGTGATATAGCTTGCAGATCCTGATGTCCTGGCTGGAGGGCAGTTCTAGAAGGGCTGTGAGAACAGATAATGAGTCCTACTCTGTTCCACCCTTGGCTTCCCAGTATCTACATCCTTCCCATTCACACTATTTCAGAGGTGCCCAATTGAGTGATCCCATCTGCAACTGTCATGACCCCAGTCAGAGAGGACAAATATCACATCCTTAAACTGCTTCTAATAAACATCATATACTTTGTCCAGTACAATTCTGTTGTGCCTTTTTGCAACTTATGGACCAAGTTGAAAATTTGAGTATGACCAGATCCATCCGAAAGAAGCAAAAGGAAGAGAAAAAACTTTTATAAAAAGGAATAATAAAGTTTTTCAATTTTTTTTTTAACAATCCAAGAAGAAAGAACAAATATCTAGAGACTGCAGATCTAATTTCTGCAAGTGGTGACAAGGCAGTAATTGGATAGTAGGATATTCTTCTTCTCCTCCCAACACATTCTCTTTGCCTATTTGGCTCCTCAGTTGGCCATGTTTATGCAGTCATATTTCTTGAGGCTCATTCTCCACTTCCTAGAGGGACCTGAGGTCTCTTACTTGAGTAACAAGACTTAGAAAGATGGTGTTATATTTGCAAATGACTTAGAAATTTGAGACAGAGGGGCGCCTGGGTGGCTCAGTCATTAAGCGTCTGCCTTCGGCTCAGGTCATGATCCCAGGGTCCTGGGATCGAGCCCCGCATCGGGCTCTCTGCTCAGCGGGGAGCCTGCTTCTCCCTCTCCTACTCTGCCTGCTTGTGTTCCCTCTCTCACTGTCTCTCTCTGTCGAATAAATAAATAAAATCTTTAAAAAAAGAAAAAAAAAAGAAATTTGAGACAGAAAGGCGTCTATAGAGAAATACTGCAGATTATTCTGTGAAACCCTCCTGTTCAACTGCTGTGGCACCTTCTTAAAGAAGCTGATGGCATCAAATATGTTTAGTTTACAAATACAACTCTAGTCATATTATTTCCAGGATTCAATTGTTTCCTATAATACTGTGAGTACAATCCAACGCTTTGGCATTTATAATAGACATCTGATACACAATTCAAATCTCCCTTCAAGACCTAAGGACCTACTCCCTCTGGCTACTGTAGGGCTGCTAGCGGACAGCCCTCCTTTATAGGCCCTCTCTGGAAACTCCTCTTTGTTACGGTGAGTCATTTAGCCCAAGGTCTTCCCCCCCGCCCCCGGGGGGCAGCCTGTATCCATTACTGGTCCAGGTGGGGTAGAAAGACCTGGTCCCTGCACTCTACCTCTAAAGGGTCATCTCAGCTTCAGAGCTCCCTTGGGATCAGCCAAAGCCATGATAGGACTGGACTGCAGCTCAACTCCCTCTGCCCCAATTATTGACCCATGCACTTCCCAACAAACTCCTTGCAAGTAATAATCTCTCATCTCAAGGTCTGCTTCTAGGGATCTAACCTCCAACAGCACAATATAAGAGATCTTCCATTTTGGACCCCCAGAAGCCCAAGCTGACATGATATTCCCCCGGACAGGTACATACTCTCTTTATGTGTGCTACTTTCTCTTTCTTGTTCTTCATGACTCATTTAGGACTGTTACTTTCACCAGAAAGCCCTGATAGTCTGAGTCTACTAATCTCTCAGAGCACAACTCGTATCATGTGGCATCCAGCCTAAAATGTAACAGATCATGTTTCTTTCTTCCAACTAGACTAGGAGCTAATTCATGGTGGGGATGGGACTCTTGATCTCTTTATCTGCAATATATAGTATAATCTTTCACACATAACAAGACATTCTAAGTCTTGCCTGAATAGAAAAATATAAAAACAATGTAGTTTTAAAGGAAAGGAGGGATAAATCAATACCATATCGTCCTGACCTCTTAGGTATGGGAGAAAAATCTCTGTCTGGAGAGGAGAGAAGCCTGATTCCAGTTTGTGTTGCCAAGACATTCAAAACAATGAGAGGGCTCTGCTTGCCTGGCTCTGCTAAGGGATTATTTTAATTTTTTAGCCTTTTCACTCTTCCTAGATGGGCCATTTGGGTTAACTATTTCTTGGAGTCAACAATGAAGGATCTCTCTTTCTCTGATGAACAGTTAGTTCATATCATTATATAGTAAGGGCACAGTAGCATAATGACCTGAGACATAGGGCAGAACACTATGTGGAGTTTTTCTTCTAGTGGACTGTTCTGGTCTATGTAGACGGTCATTTCTGAATACCGTATACTCTATTTGCCCTGCGTCTCAGTAAGGCTGATGGAGGCTCAGGGCCTAATTCTACAAACATATGAGAAGGATTAGAGGGCCACCTCTCATGGCTATCTGACCTTCCTTTGCCACAAGTGAGGGAGCAGGGAAAGAGCAATCCAGTTTGGGGACTGAATCTCTTCTCTCTGACCTGCTGGGGGGATTCTTCCAAGGGGGCTTTGGAATCTTGGCCATGGAGTTTGTCCTTGAAGCATAGATAACTGAGGAGGGAAAGGTGGACTTGGGAAGTGTAGGTCAAGTGAGGAAGTAGTGTTGAAAGACAAAGTGGGGGCGCCTGGGTGGCTCAGTCGTTAAGCATCTGCCTACGGCTCAGGTCATGATCCCAGGGTTCTGGGATCGAGCCCCACATTGGGCTCCCTGCTCCGCGGGAAGCCTGCTTCTCCCTCTCCCACTCCCCCTGCTTGTGTTCCTGCTCTCGCTATGTCTCTCTCTGTCAAATAAGTAAATAAAAATCTTTAAAAAAAAAAAAAAAGGAAGACAAAGTGGGGTAGTAGGTTCTAATATCTGCATGCTGTGTGTGTTAAAAGTAAAAGGCCAGTGGTGGGGTAAACATGATCCTTGGATATTACGGGATCCAGGGATAAAAATGGATTTGGTGGTGGTGATAAAATGGAAAATGAGGGGTAAAATGGCCCAGCGGGTAGGGAGAGGTTGGGGGTAAAGAGGTCAGAGCGAGTAGTGGACCCAGTGGATCCCAAAGATAACAGAGCACAGTCTTCCCTGGGTCCCCCTCCCTCCCCCCGTCCCAGAAAAGAATGTCAGCTCTCACGGTTACTGTAGCTGCTCCAGAAAGATGCCCTCAAAAAGGAACTTGTGCACATCCCCTGCAGGAGACAGGAGGTTCATAGTGTTTCCGGGAGCAGACTGGGGACAGGTCAGGGTGCCACATAGCCCTTTACCGGGGTGGCTATGCTTGTCTGGACTTTCCTCAGTTTCTATACTTTGGCAAAATTAACATCTCTGATGGGAGAACAGTGTGATAAATGAGCTCTCTGACCAGTCAGCCACACTCCCTCCAAGGAGCATTTAGATATTATTTATTCACATTGACAAAGATAACGCAAGTCATCTGATGCGGCCAGTGTGATTTGAAACCCATTTTCCTTAACTCTTCCATGGTCTTGGTATATTCTTTAGTCACTGAACTCTGCGTGCCTTCTTTTTTTTTTTTAAGATTTTGTTTATTTATTCATGAGAGACAGAGAGAGAGGCAGAGGGAGAAGTAGGCTTCCCGCCAAGCAGGGTGTCTGATGTGGGACTTGATCCCAGGAGCCTGGGATCATGACCTGAGCTGAAGGCAGACGCTTAACTGACTGAGCCACCCAGGTGCCCCTCTGTGTGCCTTCTTAATCACAAGGTTCTGTTTCACTCATACTAACGTACTTTTAATTTGGGAAATCTACAAAAAAAAAAAAAAAAACAGATTCAATGCAAGGACAACCAGAAGGTCTCGGTGTGTTTTAATTAGGTGCTGTCATAGTGAACAGCAGGTAACAGCTTTCAGAACCATTCATTAATACCTACTCTGTGATGAACCAGGTAAGGTCTTCTCCTTCAAGGGGCTCTCCTCTTCTGGGGACAGAACAGAACAGAACAGAAACATAGATAAGGTAGTTAGTGCTGTAAAAAACAGCCATGGAGCAGCTCTAGGCATTCAGCATTGTGAGTTAAGGACTCTGCCAAGGAATTAGCGTTCAGTGAAGATGTGATAATTAGCTGGGCTTTTCACAAGCGGTGATTGGTCAATTTCCAGAAAGACAGGGAACAAAAGACTGCTCTCTTTTACTACTGCGTCAGAGTTAGAAAGGATGTTGCAATCCTGATGCAAAGTTTGGATGTACAGAATTTCCTAATTATAAAATCAAGATATCTGGTATAAAAAAATGAATTTGTGAAACTGGGAATTTACTATTAACAGAGACATGTAATGCACCATGAAATACGAGCTTGGACTCAAAATGTCTTTGCAGTCCTTACCCTCAGATTTTAGGCCGTACCCACCTCCTAGTGTCAGACAGCATATGGAGCGGGTCATTGATCAGGATCCGTGAGTTTGCACAAGTTGGAGACAGGAAACATTCTGGCCCCTTTCTCTCACCATAGCTGCCCTAGGCCCAAAGGTGTCATGCTGTGCCTAAACATGAAGACTCATTCTTCGTAACGAAGACTATGGCATGAGGCTGATTCCAATGTGAGGGTCAGTTCCTGCTAGGAAAGGGCCTCCTACCACAGTTCCACAGGAAAATTCCCCCAAAGGAGCACATCTACACAGACCAGAAGCCTGCCCTCCACAGACCTGGTCTCTAGCCCTGTCATACTCGACCATCTGGGGCTCTTATTAGCCCACAGTACTGCACCTGCTTTCTGCTTCCTTTGAACTACATGGGCAGCTGCCCTGAGGCTGCAAAAGTACTCAGCCTAAAAAGGGAAGACTTCTCTTCCATGTGCTTTTACAAAACCTGGAAATCTCGTTCAACTATATACTTGTGTTCATCTGGGAAAACTTTTAGCCAGAAACCACCACAGGACAGGGAGCAAGCAGCTGTACTGAAAGGGCAGCGCAAGGAGAGGGAGGGAGGGAGGAGGGCTCCCTGGTAGTTGCTGTGCTGAAGAAGAAGAAAACTGGGGCGCCTGGGTGGCTCAGTCGTTAAGCATCTGCCTTCGGCTCAGGTCATGATCCCAGGGTCCTGGGATCGAGCCCCGCATCGAGCCCCGCATCGAGCCCCGCATCGAGCCCCGCATTGAGCCCCGCATCGAGCCCCACATCGGGCTCCCTGCTCCGCGGGAAGCCTGCTTCTCCCTCTCCCACTCCCCCTGTTTGTGTTCCTGCTCTTACTATCCCTCTCTGTCAAATAAATAAATAAAATCTTAAAAAAAAAAAAAAGGTAAGTAGAAAACTAGTGAAGGAATAGATGCAGGAAAGCAATATTCTTTCCCATTCCAGTCTAGGAGGTTCTTCCCCATTTCAGATACGGATGCAAGCCACTGTGCTGACTGAACAGAAATCAAACATGACTTTGATGTGATGCATCCCTGTTTTCTTCAGGTTTATTGCTAGAATTCAGCTGACTTTTGTCAGGCAGCGATCAAGAATGAGACGGGACAGTTTCAAACAAGTTTATAGAAGACATGTAATGGAGAAAATGAAGTAAATGGTCAGCACTTTAAATGGTCAGCACTTATTAAGTGCTGACTCTGAGGAAGGGGGTGACGTAAGGGCTCTTAAATGTACTTACATCAGCTCTGCAAATATTTTTTACTCCATTTTCCATTTGAGATAACTGAGTCTCGGGGAAGTGGAGTAGCCTTTGAGCAGAACGGGAGTTCCATGCGGAATGCCACATAGAATTTGCAAGCAGAATCTCCCATAGTGAGCTATGGGTGATTTTAAGTTGGATTTGTTTTATTTTTTTATTTTTTAAAAGATTTTATTTATTTATTTGACAGAGAGAGAGAGCACAAGCAGGGGGAGTGGCAGAGGGAGAGGGAGAAGCAGGCTGCCCGCTGAGCAGGTAGCCCCATGCGGACTCGATCCCAGGACCCTGGGACCATGACCTGAGCTGATGGCAGGCGCTTAACTGACTGAGCCACGCAGGTGCTCCAGATTTCTGTTTTTTTAATCTTTTTTTTTTTACTTGAAAAATTATTCTTCCTCTTTTATCTCCGGGCTTCTCTTTTTGGCAGCTACATTTGTACTTTCTGATTATTTTCATCTATTTTTTGTTCCTTACCTTAGATTTTTATGAAAGAGAAATTCTCTGATACAACTTCATTTTTCCATCTGATGAAGAAGTTTCTCAGAATTTTATATTCATTGCAGTATGGTTACATCTGAGTCCACAAAATTTCATGATTTTTATAAAGCCAACGCTAACCTCTACAGGACAGTTCAAAAGTTAATCAGGAAAGATCACCAAGCAAAAATATCCAAGAATAGAACAGGAAAAAATTTTTACAGATCTAGCTTTACCAGAAAATGAACTGGATTGTAATGCAGCAACAGTGTAAACATGGGAGCAATAAGGAAACGCAGGTGGCCAGAATAATTAAGAAAATAATCCCAGAAATTGTTGTATTATCAGTAGTAATTAAGCTTGGAATTAAGGGTATCTTAAATGTTAATACAGAAGAAAAGAACTTTCGGTATATGGTAATGTGGTAAATGCCTGGCGATCCAGACACAAATCAATTTAGATTCTCATCTCAAATCATAGATGAAAATAAAATCCTAATGAGATTCAGCAAAACATGTGAAAGATTTAAAACATAATCGGGAACTGGTAATTCATAAGATCTATAGAGGAATAGGAATGGGAGAGTATTGGTTCTACATGTTCAATGTACTGGAACTCAGAAGAAAATATAAAGAAAATGGGACAAAGAGGTACATCATAGAACTGTAGCCACCATCTGCATGAGAGATTTATACTACTTTTAAGAATTAAGGATATATAAAAACATAATGCATAAGGACAATACAAAACTAGTTAATGTCATAAGATAAAACCCAAATAAAGAGAACGAAAACTAGCAGACAAATGAAAAAACGTTCTAGCCCACTAGTACTTAAGCACGGTTGAGCAATGACGCCTGACATCTTAGCCTTTCGTTTATTTTTTTTAAAGATTTTATTTATTTATTTATTTGTCAGAAAGAGAGAACACAAGCAGGGGTAGCGGCAGGCAGAGGGAGAAAAAGGCTAGCTGAGCAGGGAGCCTGATGCAGGGCTCAATCCCAGGACACCAATCCAGGGCACTGCTAGGATAATGACCTAAGAGGAAGGCAGCTGCTTAACCAACTGTGCCACCCAGGCCCCTGGCACTTTGTTTTCTTTATTCAGCTTTTTATGTTGAAGGCAGGGATAGTGCCTGTGATTTAGATACTTAAGTATTACACGTAGCTTGAATGAAATGGATGAATGAACTGTACCTTCAGTTGAGCTACAAAATGCGTCTTGGTATTTATTAAAAATAAACAAATGCAAAAAGATTTGACAGTAAAACTTTAAATAAAGAGAATAAAAATATAGGGATGCCTGGGTGGCTCAGTCTGTTAAGCGGCTGCCTTCGGCTCAGGTGGGTACTGGGATCGAGTCCCCGCATGGGGCTCCCTGCTTCTCCCTCTGCCTGCCACTCCCCCTGCGTCCCGGGGCTGCTATCTTTTATATAAAAATACAGTGTAATAAAAGAATATAGTTATATTCTTACTAGTTTGCATATGCAAAAAGAAACTAGATAGATTTAAAAGACATTAAACTCTTCAAACCATGGGAAATGTTGGAAGAAATTGTGTCAAAATGTACATTTATTCATAAGGCAAAATTGAAATTTACTACCGGAAAAAATGCAAGTTAATGAAAATATCCGTAAAGCAGAAATAAATATGGGAGAAATGCACAAACATTGCTGGTGAGAATATTTTGGAAAGGAATTTTTATACGTCTTGAATCTTATCCTTAGTGTTTATCTAAATATAGGGAAAACTTTTAAGTGCCAGATTTTAGTTTATTAGAGTGTATAAAACAACGAAGTACAAGAAGGTATATATTCAGGAACAAATAATGGGCAAAGGAAACTATAGTATGTATAGTCATCGGAAAGTTGTGTAGCCATTTAAAACTGTGAGAGTGGAAAACAAGATGGAATTGTATTGCGCAGCAAAAATTCAGGCTATATTATTTACATACCATGGTCACAATTTGGTATTTAGAGACACATGTGTTTTAAATGATTAGTAATATGAAAATATGAACCAAAATTATAATTGAGGTTGTTACTAAATTGTGTAGGATAAAAATCGAAGCTCAAGCGCTTTATTGAGGAAGTTTTCAGCATCTCGCCCCGTAGGCCCTCTTCTGCCGTTTCTTTTCAATTTATACAAAAGCCGCATTTCATTGTTACGCAAAAGACAGAAGCCAGGAAGTGTAAATCTTAAAAGTGTGAATTCAGCAGGAGAGCTCAGATGCCGTGCAAAGTGTATACCAAACGCGCAGCATCACAGACGTGCACCCGTCCGGGCCGACTGAACCCCACGTACAGAGCGACCGGGAGAGGCCAGCTCGCGGGCACCCCGCCCGGCAACTCCTCCTCGACCCCAGCCCTTCGCGCCTCCCGCGCCCTTCCTCCCCATCCCCCGTACGTCCGCCCACTGACGCGTCAGGCGGCCGCGCAGCCGCAGTACCTGCCGCGGCCGCTCTGAGCCCGGGGGATCCTGGGACGAGGCCTTTCCGGAAGGACCGGCTCGGCGTCTGGGGCTAGGCCCGTGTTCCAGGCCCAGGCCCAGGCCCAAGCCAGGCCCGTGTTCCAGGCCGTCGTCCCAACGCAGTCGCCGGTACGGCGGCGACGCTCCTGTGACAGCGGAGGGCGCAGCGGGCCGCTCGCTGAGGTGGCCGGCCTCGCCGCCTCGCGAGCCGCAGTACGTGGCGGCGCCTCCCCCTTGGCCCGGAGCGGAACTGCTGGAGCAGCGGCAGCGCAGGCCTGACCAGGTGAACCGGGTCACTTAACCGCCTTCTGGTGAATCATCTGCATAATAATCAGATTTGAGGTCCACAGCCCTTGTGGTCCTGCTATCGAACAATTTTCCGTGGATGACTGGTGTGTTGTGAGGGGTGCCACAGTGACTGCTTGCCCTTGATAAGGAAAGCGAGCTCTCCTGCTCTTCGGACCGCCTCGTTTCCTTGAAAGCTTTCCGGTTATAACTTCGTGCCCGGGCACAGATCTTTGTGCCAGAGGAAGGCTTTCACATGAAAGTGTCTCTTGGTAACGGCGAAATGGGCGTCTCCGCCCATTTGCAGCCTTGCAAGGCGGGAACCACACGTTTTTTTACGAGCAATACTCACAGTTCGGTGGTATTGCAAGGCTTTGATCAGCTTAGGATAGAAGGTTTGCTTTGTGATGTGACCCTGGTACCAGGTGATGGAGATGAAATCTTCCCCGTTCACAGAGCTATGATGGCGTCTGCTAGTGATTATTTCAAGGCGATGTTCACAGGGGGAATGAAAGAACAAGATTTAATGTGCATTAAGCTTCATGGGGTGAACAAGGTTGGTCTGAAGAAAATAATTGATTTTATTTATACCGCAAAACTTTCTCTTAACATGGACAATCTCCAGGACACACTTGAAGCTGCCAGCTTTTTACAAATTTTACCTGTTTTGGACTTCTGTAAAGTATTTCTTATTTCAGGAGTCTCTTTAGATAACTGTGTTGAAGTTGGACGAATTGCTAACACTTACAATCTTATTGAAGTGGATAAATATGTCAATAATTTCATCCTGAAGAATTTTCCTGCATTACTGAGTACTGGGGAGTTTCTGAAACTCCCCTTTGAACGGCTTGCCTTTGTGCTTTCTAGTAATAGTCTTAAGCACTGTACTGAACTTGAGCTCTTCAAGGCTGCCTGTCGCTGGCTAAGGTTGGAAGACCCTCGGATGGATTATGCTGCAAAATTAATGAAGAATATTCGATTTCCATTGATGACACCCCAGGATCTCATCAATTACGTGCAGACAGTAGATTTCATGAGAACAGACAATACCTGTGTGAATTTGCTTTTAGAAGCTAGCAATTACCAAATGATGCCATATATGCAGCCAGTGATGCAGTCGGATAGAACTGCCATTCGATCTGACTCGACACACTTGGTCACGTTAGGAGGAGTTTTGAGGCAGCAGCTGGTTGTCAGTAAAGAATTGCGGATGTATGATGAAAGGGCACAAGAATGGAGATCTCTAGCCCCCATGGATGCTCCTCGTTATCAGCATGGTATTGCTGTCATTGGAAACTTTCTTTATGTAGTTGGTGGTCAGAGTAATTATGATACGAAAGGCAAAACTGCTGTTGACACAGTTTTCAGATTTGATCCTCGGTATAATAAATGGATGCAGGTTGCATCATTAAATGAAAAGCGCACATTTTTCCACTTGAGTGCCCTCAAAGGACATTTATATGCTGTTGGTGGGCGAAGTGCAGCTGGTGAACTGGCCACAGTAGAATGTTACAACCCAAGGATGAATGAGTGGAGCTATGTTGCAAAAATGAGCGAACCCCACTATGGCCATGCTGGAACAGTGTATGGAGGCCTAATGTATATTTCAGGAGGAATTACTCATGACACGTTCCAAAACGAGCTCATGTGTTTTGACCCAGATACAGACAAGTGGACACAGAAGGCTCCGATGACGACAGTCAGAGGTCTGCACTGCATGTGTACAGTTGGAGACAAGCTCTATGTCATTGGTGGCAATCACTTCAGAGGAACAAGTGACTATGATGATGTTCTAAGCTGTGAATACTATTCACCAACCCTTGACCAGTGGACACCAATTGCTGCTATGTTAAGAGGTCAGAGTGATGTTGGAGTTGCCGTCTTTGAAAATAAAATCTATGTTGTAGGTGGATATTCTTGGAATAATCGTTGTATGGTAGAAATTGTCCAGAAATATGACCCAGAAAAGGATGAGTGGCATAAAGTTTTTGACCTTCCAGAGTCACTTGGTGGCATTCGAGCTTGTACTCTCACAGTTTTTCCACCCGAGGAAAACCCTGGGTCACCTTCTAGAGAATCACCTCTTTCGGCACCTTCAGATCATTCGTAGGACAAAAATGTAGTACCTTTGCAGTGCATCATGGATGATCTCACACTTTCCCTTCAGTTGTATCTTCTTATAATGATTGGTACAGTTATTAGATAAAATGGTAATTGATGTTATTTGTATTGTTTGGCTCTGTGTTTATCATATGGTTAACAAATGTATTCTGAAAATGTATTCAACATAGCCAGCTGTTTTAACAAATGTAAAAAGATACGTAGAAAAATGTTTTAGGTGTGCTTGTGGTGTTGTGTAAGTCAAATTGTAGGTGATTGTAGTAAATGTATAGTTACGTTAATTATGCTTCAAAGCTGCAAGTTTTCATCTTTGACTACAAAACATCAAAGGGAGGCCGATTGCTCTGACCTAAGATAGATAAAAGGTCGCCAGTTATTATTACCTACCTCCCTTTTTTCATGTAGTTTTTGACATCGTTGCCAATTCACCAGATTGAGTGCATTCAGAATATGTGAAGTTTCTTAGGAGAAATAAACAGTATAGCCCTAAGTCAGGGTTTTTTTAATCTCTCTCTGGAGAGAGGGAAAGGGAGAGAGAAAATATAAGTATGTACGTACATTACAGACGTGTATATACATTCATACATCCCTACACATACACATATAATTTTTAAGTTGTTTGGTATTTCAGCTATAGGGAAATTGTTTTTAAATTGATTTTTTCTCTTCTACCTAGCAGCTATTTCTATTCAAACGGGACTTCAGTACCAGAAAATACGTATCTATGGAGTCACACTAAATTGAGATAGATAAGGGCTAAAACGTTAAATTGACTACCAAATCTGTCATTTGACTAAATTGTTATTTCAGATGAAACATACTACTTTTTCTGCTTGTGTATTGTTTTCTATAGAGTTGCTTTCATACAGGCTATTTAGCAGAGTTCGGGTTTCTGAGAATTGATTTTGCTGAGTAAGTTTAAGTAAGGTCTGCTATTTTCTGCCTTTTTGTTCAGTAAAACTTATATGAGGAAAGCTAAGAAAGAAATATGCTGAACAAAGCTATAGGATTTTAAGTTCAGTGTCCCAACTTAGTCATTCTAACATGATCATTTGATTTGGGGTGGTTGCTCTAGCCCGTGTGCATCCTGAGCTTTGTGTGATCTGCCTCAAGGCTATGATCTGAGCAAGCAGGAAGTAATACTCAGTTCCGTATCAAATCAGAACAAATGTCCTTTTGGCTGTGTCTAAAGAACAGGACCAACTTCAGATTCCCTAAGAAGTCAGCTACAGAAAGCCTGGGACACTGCTGTTTTTCAGGCAGTACTAAAGTAGATGTTCAGCCTCTCAAATATCAAGGGCATCCCTACTGGTTGCGAATCGTATGGGGAGATCTTAATGAGACCCTTTCAGCAAATGGGAGTTGTATGTAGTGAGTGATTCTGGAGAGGTACTTTCCTGGAATAATTGCCTACCTGAAGAAAAATTTACATATTTGCATACATATAAGTATATCCCTACACTTGGGAGATTGTCATAGTATAAATCAGGAACAATCTTCTCTTTATTGACAATCCCATAATAAAACTCAGGAACCCCGACAAAAGGAATTGGCTTCCAGGGATCTGAACCTTAACTGCTCATACAAGTGTTGATTCATTTTAATTCTTTTTATGATTTCTGCCTTGGCAGAAAATTTCATACTTTCTATGTTTTTTTAAATGACTAATTTTTTATTACTAAAAATAGCACAGTTGAGTACATTTAGAAAATAGAAAAAGTAGAAATTGATGTTAACTTTGTGCATTAAGTAAGCAAGAAATGGCATCCCAATCATTTATTAATGAGGTTAAATATTTGTGTTTTTTGAGTAGCTGTGTTTCTTCTTTGAATGTTCATGTCCTTTACCCTTGTGATACCTATGGGACTTGCTTTGTTTTTTCATACCAAGTTATAGGGTCTCTTTGTACAATAAATATAATTTAACTGGCATTTGTTTGCATTGATTTCTTTTTCTCAATCTATTACAGTTTTACAAAGACAGGGCCATTCAGTTAATTTTAGAGGTAAAATTTGTCCATGTTTTTGCATTTTGACCTTTTGGGGATAATTCTGCTATGGTTTTTTGTTTTGTTTTTTTGTTTGTTTTACGTAGTACTGATGTATTACTCTTTTTTTTTTTTTTAAGATTTTATTTATTTATTTGAGAGAGAATGAGATAGAGAGAGAGAGCATGAGAGGGGGGAGGGTCAGAGGGAGAAGCAGACTCCCTGCTGAGCAAGGAGCCCGATGCGGGACTTGATCCTGGGACTCCAGGATCATGACCTGAGCCGAAGGCAGTCGCTTAACCAACTGAGCCACCCAGGCGCCCTGATGTATTACTCTTGGTGCTAATTCTGACCTGCTGAGGTGATACTGCCCTGCTTGCCTTCTATTCTGCACAGGCTTTTCTCTTTGCCTTGTTGAAAAAAGGTTTTTGCCTTCTATTACAGTTGACTCTGTTGCTTTGTAACTAGCTAAAAACTGCTTAACCAGATAAGCTAATTATACCTATATCCCCTACCTCCAGCCTCACATGCTCCACCTCTCACCCTTTTAGAATTTTCTGTAGTGGACAGCTGTCTTGGCAGTCACAGAGTAGCTGACTGATGATTTGCTGATGCTACTAATTATATCTGGAATTCCTTGCTTATAGATAAAGAAATTTTCAGTGGCTTTGAAATGATTGGAAAGAGACTTTATTTTCATAAGCTAATAATTTCTTACAGAAAATTAAGACTAGAAAAAAAGAAACTGCAAACATTAGATATTTTTAATGTTTATTATTTTTATTTTTCTAAGTTTCAAAATTAATGTTCGTTAGTTTTCTGATTATAGAAGTAATTGTGTTATACAAAGTACAGGAAAATAAAAGTGGAAAGTGTAAATTATCAATGATTTCCAAATGCCAAGGGTAACTTCTGTTAATACTGGGTATATTATGCATATACATAGGTACAGACATTTGTCAAATATTTTTCAAATATGCCAGACCCTAACCTAAAATCCGGATGATAAAAGGAAATAAATCCAACTTTGAAACACATACACTGCTATCATTATGACTTTTTCTCCAGGCTTTATAAAATATGTATATATTACAAAATAATGTGCTTTTTTCCTAATTATCAAATACATGTGCATTAAGAAAAACATTCTATTTTTACTCAAATCCTTCTTTTTTTCCCTTCTTGCCAACAGAATTCCTGTAGTTTACCCGTAAAGCAAACACATTCAATCATGTTTTGAATTATAAAGACAAAACATGCTCCTATAGAACATTTAATTCAAAACTACAGAAACATACCATCAAGAGAAATAAAACCAATGTCCTATCCACAGCTCAACCAATTATTAACTGAAAAACCCTGGGGTAGGTAAGCTCTCAAAGCTAAAGTTTACCTTTTTGTCTATGGCATTAAGGTGAGTGTTAATAATTGTTGTATCTGTATCAGAATTACAAGTAGAGAATGTTACAAAGTGATTAGCATAAGACATGCGCAGGGAAGCATTTAGTAAAGGATAGTTGGTACTAATAAAGTTGGCATTTTGCATCATAATTTTTTACTTTAGTTTTAATGATTTTCATAGGTTATTTTTCTTAGAAAGTATTAAATGTCTGTACAATTTTCCACTCATGAATGTACCTTCATATTTTTTTCCATTTCCCTATGAGTGTATATTTAAATACCCTAAGTTTTCATCATTATAAGTTGAGCAAGATTTAATATTCCTACATAAAATTCTGTCCATGTCTGACTCTGATAAATTCTAAAGAAGTAAAATCTGAGTCAAATAGTGTAGGCTCTTGAAAAATATTCCAAGAGTGTGCCAATATGCATTTCCAGCAGAATGTGTTTAGTGATTATTTCGAAGGAAATCTTTACAGTTCTAGTTTTCTTGTTTTGAGTTAATATATTTTTTATTACAACACTGAAATTTTTGTTTATTGAGCATGTGCATTCTTGTGAATCATTTGTTCCTGTCTTTTGCTTTAAATGTCTTATTTGCTGCAAAGACTTTTTTTCTCAATTTATGGCATTTTTATGGGGGCAGGGCTACTCATATAGTTGAGATATAATGGACATGTATTAGTCAAGGTTCACAACATAATGATTTGATACATATATATGTGTGTGTGTGTATATTATATATATATATATATATACTGTGAAATGATCACCACAATCAGTGTAATTAATATTCATCACCACACGTAGGTACAAATTTTTTTCTTGGAATGAGAACATTTTAAGATTTACTCTCAGCAACTTTCAAATATACAACAGTATTATTAACTAGTCACATGCTGTATGTTACATCCTAATTTATCTTATAACTAGAAGTTTGTTCCTTTTGACTACCTTCACCCATTCCATTTAATGCAGTCAAATATGTCCATCTTTTTGCATTTTGAACTTTTAGTGATAATTTTGCGTTTTTTTTACATAGTACTGATGTCATATTTCTCGTACTTTATCCAATTGCTTTATCAGTGCTAATTCTTAACTTGCTAAGGGAGCATTTACTGCTTATCTCTTGTTCAAATCGCTTTTCTTCTTTCTGATTGAAGTGAACATGAATGTTTAAAATAAATTTGCTTTTTTCTTTTTTTTTTAAAGATTTTATTTATTTGACAGAGACACAGAGAGGGAACACAAGCAGAGGGAGTGGGAGAGGGAGAAGCAGGCTTCCCACGGAGCAGGGAGCCCGATGTGGGGCTCGATCCCAGGATTCTGGGATCATGACCCGAGCCAAAGGCAGATGATTAACCAACTGAGCCACCCAGGCGCCCCCTTTAAAATAAATTTTCAAAAATTCCTTTCACATTAATATTAGTCTCTGCTTACGGTATTTTCCCATCTTTTTTGAGTATATGTCTTAATTTGCAAGGTTTTTTTTGGTAATGTATTGAAATTACTTTTTCCATTGTCATTTTTTAATATTGTGTATTTTTTTCACACCATGATATGGTATAATTATCTTAGTATTTTATATTACTGTTATGAATGTCACTTTTCACTAGACTTCTAGCATAAAATCTAATGTGTTTTCAAATTATTATCCAATTGTCCCATCACCACTTTTTGAATGATTTTTACTTTCTCACTGAAATTTTATGCTTTTTAAAATCATACAATAAAATCTTTTTTTTTCTTTTTTTTTTTTTAGATTTTTTTATTTTTATTTGAGAGAGAGAGAATGAGAGGGAGCACATGAGAGGGGGGAGGGTCAGAGGGAAAAGCAGACTCCCCGCTGAGCAGGGAGCCCAATGCGGGACTCGATCCAGGGACTCCAGGATCATGACCTGAGCTGAAGGCAGTCGCTTAACCAACTGAGCCACCCAGGCGCCCAAATCTTTTTTTTTTCTTAAAGATTTTATTTATTTATTCGACAGAGAGAGACACAGTGAGAGAGGGAACAGAAGCAGGGGGAGTGGGAGAGGGAGAAGCAGCCTTCACGCCGAGCCGGGAGCCCAATGCGGGGCTCGATCCCAGGACCCTGGGATCATGACCCAAGCAGAAGGCAGACACTTAATGACTGAGCCACCCAGGTGCCCCTACAATAAAATCTTATATGGGTCATTTAGGGTCTCTTTCTTCAGTTCCAATGACCTTTTCTTCATGTTGTCTTTGGTATAGATTGCTGTTTTGAATGAGATTTTGTTTTCACATTGTATTCCAAACTTTATTGCAGCGGTAGTAGGAAATGGCATGGTTTTAGCATGTTGGTTTTTTGTCATCATCACTGTTATTGATTCTTTAGTTTTTGGATGAAACATCAGTCCATTGATTCGTACCAGATTTTTGGGTGGATTCTCCTGTGTTTTCACCTTAACGAATCATATTATCTGCATAGTATAAAAACCTTGTTTCATATGATTTGTATCATAACTTGAAACATTGGTTAATACTTGCAGCGAAATTATAGTAGTGACACAAGTCATCGTGTCTTGTAGGTAATTTTAATAGGGGTGATTGTAGTTTTCTAATTTCTTTGCTAAAGAGAGATATTCTTGCTTTTGTTCATTAAATTGTTCACAGTGCAGAACTGGTGAAGTGTTCCTTAACCAAATGCATGAAAAATAGGTTCATTCCTCTATTTTCTTGGTAATAGTCTCTGAGCAATCACTTTCTAGGGATTGATATTATTCTGCCATCTACTGGTTGGAATTAAAAGTCCTCGTTTTAGATAGATTCCAGAAAATGTATCCCTTAAAAACAACAAAACCCCAAAACCCCAGTAATGACAAAAAACACAAATTTTTGTAGCATCAAGTCTTCACATCATACTCAATTACCTAATTAAATATATAAAATCCGGGGCGCCTGGGTGGCTCAGATGGTTAAGCATCTGTCTTCAGCTCAGGTCATGATCCCAGGGTCCTGGGATCGAGCCCCACATCGGGCTCCCTGCTCAGCAGGGAGTCTGCTTCTCCCTCTTCCTCTGCCTCTCCCCACTGCTCCTGCTCTCTCTCTCTCTCTGTCTCAAATGAATAAATAAAAAAATTATTTAAATATATAAAACCTATAACTCTTGGTGGATATAATGGGTCAGATAATCAAAGAGAATGTATTTTTTGACATCACATAAAAATACACATTTAAATTGCTTTGACCTTTATTTGATTGATTAATTCATATAAATTGCCAAATATCTAAAGTCTGCAACATTTTTAAAGGATTTTATTTATTTATTTTAGAGCATGCAAAAAGGTACCGAACATGGGTTGTGGGGGAGGGGAGCAGAGGGGGAAGGGGAAAGGAGAGGGTGAGAATCCTAAGCAGACTCCCGCTCTGGGCTTGGGGCCCCACAAGGAGCTTGATCCCACGACCTTGAGATCATGACCTGAGCCAAACCAAGAGTGGGAGGCTTCACCGACTGGGCCAGGCAGGTGCCCCAAAAGTCTGCAACATTTTATCTAAGCATCCACACCCACTACTGTATGCTTTCGGGGGGGGGGGCACATTCCCATTCCTTTTTAATTTTTTTTAGCAAAGAGCCTCATCATGAAGACAGTAAATATTTTGCAATAACAAAGAATGTAATATGCAATATATCCAGGTATAAATAAATCTGACAAACTTATAATATTTTAAGGGCTTTTATATTGCCTTGCCCATGTGGATGCTAGGATCAGATCACTGCTCCAGCCACAGAGCTTTCACTCAGCCTGGACAGCAACATACTTACACAACCACACAATAACTTCTTTTTTTTTTTTTTTTTTTTAAGATTTTTTTTTTTTATTTGACAGAGAGAATGAGAGACAGAGAGCATGAGAGGGAGGAAGGTCAGAGGGAGAAGCAGACTCCCTGCCGAGCAGGGAGCCCGATGCGGGACTCGATCCAGGGACTCCAGGATCATGACCTGAGCCGAAGGCAGTCGCTTAACCAACTGAGCCACCCAGGCGCCCCACACAATAACTTCTGAACCAGCTGATTCAAATTCTTCAGAGTACCATCCATGGGCTCAAAGAAAGCCTGTTTTTTGGCTATCAGAACAGTAAGAGTGGCATAACTACCCAATTCTAATTCTCCAAAATATTATCCCAGAGTAAAATATTCTCATACATAAAGCATTCTTTTCCTCAGGATGGATATGACTGAAAACAGGTGAATTCTTTTTTTTTATATCAAAGATATTTTATTGAAGAAGATTATATCATATGCAGAAATAATCTTTTATGTTGGGACATCTATAGGATTTTTCTTTTTTTAACTTTTTTTTAACATATAATGTATTATTTGTTTCAGGGGTACAGGTCTGTTTCAACAGTCTTACACAATTCACAGCGCTCACCATAACACATACCCTCCCCAATGTCTATCACCCAGCCACCCCTTCCCTCCCACCCCCCTCCACTCCAGCAGCCCTCAGTTTGTTTCCTGAGATTAAGAGTCTCTTATGGTTTGTCTCCCTCTCTGGTTTCATCTTGTTTCATTTTTCCCTCCCTTCCCCTATGATCCTCTGTCTTGTTTCTCAAAGTCCTTGTATCAGTGAGATCATATGATAATTGTCTTGCTCTGATTGACTTATTTCGCTTAGTATAATACCCTCTAGTTCCATCCATGTTGTTGCAAATGGCAAGACTTCATTTTTTTGATGGCTGTGTAATATTCCATTGTGTATATATACCACATCTTCTTTATCCATTCATCTGTTGATGGACATCTTGGCTCTTTCCATAGTTTGGCTATTGTGGACACTGCTGCTATAAACATTGGGGTGCATGTGCCCCTTTGGATCACTACATTTGTATCTTAACAATTTTATTTACTTTTATTTATTTATTTATTTATTTTTAAGATTTTACTTATTTGACAGAGAGAGACACAGCGAGAGAGGGAACACAAGCAGGGAGAGTGGGAGGGGGAGAAGCAGGCTTCCTGCGGAGTGGGGAGCCCGATGCAGGGCTCGATCCCAGGACCCTGGGATCATGACCTGAGCTGAAGGCAGACGCTTAACGACTGAGCCACACAGGCACCCCTGTATCTTAACAATTGTAAATATCTATGCCCCTAACAAGGGAGCAGCCAATTATATAAGCCAATTAATAACAAAAATCAAAGAAACACATCGACAATAATACAATAATAGTAGGGGACTTTAACCCCCCCCCCTCACTGAAATGGACAGATCATCTAAGCAAAAGATTAACAAGGAAATAAGGGCTTTAAATGACACATTGGACCAGATGGACTTCACAGATATATTCAGAACATTCCATCCCAAAGCAACAGAATACACATTCTTCTCTAATGCCCATGGAACATTCTCCAGAATAGATCACATCCTGGGTCACAAATCAGGTCTCAACCGGTACCAAAAGATTGGGATCATTCCCTGCATATTTTCAGACCACAATGCTTTGAAACTAGAACTTAATCACAAGAGGGAAGTTGGAAAGAACTCAAATACATGCAGGCTAAGGAGCATCCTACTAAAGAATGAATGGGTCAACCAGGAAATTAAAGAAGAATTTAAAAAATTCATGGAAACCAATGAAAATGAAAACACAACTGTTCAAAATCTTTGGGATGCAGCAAAGGCAGTCCTAAGAGGAAAGTATAGAGCAATGCAAGCCTTTCTCAAGAAACAAGAAAGGTCTCAAATGCACACCCTAACCCTACACCTAGAGGAGCTGGAGAGAGAACAGCAAATAAAGCTGAAACCCAGCAGAAGAGAAATAATAAAGATCAGAGCAGAAATCAATGGAATAGAAAACAAAAGAACAGTAGAACAGATCAGTGAAACTAGGAGCTGGTTCTTTGAAAGAATTAATAAGATTGATAAGTCCCTGGCCAGACTTACCAAAAAGAAAAGAGAAAGGACCCAAATAAAGAAAACAGGTGAATTCTTACTGATGCCTCCTGAAGGCTATCAAGCGTAGTCCCATGTTTCTTTTCTAGATAGAGCTGAAGGAATAAGGTTATATTTCATGCAGTCTTAGAACAAGATGAGTAGAAAGCTGATGACAGCAGCTAAGGTCAGATGTTTCGTGTACAGCCCCATCCTCACTTCTAAGTCCATAGAGTATTTTGGCTCTTTACTGGCCCATCTTCCAGAAAGCTGTTACTATATAGGTAGAGGTTTATCATCCTTTGCCACCTTTCACCCAAGAGCCCCGGTCAGCACCATCTGTTTATGTGTGGGTCAAAGGGCAGGTCTAATTTTTGCTGACAACTTTATCCTAGTTGGGAAGCATAGTTTGTCACTTAGAAGTGAAGGAAACATTCTTCCATCCAGGAATTCGTGATTCGTAAAAACTTTCTAATTCATGGTAAATCATTAACCAAAACATACTCAATATAGAATCCTAGAGTCAGTAATAACATTTATTTCTTCATACGAGGCAAAATTTTTACTAGTTTTTTTTTAATTAATGTCTCCATCCTTCTCTAGATGAGAAAATCACAGATTTCACAAAACCTTCCATCTATCATGTATACAGATAACACTTGAAGATGTCACTTAAGCTCAAAGACTGGGGAAAGAGTTTTCTAACCTTCAAGGCTGCTCTCCCTTGATGAGCTCACCCAGGCCCTGAATTGTTTACTTTATCCTGCAAGGGGAGTAGGTTATGGATTCCACTGACACTGTCCACTTCCTTCACTTCTTGGGTTTCAATATATTCTATATTCACCCTCACCACTTATCTGGTAGCTAATTCAGCCATGTGCAACAGGTTCATGGCTATCATTTGGGAAAACCTCAATGTGTAGACCAAACTCAGGAAGATCCCTCTCAACTTAGCTCCAGTGTCTAGAAATCGATGAGGATTCCCTGCTGGGCACTTCCTGCTAGTCAACACTCAGAGTGAACAATAGCCTGCTTGTGTGGTATATCTATTAGTGCAGAAAAGAGAAGCCCTTCAAGATCTAAGTAGCAATCAGGATTATAACTTTGAGAATGACTTAAGTGTGCTGAAGCCTTGGTCTCGTGCAGAAGCAGGAGCAGGGAGGGGGCTTTATTCAGGAGAATGACAGAATTAGCCATCTTATTATAGCTATGAACCAGTCCTGAACTATAAACAAGTCACTAGCTAGACGTTTTATTTTTTAAAAAAATCATGAAAACAACTGATCATTCTGGTCCATAATTGTACTTCCCTGGGGTAGTTACTCACTTCAGTGATGTCATAGGATCCAGCCATTCTATTTGAAGAAATGGGCAGTTTTTGAATACTTAATCATGCAAATGTTCAGGATGCCATTAGGGACATGACTAAAGATGGTGCTATCAGGGCACAAGAAACATGCAGAACCTGCTATTCCTAAGCTCCATACCTACACAGAAAGAGTGATTGGTTTTTCTCTAGTCCACTTTACTATATAACCCCCACCCACCCACTGCCGGCTTTCAGGAGACCGGGGGCACAGAGAAAAAACTCTCAGCAATAGTCTAACTCCATAACAGCCTTGTCCAGCCCTTAGGAATGACTTCACACCCCAGACCTAACCTCTTCCATAGTCCCAATAATTCTATTATCCTACCCAAATTGGGCATTTGACCTGCAAAAACTACTTTTATTAATATCAAGGATATAGTACTGAGAAACATTGTTCTCTCACATTATAGATTAGTGTCTGTTTGTCTGATAGTGTATTTCTGAGTATCCTCTTTTTGAAGACTCTGAGCCACATGGCCACTTGGACACTTTAGAACAGCAACCCAATATCCCACCCAAATGCAAAGCTTCATATAGCGAGTTTTCATCTGCTACATTCCACATTTTTTCTGGCATTATAGTTTCCAAGGAAATAGGAACAGGATTCTCCTCAGTCCCGTGGCCCATGACACACAATCCTCTCAGCTTCTGAGTGATTATTGCTTTCTTACCAAAATGACTACCCCAGCTCCACCGTGTTCCTAGAACCTCCAGGAGAAACACTAGTTCACACCAGCTCAAGCACTGTCGTCCAGAGCTGATATTCTTTTCCCCGATTTCCTTAGAATCATGTAGTCCGAGTTCAAATCCTATAAGAATCCCCTTTCTACCTCTTCCTACTGAACTTTATCATGATTCTTTATGGTGAATGCTCTCACAGCAGAAGTTAAGAAATCTGACTTGGTTTGACTGTAGATCTGTTGCTGTCAGTCTACACCTGCTGGGCTTCATTACATTCCAGGAAAGGAAGGAGTGTGAGAGTAACCAGAGAGAATAAGCACAATCTTCAGCCCCATTTCTGCTGTCAGTGGTCAGAAAGAAGGTAATTTGGTGCTAAATTTTGGGGGGGTGGGGGTGAGGAGGCTGGCAGATGCCCCTTTTATTTTATACACATGAATAATATTTTTTAAGATTTTATTTATTTATTTGACAGAGAGAGAGAGAGAGCACAAGCAGGGGGAATGGCAGGCAGAGGCAGAGGGAGAAGCAGGCTCCCCACAGAGCAGGGGGAGCCTGATGCAGGACTCGATCCCAGGACCCTGGGATCATGACCTGAGCCGAAGGCAGTCACTTAACCAACTGAGCCACCCAGGCGCCCTACACATGAATAATATTTTAAACTGTTTTTTAAGTATGAGAGATTTTAGAAACAAAAATCTCTTCTTTCTTAGACTAATGTGAAAAGAAAAAAACGAGGATGGGGGAAATCTGTAACAAAGAAAGTGTGTCCATTACTTTCTCATAGCTATCATGTAGATATTTTGAATATTAAAAAATCAGCAATGTGATCACATCTTGCACCCAAGTCCCTTGAAGTGAGAAGAGCACTATTGGAAACACTGATTTTGAAGACCTGGAAGATGACAAACGGATTTGATAGGCTTGGCTTCTAAGAGCGGAAAACACACAACCTACAGGGTGAGAACGACAAAAATCACTGAAGAGCAAGAGAAATCACAGGGAGACTCTGTGACAGACTGCCTTCCAAAGATGGCCACAAGAGTACTTCCCATCCTACACGCGTCTTGAGAACTTCCATTTCTCAAAAGGTTGAATCTAATTCACCTCCCATTAAATATGGGAGGGCTTGGAAATTGCTTATAAAAGAATTTGTTAGAAATAATGTTGCGTGACTTCCACGATTATGTTAGAGTTTATCACACTTGACACTACTGATACTTGAGGCCAGACAGTTCTCTGGTGGGGCCCTGCCCCACGCACTGTGGGATATTTAGCAACATCCATGGCTTACACCCACTAGGTGCCAGTAGAAGCCCCCTCCTCAGTTTCAACAACCAAAAATGTCTCCAGACATTGCCAAAAGTCCCCTGGGGGACAAAGTCATTCTCACTGAGAACCACTGGGTTAGGTCATGAAAGATGATACAGCTTGTCACTGGGACCCTCATTTTTGAGCCCTCGGTCCCCATGTAAACAGTGCAACTGTACTGGGCCCACCAGTCTGTCAGAAAAACCAGGCATCAAGGAGAAGTTACAGCGAGGTGCTCCCGTACCCAGTGCCGGCTGAGATCATAGCTGAGACATATAAGCATCAGACATACCAGTGAAAATGCCTACCAACTGTCCAGTCAGACCCCGCCATCCGGTGGGGCGGGTTCCAAGCTGAGGCTCCAGCTGGGCAGCAGAGATAAGCCATTCCTTCAAATCCCTGACTCGCAGAACCTGTGAGAATAAGACACTTGTGATTTAGGATCATGCATTTTAGAATGATTTGTTTCAAAGCCATAGTAATAGGGATAGTTTGTATCGGAGTGGAATGATGAAAAAAATAAGTAAATAACAAACCCTATTTATCAGATCAGACCGAGGAAGAGACTGAGGAAGAGACTGTAAAATCTTTTAACACTTAAGAAAGATTTAAGGTCGTGCCTTGTAGATTTTCAAACAAACACATGGCCTCTAAGGATCATAAAGGAATGCCTCACAGATTCTTGCCATTAAGCAAGAGGACGCTAAGAGACCCAATTATTGTCTCAGCCTGGTGGGGAGCCAGAAGTGAAAAAGGGTGTATTTGAAGAGATTTGTGGGTGTGCCTACTATCTAATGACATTCATTATAAATCGATATACAGCCAACCCATGAAATTTTTAAAGTAACCTATCAGTTTAGACTGAGTAAGAGAACACAAAATAAAGAGGCCTTTGGAGCGCCAAACTTTTCTGGAAAGGAAGAAGGTTGAGAAGCCAACACAGTAGAAACACGAGCCACTTCTTATGGAAAAGGAAGGATAACTTAAAAGGCAGAACCAAGAAGCACAGAGAGGAGAAAAATCAGCCATGGGGAGTAACTCCCAGAGAGTTGGCCTGAGCCCCAATCTGAAAACCGACACCACCTGCCCTAATGGATGTCAGATTTACAACAGACCAGGGAGCGCTATGTGCTTTCTGCTTCACCTTGTTCTGAAAGGGAGTGTCGGTAATGTTCCCTTGTCTCTGCCTTAGACATTGTGTATTGATAGTAAAGGGACCAATAACCCCTCTGTTTGGATTATAAGTCTTCACATTGAGAAAAATGACACTTACAGAGCAGTGCTGCAGAAATTGCCTTACTCGTGATTATTTCAGTTGCAAATGATAGAGGCACAGTGAAAGAGAATGAATAGAAAATAAATATTGTGGACAGAAGTAGTTTTCAATTAGCAATAATTGCGCCCCATCGGCTGTGATCCTGCCACTGCGCAAAGCTTGGACAGAAGTAGTTAGGGGCAGGGAAGCTTAACCTTAGAGTTCACATAACCCCGCCAGCTCAGTCTCCCACCCCTGCTTTCCCCAGGTGTTCTTACTACTGGCCAACTTTCTGTTTGCCAGGTGCCTCCCAAGGCTAAAAGCGGGTAGGGAGCCCAGGCTAGGAAGAGGTAGAGGTTTTAACACACTAAGGAACTGCGGGAGCAGACCCTGAGTGCAGGATCAGTCTTTGCTGAGGGAAGCGTGGCCCTGTGGGGAGAAAATTACTCCCAAGATCCAAAAGCTCCCAGCCCATGACCTATAAGAATAGAATACCGAAATGACTTGCCATTCACAACAGAAACCAGATGTCAGGAGAATGGACTTGTGAGCTGGAGGAAGGCAGGCAAAGGGGGGCTGGGGAGGTGCTGGAGGCAGAGGGTGGGAGGGACCCCAAGGGCCATTGGCTGCTGGGGGAGGGGGCCAGGTCCTTGGGGGGGTCTTCGAAATTTTATGCTAGGCGCCACACTCCATCTTCTCTGCACATACAATCTCAACCTCCCAAATAGTTCTGAATGTCTTCTCTATGATTATGACTTCCAGGTGTGTCTTCACCCAGAGTCATATCGCCAAACATTAGACCCAGATTTCTACCTGCTACCCTAGAACATCTCCACTTACCATGTGCAGCATCAGACATCTATTTTCAACCTTTCTTGCCCTTAAGGCCTGCTCTTCTTCCTGTGTTCCCCTTCCGTGTGAGTGGACCCATCCTTCTGCCAGACATAGAGACACAGACGTCATCCTTGAATCCTCAAATGCCTCAAAGCCCATACCCAGTAAATCCCACACTATCCTTTGAACACTTGTAGTATCACCTGTCATAGTGATGGCTTCTCATCTCTACAACAACCTTCTACATTAGGGAATAGTCTACCTTAGGAATCCTATGTCTTCAGTTACGGGTTTTTTTGTTTTTGTTTTTAAAGCAACCTCCTACATCCAACGTGGGACTTGAACTCATGACACTGAGATCAAGAGCCGCATGCTCTACTGACTGAGCCAGTCAGATGCCCCGCAGTTGTGGTTGTTTTAAAAGATATCCACAAACTGCCTCAAACCTTCCTGTCTCTCCCCTTATGTGCTGGATGTTGCAGCTCCTCTCTCTAATGTTATATACATAGCATATGGCTGAAAGATTGTGTGCGATTTCTAAAACAATGTACAGCCTTCTCCACGTCTATCTTTCTTTTATCACTCTGGTGGAAGTCAGCTGCCATGTTGCGTTGACACAGTACTCCAATCACTCCATCTCCCCATCGTCCCAAGTTCCCTTCATCCCATCGCAAGATCACACCATGGTCCTGTCCTAGGGTCAACCTGTCATCCCATCATCCCGTCGGCCCATCATCTGGTTGTCCCATCGCCCGGTAGCCCTGTCGCCCCATCGCCCCATCACTTCATCATCCCATTTTCTTGACGTACCGTCGCCCCACCGTCCCACAGTCCTGACACCCCACAGCCCCATCTTCCCATCACCTCATCATCCCATCACCCAATCACTCCATCACCCCATCGTCCTATGTTCCCTTCATCTCATTGCCAGGTCACCCCATGGCCCCATCGCCTTATCACCCCGTAGCCCTATTGCTCCATTGCCCATCGTCCCATCGTCCCATCATCCCATCATCCAGTGATCTCAACATCCCATCGCCCCATTGCTTCAGTGTCCCAACTTCTTGAAGTCCCATCGCGCCATCATCCCAGTCCCATCAGCCTGACATCCCACAGCCTCATCATCCCATCGCCCCCCTTGCAACATGGTCCCATTGTCCCATCCTCTCATTGCCCCATCATCCC